>NW_017617996.1:987500-1157446 GCF_001879475.1 Ipomoea nil | reverse complement strand
ATCACTAAAAAGCTTATCGGTTGATAGGGTTTTTAGATCTCTATGATCTCTCATGACCGTGACCTTCATGTCCCATGTAGATGGTAGACCACGTAAGATTTTTAGTGAAATTTCCTTTTGATTAATATCTTTTCCAAGATCATTAATCACTCCTAAGATTTTAGCAAATCTAGTTTCCATGTCGGTAATATTCTCGCCGTTTAGCATTTTGAAATCCTCGAATTTCTTTAATGCTATGGTGAGCTTATTATCCTTTTCTTGCTCGTATCCTTCACCAATTTGAATGAGCGTTTCCCAAACTTCCTTCGCGGATTGACATTTTCGAACTTTTTGGAAATATGTGTCATCGATAGATTTAAACAAAATATCCTTGGCAATATTGTCCAAGTTATTTCTCGTTCTATCTTCACGAGACCATTCCACTTTCGGTTTTGGAATGTATTGCGGAGTCTCACTTGTTTGTACGGATGAAGTGTTAACTTGCAAAATTTCAATAGGACCACTGGTGATGACTTCCCACATTTCATCATGTAATGCGGATAAATTTACCTGCATGCGAATTTTCCAATCATCAAAGTTTTCTAAGGAAAATAATAAATTTTGGGCAAGAGCCATATCTCTTTTCATCATCTTGATTTTTCGAGATCTGTCTAGCAGTCAAATTGACTCAAATAAACAACCGCTCTAATACCAATTGTTGGTCCCGATAGGGTCGTAAAAGTCTAGAGGGAGGGGGGGGGGGGTGAATAGACTTTTAAATTTTTTCACAATAAATAACTTTTTGGTAATTTAAACTCTAAGTAACAAGTAAACAGAGAAATAATTAAATTGAAATGCACAGCGGAATAAATAAGTGTAAAGAGTTATGCCCAATCAATAATTAGAATCACATGCACATGTATGATAAGCTCAAATGAGGTGTAAGATTGACATGAATATCTTGAATATTTAAAGGAGATGGTGCACTCGATATTTAACAATAATATTCAAGACTATAAATAAGATTTCGTGTCACGTCAATCGTATGATAAAAGTTACATGCAACACGTCAAACATGCTTAGAATAATTCAAGAGTTAATCACAGTTACAATAGTGTATGATAAAAGTTACAAGAGTGGCGTAATCTTCCTAGTCCACTTTACTCCATTCACTTCTAGGAGTAATTCACTATTTTCCACACACAGTTACAATAGTGAATAAGTGCTACACAAACACTTCTTCCGGATGTCTTGCACACAGCTACACCCAACTCTGAGTGTCTCGCACACAGCTACACTCAACTCCGAGTATTTCGCACACAGCTATACTCAACGCCAACTAAGTGTTTTGCACACAGCTATACTTAGCAACTACGAGTGTTTTGCACACAGCTACACTCACTAGAGTATTTTGCACATAGCTATACTCTTCTAACAATTACAAATACAAAGGTAATTGTATCTCTCCAACTATTTTTGAGACTATTCAGACTAAGTCTTTAAGAAATATTTGAGCACTTGCACTTGTTCACTTCTTATCTCGTGTGTATTAACCTCTCTTTTCTTCTTTTTCTTCAAGTCTTCATGGCCTCTTTATAGATAACCAAATATATCTGTTGGAGTGGGATAATTTGATATTTGAAATTTGAATCTTCATAGCCTGATATTGTTGACAATGGTAGGTCTTCAATATGATTTGATTGTCAACTTGCCTGACAAGATAATATTTTATCTCAACTTGATTTTCAAGTTGTTTTTTTAAAATATTATTATTTCTTGTCAATTTTGAATTTCCAACGTATCTTTGAAATAAATCATTCTGATAGAATTTATTTCTAGGATAAGTTTTTATATTCATGTCTTCATAAATATTTCTCCCGTTCTGATCATATCTTCAGGAAATTTTGGATTCTTGTGGCATGTGGGGTTGATTCAAAATAAATTCCTTTGAATTTATCCATTTTCTGATCATCTTGCTTCTTTGCCACATTTTGCTTTTCAGAAGACACATTGTGCTCCTTTGGAACATTGTGCGTTTGACTTCGCCACTTCTTGCTTGTTTAACTTGGAACATTGTGCTTTTCTGATTAGGTCACATTGTGCTCCTTTTGAAATAACATTGTGGTCTTTCAGACATCGTGCTCTTTTAGACATTGTGCTCCTTGGGTGCATCTTGCTTGTACACATCGTGTTCCTTTGGCACATCTTGCTTGTTCGAATTCTTGACTTGTAAAAAATAAGTCCTTGGGGGGGATTGATCTTAGGTATAATCGTTTTATATAAAGACTTCTACCATTTCGCCGTTAAGCTCATCCGATCATTTATTGCAACGCCATTCCTTTATGCTTCTTTCTCGGATGAATACTTGTAGGACCAAAATTAATTTTCCAAATTAATTTTGTTCTTCATATGGTAGATTTTCCTTTGACTCGATATTCTGGATTATGATGCTTATACTAAAGACCTAAAATCAAAGGGGATCTAAAGTACATTTGGCTCAACAAAACTTTATTACAAAAATATTCCTATTAGTATTGCCTCTTGCATGATGACAATCACATTGTATTAGAGGACTAGGAGGCTTGTAGTTGCAACGAAATTATAAGTACACTATTGTTGGAAAAAATAACTTAAAATGGCATAAAATAGTATGTTAAGTGGTTATTTTATGGTACAATTATCAGTGGGGTCCACTTCCGATTTGGATCAGGTCAAAGTGAATTCGTATTCTTCGTAGTGAGACGAAGAGATTGATATATTGTACGCTCAAAATGGATAATGTGTGAATGAGATATTGATTCTCAAAGTAGACCCATTTGAGTTGGAAAATGAAGGGAAAAAATGAGCTTTTGTCCCACATTGGTTTGGGAAGAGGATTTGCCCCACTATTTATACAAGATCTCTTTTTAAGCTTATTAAATTGCAACCTTGCTAAATTGTATAGCATAGAGGTTCTCTCTCGCATGCAGGGGGGTGCAAATCAAATTCAAAAATGAGATTCTAAAGGCTTGGCTTAAGCCTAATCTCGTGTGCGCCGGCACCTGCGGTAATAAGCTCTTATTTGTGACTGTTGGGATTTAATTCTTTGAATTAATTCCAATTTTAAATTTTTAAATTAAAATCCATGTTAATGGTTGTTGTTACAGGAGTTGTAGGGGTGCCCTTAAATGCCTAAATTAAAAGCTATTCAACTCCTCAATCCCTATATAAGAAAGAGTTGTGCAGTAGAATTTTTACACAACAGAAATATATTTTCAGCCTCAAAACTCTCCGCTTCTACTCCTTTCTTAAGACATAATGTGTTCATAATCTTGCTCTAGTTCGCCGGGTTCCTTGTTTGGGTGCTCAAACATTGAATCGTAACAAGTTTTATCCTGGAAAGCCTAGGCCACAACGCTCCTAGCGCTTTTGGGAGGTGGCAAATAAGATTTTAAGGAAAGAGTGATCGCTTGACTCTTGCTAAAAACCCTACACCAAACACTAGCTAATCTCTTCATCTTTCCTTCCCTCTTCCTACAAAAAATAATAATCTTATTTTATAGGATTATTATTTGTTTGCACCAACAGAATTTCAAATAGTCTTAAAACCTTATTTCTTCGTTTTCCCGTTGGTGGTCTTCTCCGAATTTCCTTCTAGAAAATGGAGCATCCCGTACTGCCAATTGATAGGGAGGAAAATGTTGTTAAGAACAACAATGATGGGAACGGCAACAATGTTGCGAATTCCCAGGCACAACCAGTGAACGTAGGTTCACAAAATGGTGGGAGCACCGAGGGATACATTCCCATGACTCGGGTACCCTCGGTACTAAGCGGTTTGGCCGAAAGACTGGAGAAGTTCACAGGTGTCGGATCGAACTTCAAGAGGTGGCAACAAAAGATGTTGTTCTACCTAGCAACTCTCGGCTTGGCAAGGTTCTTGTCCGAGAGTGTTCCTGAGTTGAAGGAACAAGATGCTCAATTCGTGATAGTGGTTGGCTATTGGAAGGATTCGGATTTCCTTTGCCGAAACAACATCCTAAACGGATTGTGTGATACGCTATATGATGTGTATCGAAAGATAAGCACATCGAAAGCGTTGTGGGAAGCCTTGGATCATAAATATAGAAGTGAGGATGCCGGCGCAAAGAAATTTGTGGTTGGCCGATTCCTCGACTTCAAAATGGTTGATTCAAAAACCGTGCTAAGTCAGGTAGAAGATTTGCAATTAATCTTCGACGAGATCCGTGACGAGGGCATGGTGCTGAGTTAAGCCTTCCAAGTGGGATCTGTGATCCACTTGTTGCCTCCAGGTTAGAAGGACTTCAAGAACTACCTTAAGCATAAGCGAAAGGAGATGAATCTGGAGGACCTGATCCAGTGACTCAGGATTGAGGAGGGGAATAGGACGAATGATAGGAAAGTTCCTATCGTTGTTGGCGCTAAGGCCAACGTTGTGGAGCATGGTAAGAGCTCCAAGAGGAACAAGAAGGACAAGGGAAAGCTAGGTCCGAAAGGCGGTGTTACCAAGAACGAGTTTCTTGGTGAATGCTACAATTGTGGCAAGTCTAGCCACAGAGCATCTGAATGCAAAGCTCCAAGGAAGAAGAACAAGAGTTCTGAAGCCAACGTTGTTTGAGAGAGCAGTCAGAAGGAGTCGAGATTAGCCTTTCGGCTATGGAGACCGTGGTGAAACTCGTGGGCTCTAACCCACGTGAGTGGTTCATCGACACTGGTGCAACAAGGCATTTATGTTGCAATCGAGAGATGTTCAACACCTTTGAGACCGTTGAGGGTGAAAAGGTGTGGATGAGAAACTCTGCTCAGTCTGCTGTGCAAGGCATGGGCAAGGTGGTTCTGAAGATGACTTCCGGGAAGGAATTGACGTTGAACAACATGCTGTATGTTTCGGAGCTGAGGAAGAATCTTGTATCTAGCTCTCTGTTGAACAAGCATGGCTTTCGCATGGTGTTCGAGTCAGACAAAGTAGTTTTGTCTAAGTTAGGGATGTTTGTTGGTAAAGGATATGTAACTGATGGGCTTTTTAAGCTTAGTGCAATTCCTGTTATCAATAAAAGCAAAGTTAATTCTGTTTACTTGCTTGAGTCTTCCAATTTGTGGCATGGTAGACTAGGTCATGTTAATTTTAATTCTATACATAGATTAATTAGCATGGACCATATTCCTAACTTTCAAATTAACACAAATAACATGTGTCAAATTTGTGTTGAGGCAAACCTAATGAAAGTACCTTTCAAATCGGTTGAAAGGGAAACTGAACCAGTTGAATTAATCTATAGTGATTTGTGCGATTTTAGATCAATACAAACGAGAGGTGGTAATAAGTATTTTATCACATTTATCGACGATATCACATGATGCTGCTATGTGTATTTGCTTAAGAGCAAAGATGAAGTCGTTGATAAATTCGTTCTTTATAATAATGAAGTGGAAATCCAACTTAATTGGAAAATTAAGAAGGTTAGAAGCGATAGAGGTGATGAGTACGAAGCACTGATTGGTGACTTCTCTCCAAGTGTAGGTATCAAACATGAGCGTACAGCACCTTACGCACCTCAATCGAACGATGTTGTCGAATGAAAGAACTGTACATTGAAAGATATGATGAATGCGATGCTTATAAGTTCGGGCCTACCTCAAGGTATGTGGGGTGAGGCAATTTTGACAAGTAATTACCTTTTCACTAAGGTACCTCGCAAGAAGCTCGATAAGATTCCTTATGAGCTGTGGAACGGTAGGAAACCTTCCTACCAGTACCTGAAAGTGTGGGGGTGTCTTGCCAAAGTTTTGGTGCCAACACCTAAAAAGTAAAGATAGGTCCTAAGACGGTGGACTGTATCTTTATTGGCTATGCACATAATAGTAGTGCTTATCGGTTCTCAGTACACGAGTCCCATAATCGGGACGTACATGAGAACACGATAATAGAATCAAGAAATCATATTTCTTTGAAAATATATTTCCTTGTAGGTCCAATGAGGGACCGAGTACGTCAAAACGGACATTTGACGAAACTATGGATAATGATAGTGGAGAATATGAGAAAGAACCCGAGCTCGAGCCAAGACGCAGTAAGCGGGTAAGAGTTGAAAAATCATTCGGTCCTGATTGTCTAACTTACTTGTTAGAGTATGATTCGGGTACTCTAACTTGTTTATTAGAAAATGAACCCGATTTTCTATCTTGTTTGATAGAGAACGAGCCTCGAACGTATGTAGAAGCCATGACTTCTACAGAAGGACCAATGTGGAAAGAGGCTATAAAAAGTGAAATGGATTCTATCCTACAGAATCACACTTGGGAACTTGTTGATCTTCCTCCAGGTAGTAAACCTTTAGGATCCAAGTGGGCCTTTAAAAGGAAGAGGAAACCTAATGGTTCCATCGAGAAGTATAAGGCTAGGCTTGTAATCAAGGGTTACCGGCAACGCGAGGGCTTTGATTACTTTGACACGTATTCTCCTGTGACGAGAATAAACTCCATTAAGATGATACTTCCAATAGCCGCGTTGCGGAACTTGGAAGTTCACCAAATGGATGTGAAAACCGCTTTCCTAAATGACGAATTAGATGAGGAAATCTATATAGAACAACCCGAAGGGTTTGTGGTTCCGGGCCAAGAAAGGAAAGTGTGTAAGTTGGTTAAATCGCTCTATGGTTTGAAACAAAAGCCTAAGCAGTTGCACGAGAAGTTTGACCATGCAATGTTAACTAACAGATTTAAAAGAAACGAAAGTGACAAATGTGTCTATGTTAAGGAAACGATAGACGACTACGTCATTCTTTGTTTATATGTCGATGATATTCTCATCGTTGGTAGTAATGATCGGATGATCAAGTCTACCAAAAACATGTTAAATGCAAGATTTGACATGAAGGATATGGGTTTGGCTGATTTAATCATTGTGATTAGAATCATTAGAAGACCTGATGGTCTTGTGTTGAGGCAATCACATTATATTGACCAAATACTTGAAAAGTTTAACAAGGATGATGATCATTTGGCTAGAACACCGTTTGATACAAACGTTCATCTAACCAAGAACCACGGAGAAGGTATTTCACAAGTGGAATATGCTCGGGTTATTGGTAGTTTGATGTATCTTATGTGCTGTACTAGGCCGGATATTGCCTATGCGGTTAGTAAACTCAGTAGATATACGAGTAACCCCGGTGCTATGCACTGGAAGGCAATAGTAAAAGTTATGAGATACTTGAGGTATACTCGTGACTTTGGACTGCACTACGGGAGATATCCCGTTGTACTTGAAGGGTATAGCGACGCGAACTGGATATCTGATATTAAGGACTCTAAGTCCACGAGTGGCTACGTGTTTACACTAGCCGGTGCAGCCGTTGCATGGAAATCCTCTAATCAAACTGTGATAGCTAGATCCACGATGGAATCTGAGTTGATAGCCTTGGACAAAGGTTGTGAAGAGGCTAAATGGCTACGCCATTTTCTAGAGGATATTCCTAATTGGGAAAGACTGGTACCTCCAATATGTGTGCATTCCGATAGTCAAGCCACAATTGGGAGAGTACAGAGTCATATGTATAATGGCAAGTCTAGACATGTACGTCGTAGACATAATACCATTAGACAATTTCTCACAACTGGTGTTGTCTCAATTGACTACGTAATGTCAAAATACAATATAGTGGATCCGCTGACCAAAGGGTTAGGCAAAGAAGTTGTGGAGAAGTTTACACGAGGAATGGATCTAAAGCCCTTGGACTAAAAATTTCTATAGTGGATACCCAACTTAGCTGGCACCTAGGTTCAATGGGACAACAAAATTATGGAACGGAGCGTGTCACTGTGGGGTCTTGGACTCCCAACCACTTCTCGTTGAAACAATGACTCTCGTAAGAGGCTAGCATGTTAATGCTTTAATGATTCGAATGTTGGTACACATGTGTGAGTATGTGGGATACTCGAGAAAGAATCACCTATGTTAGAGAGAAGTGATGTTCGCTTCATATGAGAATTGATGGGGCACAATTCTTTAGAAACTCTCGCAGAACTAGGAACGGTGACCCACGACCAAAACGGGCATACTCATGAGAATAGAGCATGGTTGGGAGGTTCCTGTGTGAGATATGTTATCGTCTACACAAACGGCAGTCGGTTCAAAGACATCGCGTTCTATAGTACAGCCAGTAGAGTAAACATATCTTCACAAGGGAAGGTTCAAAGGGTACGGTACCCCCTACCTATCCTATGAAGGGATCGACCGTTTGAATACAGTTGTTTCCAATTTCAAAATACTCTGAAAATCAATTTTTCATTCATGTGGGGGATTGTTGGAAAAAAATAGCTTAAAATGACATAAAATGGCATGGTAAGTGGCAATTTTGAGGTACAATTATCAGTGCGGTCCACTTCTGATTTGGTTCAGATCAAAGTGGATTCGGATTCTTCGTAGTGAGACGAAGAGATTGATATATTGTACGCTCAAAACGGATAATGGGTGAATGAGATATTGATTCTCAAAGTAGACCATTTGAGTTGGAAAATGAAGGGAAAAAGTGAGCTTTTGTCCCACATTGGTTTGGGAAGAGGATTTTCCCCACTATTTATAGAAGAGCTCTTTATAATTTTATTGAATTGTATAGCATAGAGGCTCTCTCTTGTACATGGGCACGAATGTTATTTGGAAATTAGCTAACTTTGCAAGCTAAGTTATGCCATATCATTTTCCAAAGTTGGGCAGTATAATTTTTACACAACAGAAATATATTTTCAGCCTCAAAACTCTCTGCTTCTACTCCTTTCTTAAGCCATACTGTGTTCATAATCTTGCTCTAGTTCGCCGGGTTCCTTGTTTTGGTGCTTAAACATTGAATCGTAGCAAGTTTTATCCTGGTAAGCCTAAGCCAGAACGCTCCTAGCTAGCACTTTTGGGAGGTGGTAAATAAGGTTTTAAGGAAAGAGTGATCCCTTGACTCTTGCTAAAAACCCTACACCAAACACTAGCCAATCTCTTCATCTTTCTTTCCCTCTTCCTATAGAAAATAATAATCTTATTTTATAGGAATATTATTTTTTTTCACCAACGGAATTTCCAACAACTATTTCCTTTTCCACTTGCATATGCCCTTTACGTCGAGAAGTAGGGCCCGAAAGAAGACATGGACTCAATGTATTTGATAAAATGACTCGAGTTGTTAATGTTGCTACAAAAGTAGAGCTCGAACTTGTGGAGTATTGAATTAAAAGTGGAGTATTGAAGCAAATATTGTGACAATTCATCAATCTTGTGGAGTATTGAATTAGACTAGGCTAGTCTGGTTAAAATATGGATCTAGTTTAACTGATTGTGCTAAACAATAAAAATATTGGCTCTACTCAACCATAACCTAAAAAATTAGAGAAACGATATACTTTTTTTTTTTTTTTTAATTTCATTTGTTTAGACTTAATATGTTTAATATATAATGCTTGATTAAAATGTAGATTAGGTTGAGCTATAAGAAACTAAAAAGATCTTGGACTTCACCACCTCAATTTTTTAAAATAATTTTTTTTATAATTTCTGTAGTTCAAATTTATTATATTCATCAATTCATCATTAAGTATGAGTTCGGTCTTGTCAAACAAAGCCAAACAATAAAAATCTTGGCTTCACTCACTCCACATAAAAAAAAAAAATCTTTTCTTCAAAATTATTACAATTTTAAAAAATTATTTTCTTCAAAATTATTATAATTTTCAATTTATAAGTTTATTTATTTTGACTACTGCTCACTATTCATAGCTACTTTCTCAATGTACTAAAGCACAAACATTACTACAAAAATGATATACTACGTCACTTAATAAATGGCGGTTTTTTAAATAACCGTCTTATAATAGATGTTGTTATGCTACGACACATAATAAACGACGGTTTTGTAAATAACCGTCTTCAATTATATACTACGCCACTTAATAGACGGTGTTTTTTAAAATAACCGTCTTCTTTTATATACTACGTCACTTAATAGATATCGGTTTTTAAATAACCGCCTTCTATTATATACTACGTCACTTAATAGACGGCGGTTTTTAAAACCGCCTTCTAAAATATACTTACGTCACTTAATAGACGGCATTTTTTAAATAACCGCCTTCTTATATACTTGCGTCACTTAATAGACGATGATTTTTAAATAACCGCTTTCTAATACATACTTACATCACTTAATAGACGACGTTAGTTAAAAAACCGTTGTATATAATGTAATTTTATTATTACCATTTTTAAAATTTAGTATATATATGGCGGTTATATACTAATATATATACATACATACATACATACATACATACACATACATACATACACACACACACACACACACACACACACACACACACACACACACACACACATATATATATATATATATATATATATATATATATATATATATATATATATATATATATATATATATATAATCGCACTCAGGTGCGAATGCTTCGCCCAGGAGCGAAATAGGAATGAATTCTGTCTGTCCACGTGTCCAAATCTAATGGATGAGAAACACTAATTTTTTAAAAAAAGTGCGGTGGCATTTTCGTAAATAATTGAACATCGAAGTGTAAGTAAAATGTATTACAAGTGCATGTAAAATTTATTATAGGTGCAAGCAAAAATTTAACTGAACATCAATACTAAGTGCACCTATAGTTATAAGTAGTTGCACCAATAGTTCTAAGTAGTTGCACAGATAGTTATAAGTAGTTGCACCTAGAAGCATGAATGTTTGCGGGTGGTTTTCAGGGGTATTACTACCCGCTGAACACAGATCAATGAATGTTAACAATGCAAAATTACATGCACTTATAGGTGAAAGTAGTTGCACCTATAGTTATAAGCACACCCAGGTGCATGAATGTATGCGGGAAGTGAATGCTAACAAGGCAAAATTACATGCACTTATAGATGAAAGTAGGTGAACTTGTAAGTGATTTTACTTGCACTTCGATGTTCAATTATTTACGAAAATGCCACCGCATTTTTTAAGCTATTAGATCTGGACACGTGTCGCGCGCTGATTCGTTCGCATATTCCTTCCTGAGCACTTATTCACACCTGAGTGCATCCCTCTCTCTCTCTCTCTATATATATATATATATATATATATATATATATATAAACATATTATTATTATTATTATTATTAAAAAATAGTAAGATACCATTTTAAATTTCTAATCTTCTAACAAGTACCTTGTGGTCCATTAGTATCAAGTTGCTCCCTTATGTGAGAGGTGGTGGGTTCAAGCCTCAGAGGAGATGATTGTGGTAACATTAACGCCTCACCGATGAGACACGGAGAGTTAGACCCCGCGGACGACGACGACGAAGTTGCCTGTGAACCGAGGTAGCGGCCTTAGCGTCCCCATCTGGAGTCTTGATTTTTTTGGTTTAATTAATAAATGTGAGAATTTCTCAATTCAAGTTAAATTATCATATTATATATATTTTTTACTTGCAATCGTATGAGTGAAGTGGTAGAAAGAATAAAAATGAACAAGCTTACGAAGAATATACAGGGAAGGTTGTGGAATGTTGTAGTGGGGAAAGTGAAATGAGGTTGTTAGGAGATTTTTCTTTTTCATTATTTTTAATGCATTTTTTCTTTTTCAAACTAATTGTGAATCCATATGCTATGTGCTGGAATATTGTACAAATATATTAAAACTCATTTGAATATATTCCTTATGCAATGTGTTTCTTTTGACCAATTAACAGTTGTTGGGTACAAACTAATGGATTTTCTAGCTAGACATGCTATCACCATAGATTGTTGTAGAACTGTGATATCTAACTTCACAATAATTCATCTAATTATTGAGCATTTATCTGTTTTGACCCTCTGTGTTGGCTTAAGAACTTGGAGTTTGGACAGTGTTTGACATGGTTGAATTTGGCAGAGAAGATATCTGATTGGGAGAGGCCTCTTTCTTGGCAGTTCTTTCGGTGGAATATTTTCTGTTTCTATTGTAAGATAACTTGCCAAAGGCATTTCTCCTTTTGATTCTTTATGGTGACCACTAGAGAGCTTAAAAGTGTAAAATTTAAATTTCTTATCATTATATAAGATGTACATTAGACATAATTTCTGCAATTTTGCATGGTTAGCATTTTCAAAGTATTTTAGTAGACACATGGTTTTTTTTTTTTGAAAATTAGTAGACACATGGTTATTTGTATGGAATGTGAAAATCTTACTGTTTTGGGTTAATAGTTGTTTTTCTTAGTGTTGAATTATTATTTAGAAATCCCGGTTCTTTATTATATATTGTGTTTAGTATCTCTTGCTTTTCTTGTTTAATTATTTGTTTAAAACTCATGGGAATTCTAATTTAGTTTTTCATTCAGGATATTATGTGATGAAATATATGTTTAATATTTTGCAAATGGAAATTGATGATGAATTAGACAAGTTAAAGTAATGATCACTTCAATATATTTTTTTCAAATTATTAGATTTAATTATTTTCATTATACAAACTTTTTAACTTGAGTTTAAATTTGTAGATGTTCGATAATACTCAAAGCTATTCAGAAGAAGAAATTGATGGGATGAGAAATTTGTTGAGAAGTTTTTTGATTTTTGGATTTCATCTACATAATTATGACAATGAATTATTATTTAGTTGTTAGTATTAGTTGTGATTGATTATATCATTTTGATGTATTGTACTTATTTTGATGCAATTGCATAGCTTTTTATTGCACTTGAAATTTGAGATTTAAAAATTTGAAATACTAGAATTATTGTATGCATTTTGATGCAATTGAGCAGCTTTTTATTGTATTTGATATTAGAGATTTACAAATTGGAAATTCAAAAAAAAAGTATAAATATTAAAAAAATATATGTATAGACGGCAGTTCCACGTGAAAACCTTCGTCTATGCATATATTTTGGACGTCAAAACATATGTATAGACAGCTGTTCTTTCTTCGAACCGCAGTCTATACATATATTTTAAGGTCTAAAATATATGTATAGACGACGGTTCCTCATGAAAACCGTCGTCTATACATATATGTTGGACATTAAAACATATGTATAGACGGCGTTTCTTTCATGGAACCGCCGTCTATGTTGAGTCAGCTATTTTGAATAAGTTTGTTAACGTAGTTAGAGTCTTAAGCTAGCTTTATCTTCTCCACCTATTGTGGTGGTTAGCTTACCTATATAAGCATTGTACGTACATTCATCTCGAAGTAATATTGAATTCCAGATTATCTCTTCTCATTTGGTATCAGCCTAAATTTCGATCCCATGGCCAATCCTCCCACTGTCGAACCCAATCCCACCACCGTCGACTCATCTGATCGGCAGACCCAAGCCGTTGCGCATTCTGATCGCCGTCCGGTCACTGTACTGCCACAAGCGCACCATTACGTGTCGCTAAAGCTGACTGCCACGAACTATTTGTTCTGGAGAGCGCAGCTGGTCCCATTCTTGAGAGGTCAAAACCTTTATGGCTTCGTCGACGGAACGAGTGTTTGCCCGTCGGAATTTTTGCCCTCCCCGTCGTCATCAACAGTGTCTCCGACGGTGAATCCGCTGTATACAGATTGGGTCCAGCAGGACCAGTCAATTTCAAGTATGTTATACTCATCCATGGCCGAGGAGGTGCTTTACCTCGCGATCGGCCACACTACAGCCAGAGCCGTCTGGGTCTTGGTCGAAACAGCCTTAGGATCCACATCCTGTTCCCGTACTCTTAGTCTATTGACGCAACTCCAGGGACTTCAACAAGGTAACTCGTCGACAACTGATTACCTTGGCCGTGCTAAGATTTTGGTGGAGCAGCTTGCACAGGCCGGTAGGCCGATAGACTTGGATGAACAGAACCTGCACCTCTTCCGGGGGTTGAGGCCAGAGTACAGGTCGCTCGTAGCCTCTCTTACGACCAAGAGTGCTCCCCTTACCATCTCTGAAGTGGCGGATCTCCTCAGCACACATAGCTATCTGTTTCCAGAAGACTCCGCTCCAGTTGGCCACCCTCCGGTCTTCTCCACCTATTGTGGTGGTTAGCTTACCTATATAAGCATTGTACGTACATTCATCTCGAAGTAATATTGAATTCTAGATTATCTCTTCTCATTGTCTATACATATACTTTAACATCTAAAATATATGTATAGACGGCGGTTTTCTTGAGGAACCGCTGTCTATACATATAATTTTTAAGATTACACGGCATACATTGTAAGATTAGACGGCGGTTATAAACCATCGTAATGGTCGTATATATGCAGTATACACAGCGGTTCAAAAAATCACCGTAAAAAGTCTTTATTTGCCAAAGGTGATCACTTACACGACACTTCAAGAACCGCCGTGTATTTGTAAAATAATAATAATAATAATAACCGCCGTGATAGGTGTGTTGTTTTGTAGTAGTGAAAGAGTCAGTATCGTCCCCACTTGGACTCAAATCCATGACCTCCCACTCGGGAGAGTTACTTCATGTCACTAGATCACAAAGTCATTGGCAAATTTATTTTAATTATAATAAATAACAAGTTAAATAATTTATTTACATCTTTCTACGGCAAATTTCACTTTTAGTCCCTGACTATCGTCGCATTACTGCATTTAGTCCTGCTCTATTAATTTTTCACATTACATAGTTAAATTTAGTTTACTTGTCATAATTTGTCCGATCCTCCATTTAAAATTTCGTTCTTCCACTATTAGCCCTATCTTATTATATGCTAAAATGACAAAAGTTTAAATGAATGACTAATCGTTTAAAACAAATAAATGTCAAGATTGTAATAAGAAAAATTAAAGAATATAACTAAAAAGTGGATTTTTGCTCCATCTTTTGATTTATATATAATTTAATTTTTGGTATAAAGAATAATTATTATCATTAATAAATAATTATTAATCATTAAAACAGTCACTATCCAAAAAGAAAAAAAATATTCTTGTTTTCACATCAACCCTAAATCAAGATAATATATTGTATTAAGAAACTATCTAATCATAGTTAGCCAAGCAACTTGTGCTCAGATGGCATGTAGTGACATCTGCTATGTGGAGACGTTGTTGACTCTTTGTGCTTCATTAGGTTGAGAAAATATGTTTGAACAGCTACTACAATGTAATAGCATTCAAAAAACCGTTACAAATATTCTTTCTTTTGATGATAATTATTTGCTAGCTAATTCCATTTTTTATCCTAAGTTTATATGTAAAAGTCAATTTTTAGTCTTTTTTTTTTTTTTTTTTTTTTTTTTTTTTTTTTTTTTTTGTATGGATGAGCTTTCTGCACTAATACCATTCAATCCATTACATATATGTGACACCCACTGAATATATATATATATATATATATATATATATATATATATATATAGAGAGAGAGAGAGAGAGAGAGAGAGAGAGAGAGAGATTCCAAAAATAGTTCATTCATTGATTAATCATATCATTACGTACTCAATACATATATAATTATCTAGATATTTCCATCAATTCGATCTGCAACACCCTTGGTTACTAAATTTTTTAATTTTTGCTGCTTGACCACGAATTTATTGTTACCATTATATTTATGTGGAGTTTGATGACATATGCATAAGCCATTTACACAATCACATGTTGGACTAGAGCACGGGTGAGTCGCGCTACATGGATATGCTACATTCCTTGCTTCAACAACTAGTGAAATGTCTGTAACCATTTATAATTTTACATTTGTGATGTTAGAGACAATAATGATTCAAAATTTTTCAAAATAATAATATTAATAATAGACATACACATCACAACAAAAAATGGACTTACAAGATATAATCAATAATCAATAATATAAATATAATATTATAACTTCAGCAATTAATAATTTTTGTAAATGAAATAATAACCACGGTCACCTGTAGCAATAACCAATGAGAAAATTAAAACCAACATGGATGTCGTTGTTCTTGGATTCATGGTTGTTTATATACTAGAGAAAAACTAAGAAGCCAAGACAGTAGTTTAGTGAGGGTGGGATGTGTGAAATAATGTATATTTATAGGTGTTTTGTGAACGATTCATGCCTTATTCAAAAATATTTCTCAAAAGGTATTGCATTGAATGAATTTCTAAAATAATTTTTTCTTTAAATATATTAATATATTAATATATTAGTTCTCCATAGTAATCTATATATGTTATATTAATATATTAATTAATTATATATGATATAGGGAAAATTACTATTACTATACTAATAATAACAGTTACTTTTTTTTTTATATACTATAATAGGCATATTATAATAATAGTTAATATATATTATCACAGTTACAATTACTACTTTATTATACATTATTATATATTTTGATTTTATTACTGTAATAGACATATCAATTATTGAGTGTGATTTACTATAGAAATAGAAACAACAATTTTTTTTTATTACTATAATAGGAATATTATAATAACAGTTACTATATATTATTATAGTAACAGTTAATACTTTACTATATCTAAAAACATAATAAGTGTGGATGATCACAGAGGTGAAACTTTGGAAGAATGACCAGGGATCGAGTCTCACCAGCGGCAGTTTGGGAACAACATCTCAAAGTGAGGGGAGTTCCTTGTGCGCAGTGAGCACCGGTCTAGCCTCTGTGGTTCATGTTCAGTTGAGTTACCATGATTTACATCTTCCCAAATACCCTGTCGGGTTGGGGTTCAGCCTTTTGGAAGAATAATAAGTGTGGATGAAGGTTATACCCTTCATTTATGTCTGTTTTTTCTGCTAAGTTTTATGATACATTACGCTATAAATGTTGTACTATACAATATTTTGGACAAACATACCCCTACGTTATAACTTCCATTATCTTTTCCACTATTGCTAGCATGCACATGCATCCACCATATATTTTCTTATTTTTAATAATAATAATAATAATAATAATAATAATAATAATAATAATAATAATAATAATAATAATAATAATGTATAACATTATATATTGGGGTTATATATAAGTTATTTCTTAAAATATAAATATTAAATTTATAAAAATGTTGTACATTATTATTATTATTATTATTATTATTATTATTATTATTATTATTGTTTTTGTTGTTGATGTTGTTGTTATTATTATTATTATTATTATTTACAGTATTTTAAATATCTAAAATTTAAAATTTTAATATAAACTATTAATATTGAGCACCTATTTTTTGCGCATCGCGCATAAGAAATACTAGTATTATTATATATGTCAATTTTATTACAATAATATGCATATCAATTATATATTGAGTGTTATCTACTAAATTAATAGTAACCGTTAATTTTTTTTTTTAAACTATAATAGGCATATTATAGTAACAATTACTATATATTATTATAGGAACCATTACTACCTTACTATATATTATTATATATGAGATTTTATTACTATAATAGACATATCAATTATTGATTGTGATTTACTATACAAATAGAAGCAACTACTTTTTTAATTACTATAATAGGTATATTATAATAACAGTTACTATACATTATTATAGTAATAGTTAATATTTTACTATATGTTATTATATATGTCAATTTTATTAGAATAATAGGCATATCAATTATTGAGTGTTATCTACTAAACTAATAATAATCGTTAATTTTTTTTTATTTTACTATTATAGGCATATTATAGTAACAATTACTATATATTATTATAGGAACAATTACTACCTTACTATATATTATTATATATGTAGATTTTATTACAATAATAGACATATCAGTTATTGAGTGTGATATACTACAATTATTTTTTAATTATTAAAATAATATGTATATTATAGTAACAGTTAACATATATTATTATAGTAACAATTACTATTTTACTATATATAATTATATATGTCAATTTTATCACTATAATAGGCATATCAATTATTGAGTGTGATCTAATATACAAATACTAACATTTATTTATTTTATTACTATAATATGCATATTATAGTAGTAGTTACTATATATTTTTATAGTAATAGTTACTACTTTACTATATAATAATATATATTTCGATTTTGTTACTATACTGGGCATATCAATTAATGCTGTGATTTACTATACTAATAGTAACAGTTTCCTTTATAGCACCGAGTGTGACACCCCGTAATCCAAATTCGATTAAGGGATTAATTAAGTAATTAATTCTAATTCAATTGATAATTTAATTACTTAAATTCCAGAAAATTCAATACTCGGGGACTAGTAATTGACTAGTCAACCCAAAGTCAAAAGTTGTACCTAAAGCTTTGTGGGTTGTTCCCTTGTTCCCTTACACATTTCATCTTAGTAAGGGCAAATAAGACATTTCCTTGACAATAGTCTTTCAAGCTAACCTAGGAAGACACATTTCATTTCTTCAAACACTCTCCAAGAGAAAAATCATAAGCTTTCTCTCTTCTCTCTAAAAGCTAGTTCGCTTTCTTTCCAAGCCACACCTAGGGCTACCAAGATCTTTCAAGTTTGCCTTCAAGATTCTACCTTTCACATTTTTGAGCATCTAGGAGGGTAAGATCTAAGCTCTTCTTGTGTTTTTAGTGTTTTCAAAGGTATCTTTTTATAAAGGTGAAATCTTTATGTTGTTTTGGTGTGTTCTTGAAGTGGGTGTGGAAAGGGAACCTTGTTGAGAGTTTTGTGAAGTGTCTAAAGTGAAAGTTGAGTCTTCAAGAGGTAACCCATGCTCTACAAAATCTATTTTGCTTACCTATATGATGATTTCTTGGATTCTACATGTGTTTTGCTATGAAATGTGAGTGTTGATGCATTATCTTGTGAAAATGCATATCTTGAGCTTGTTATTAGGGTTCTTGTATGCCATTGCTTGGCTATTCCATTGATTCAAGTCATTTTGTTGTATGTGGTGAGATTTTTCATGTTTTGGACTTGAATTTGAGCTTGGTGTTGAAAATCCCTGAAGGGATTATTTTGGTGTACAGGAGTGTACCCGCGGGCGGAATGGCGGGCAGTGTCCTACCCGCCGCCCCACCCGCGGGGTACAGGTGGCTTGTGGGAGTGGACCCGTGGGCGGAACCACGGGTGGGGGTCTACCCGTGGGTCCACCCGCGGGGAACGTTATGTTGGATGGTGGGGATTTGTTCCCCGTGATTCTTTTGACTTGGTATTTGGTCTTTCGACTTCCCGATGTTCTTTTGTGGAACTATTTGAGTGTCTTCTTGATGTTTCATATGTCTAGAACTATATGGTAGGAATCCATGTAGGTTTTAGGTGTCTTGAATCGTGCTAACTGTTCAACATTGTGATTCGTTGAACCGTGATGAGTCTTGTGCATTTTTCGGAACTACGTTTGGTTTACCCGTTTGATAAACATGCTAGTTCGGTGTTTAAATGCTAGCATGTGTGTTGTTTGTACCTTCCCATTGTTGATGATGACTCGTGTTAATCATCATTGTTGTTGGACTGTGATCTATTCCTTGATTGAGTATGGTTTCATATCTTCGTTGTGATCCGTTGATCGATTCCTGTTGTGGCGTGGTGTGTGTGGCTGTACCTGGATTGCACGATTAGTGGTATGGGACACTAGTCACCAAGGTACGACAATGGTCCTCGTGGTGGCCATGGCGCGATTATGGAGTTTGTGACCTGAGTGATGGGTTCACGTATTTCTTGGGTGGCGTGTGTTGCCGTGTGTGTGATCGGTACCCTCGTGTACTATGAATTGGTGGTCTTGTTGGTGGTTTTTTGGTGGGGACGACGGTCCCAGGAGGGAAAAGGTTGGACTCAGAAGTACAGGGGTCTTGGAGGTAATGGTTGGAACTAGACATAAGGTTGGGGTAGCCATAAGGTTGGAACCGGGCATAAGGAAGGCATCTCAATTCGTGATGAGTGATGTCACGAAGGCTTGTGTAGCCGTTGTTGTGTGCTTTTCTATTTGTGACGTGTGTAGTCGCAAAGGCAATGTGTTGCCACTGGTTGTGTCCTTATTCTCTTGTGTTATGCATGTCAGGTGATAATCTACTGTGTGATGGTAGATTACGCCTTGAGCCATTCTTGAGTGTCGTTGTATTCTTGTTGTCCTGGGATGTGTTCCCTTATCTTTATTGTGAGTGCATAGAGTCTTGTGTTGATCTCTATCTTGGCTTTTGAAATTGATATATACTATATCCCGTTTCGCAAATGATTTTGTATACATATAAACTATCTACATATGATATTTCACATGTATTGCTGGGTTACCAGCATCATTCGCTGACCGGGCATCGTCCCTTATTTTATGTGTTTCTTTCAGGTGATGAGTAGACGAGAGTGCGGTCTAGAACCTGTTAGCTTAGATCCCTTTGTTTTGAACTGTTGTGGCCTGTGTGCCAATGCTAGACATTAGTACTCTTGTTTCTGTATGGATTTAGATTGTGGATTATGTAGATGTTTCTCCTGTGCGTTGACCTTTGGGTGGGCGTGGCATAGCACCGTTTATTTCTTATTTATATAACCCTTGTTTAATTTAGTCTTTCGCTGTGCATAATGTTATGATTAGTTATCTGCATGTCTAAGGCTTAATTTAGCATGGAAATTAGGGGGTGTTACAGTTGGTATTAGAGCCTAGGTTTGAGCCTAGGATGCTATAGTCTAGACTTTTAAGAAGTTAAGTGTGGTTTGAGACCCTAAGTGACCTTAAGCATCTAAGTGTTTAGGACATTGGATCCTTAGGACGCGCGGTGAGGTTGTGAGTTCTTTTACCGTTCTTTATTGTGTTTCCTGTGCTTTGTTCTCCTTTTAGCTTTGGTTCTCTTTAGTTAAGGCACCAGGTAACGGTGCGGGTCCTAAGTTTCCTCCCATTATCGTGCTGTTGCTGTAGAAGTCGAGGATGGCACCATCGAAATATCGCACAAGGTCTTCAGAAGCAGCCACCAACGATCAGTTACCTCAAAGCCTTCATTAACTGACGCAGATCACCCAGACGCTGAGCAACGCCCTCCTCAACAACCACCCTCTTCAGAATGGGAATCATGACATAGTACGCCAAGTCGCAAGTCTCCGTCCCCCGATCTTCGCCGGTGAAGAAGATCCCACAGTGCTGGACGAGTGGATCCGGATGTTTGACAAGATCTTCGAAGCTGTGGTTTGCCCAGAGGATCAACAGGTGGAGTTAGCTACGTTCTACCTTAGGCAAGAAGCGGACTTGTGGTGGATGCTTGAACGGCCACCTTGTAGACAA
This sequence comes from Ipomoea nil, assembly GCF_001879475.1. Taxonomy (NCBI): domain Eukaryota; kingdom Viridiplantae; phylum Streptophyta; class Magnoliopsida; order Solanales; family Convolvulaceae; genus Ipomoea; species Ipomoea nil. The sequence continues at coordinate 1,136,248 of NW_017617996.1, read as the reverse complement.
GATCCGGAGTTCAGTTGGGAAAACCTGAAGGTTAAGTTACGTGCACAGTTCTATCCTGCTCATGCCAAGGAGGCCTACCGTTGTGCCGCTAACCTTTACGGGGTACAGCAAGTTCAGAAAGGAATCCGGGAGAACCGCAAAAGGAAGCTTGATGGAAATGTTACACCTGTGGTTAGGATATTGATGACTACTGGTGCTGAAACAATAAGAAGTCTTCAAAGTGATGACTCTAAGAGAGGTAAGGCTCCCAAACCAATCCGGAGCAACAAGGCTAAGGGAAGGCGCTCAGTTTGCAAGAAGTGTGGAGATGACCACCCCGACGTCGTCTGTCTTGGGAAACCGATAGAGTGCTTTGTTTGTGGCAAGAAAGGTTACCGGTCCTTTGAGTGCAGGGCTAAGAGGAAGACTTCAACGGACTCAACAACAACCTTGGCAAGGCAAGTCCACAATCCTGGGGTAGATATAAGTGGGAATCGTTGATGTAAGTTCTTGTACCCTTTCTGTTGCACCTCCCTTCGTCTTTGTGCCCTTCTTTGCGTGTTAGTTTCGAGCGTTAGCTTGTTCGAGAGTTACCCTTGACCCTCGTTAATCTTTTCTTTCCCTAGATAACCCAATTACCCTTTCGGTCAAGTGATCCTTTTCTTTCAAACCTTGTTCTTGTTTTCCTTCCAAACCATCTTGTGCAAGACGATGGTGACATCTGTTTTTGAAGGAATCTGGCAAGGTCTAAGAGTTAAGCCGCATCCGAGTCGAGGTAGGGAGCCTTCAGTTCAACAAGCGTAGTGATCATCGTCAAGTTGAAGCTTCGTCGGAATTCGTGAACCCTTTTACCTCTTGAAACCGATCTTTTTCTCTTTCTCTCATCGAATCCCTTGCCCTTCTCGAGAAATCCCTTCAATCCTTTCAACCCTCGTTCTTGTTCCCCTCTTGATTTGATTCTGTTCAAGGTTACAACATCATCTTTCCTAAGTTGTGACTTTGAAAATCTTGATTCGTTTCCTAATCCGTGCCATCCTTGAGTTTTAAATCGGATACCCCCCGTGAGGAAATTCTTTCAACTCCTTAAAACCTCGTTTTGATTCCTTACTTCCTAAGTTGTAGCCCTGTTCATCTTTCCTCTCTTCTTAACCAATGTGATCTTCGAGTTTTCAAACCCTAAAACCGTTCACTCTAATCCTTACCGTTGAACCGCATCTCTTCTTGTGAGCCTTCTTTCCCCTGAGTTACCTTTCTCCTTTGTTATCGTTCCTGTTTTGGACCTTTCATCCGAACCGAAGCCTTGAAGTTTTCAAGCTTTGCTTTGTAGCGAGTAGTGGGTTGTTTGCTAATGCAAGTGCTAAGTCGGTAGCCTGTATCAAGTTCACCCTAGAGCCGGAGAGAAGGACATCTAACTCGTGTTTTGGATCTAGCAGTTGAAGCTTTTGTCAGAAGTGACGGATCAAGTTCACGCAGATGCCAAGCTCAAGTTAAGTAGTGGGGGTACCTTGTTTCCTTTGGTTGAAGAAGTCAGTAGAGATCAGTTGAAGATACAACCCTGGTTCTGTGATCCCGAGTGATCTAGTTTAGGGTTCTTGTGGTGTCAGTTTCTGTTTGTGGCTTGTTCCTTAGCTGAGCCGTCTCGTTTTGAGTAGATCGTTGGCTAGTTTTGAGCAGGAGTTAGGCTCGGTGTGAAGTTAGCTTTCCTTTCCAGTAAATCTTTTATCTATCACCTTATCTTTCTCTCTTGTCTTACCTTTGTGAACCCTCAACCTATCTCTAAGTCTTGTCTCTCGTTTTGTTAACCGACGATTTTGGTGTTGAACTTCGTTGTGACCAAGCCTATCAACCTTACTACCTTACTTTAAACCCTTGTTTTCTCTAACTTTGGTTAGTGACGAACACCTTTGTTGCTTAAAACCTCGTTTGTAACCCATCTCTTAAGCTTTGTCATCCGTTTCGCAAGCCGACCGTCTTCGTTGTGGAACCTTGTTGCGTCCCTTGCTTGTCTTGTTAGTAGGTTCGTTGGTAGTTGTTTGCTCAGTTGTGCATTTAGTCGTTCTCTCTTGTTTGCCGTGGTTGTTAGCCTGTAGTTTGAGTAGTTGGTTTAGTTGCTTCGCTTTTATGAAGACGCCGTCCGTCGCAGTTAACCAGAGGCTAGATTAGATTGAGGCCAGCTCAAGTCGTAGAGGAGGGGATGACGAAGAGCCCGAGGGAAGCACCGATGAATCAGAGAGCGAGTCGTTCTAGCTCAGTGTTGTGATAAGCCTGTTTATCCTTCTGCAGCCTGTTGTTACCTCCTAGTTGTTGTTACCGCTTGTTAGTTGTTTGTTGCTTGCCTCGTGTGCTTGTTCTTGCATGCTTGTTTAGTGAGTAGTTAGCTTTGGTGGTTGGTGCTTTGAGCTAGTTGTTTAGTTCTTGGTGGTTGGTTAGAAGTTGGTTTGTTGTGTTTGGTTTAGAGTTTGATATGCTCAATATCTTCGTTGGTTAAATTCTTTCAATCCTTGTATCGATATACCTTCTTGCTTGCTTTGATGTTTATTGAATCCTTTGGGTTTTGACCAAAAGAGGATGTTCTTGACACTCTTGTCACATTGCTGTTCCATTCCACCGTTTGTTTTTAATTCGTCGTACCCAAGCTTCGGGGACGAAGCTTCTTTGAAGGGGGAGAGGATGTGACACCCCGTAATCCAAATTCGATTAAGGGATTAATTAATTAATTAATCCTAATTCAATTGGTAATTTAATTACTTAAATTCTTAAAAATTCAATAGTCGGGGACTAGTAATTGACTAGTCAACCCAAAGTCAAAAGTTGTACCTAAAGCTTTGTGGCTTGTTCCCTTACACATTTCATCTTAGTAAGGGAAAATAAGACATTTCCTTGACAATAGTCTTTCAAGCTAACCTAGGAAGACACATTTCATTTCTTCAAACACTCTCCAAGAGAAAAATCATAAGCTCTCTCTCTTCTCTCTAAAAGCTAGTTAGCTTTCATTCCAAGCCACACCTAGGGCTAGCAAGATCTTTCAAGTTTGCCTTCAAGATTCTACCTTTCATACTTTTGAGCATCTAGGAGGGTAAAATCTAAGCTCCTCTTGTGTTTTTAGTGTTTTCTAAGGTATCTTTTTATAAAGGTGAAATCTTTATGTTGTTTTGGTGTGTTCTTGAAGTGGGTGTGGAAAGGGAACCTTTTGAGAGCTTTGTGAAGTGTCTAAAGTGAAAGTCGAGTCTTCAAGAGGTAACCCATGCTCTACAAAATCTATTTTGCTTACCTATATGATGATTTCTTGGATTCTACATGTGTTTTGCTATGAAATGTGAGTGTTGATGCATTGTCTTGGGAAAATGCATATCTTGAGCTTGTTATTAGGGTTCTTGTATGCCATTGCTTGGCTATTCCTTTGATTCAAGTCATTTTGTTGTATGTGGTAAGATTTGGCATGTTTTGGACTTCAATTTGAGCTTGGTGTTGAAAATCCCCGAAGGGATTATTTTGGTGTACAGGAGTGTACCCGCGGGCGGAACGGCAGTGGCCTACCCGCCGCCCCACCCGCGGGGTACAGGTGGCTTGTGGGTGTGGACCCGCGGGCGGAACCACGGGTGGGGGTCTACCCGTGGGTCCACACGCGGGGACCATTATGTTGGATGGTGGGGATTTGTTCCCCGTGATTCTTTTGACTTGGTATTTGGTCTTTCGACTTCCCGATGTTCTTTTGTGGAACTATTTGAGTGTCTTCTTGATGTTTCGTATGTCTAGAACTATATGGTAGGAATCCATGTAGGTTTTGGGTGTCTTGAATCGTGCTAAGTGTTCAACATTGTGATTCGTTGAACCGTGATGAGTCTTGTGCGTTCTTCGAAACTATGTTCGGTTTACCCGTTTGATAAGCATGCTAGTTCGATGTTTAAATGCTAGCATGTGTGTTGTTTGTACCTTCCCATTGTTGATGATGACTCGTGTTAATCATCGTTGTTGTTGGACTGTGATCCATTCCTTGATTGAGTATGGTTTCATATCTTCGTTTTGATCCGTTGATTGATTCCTGTTGTGGCGTGGTGTGTGTGGCTGTACCTGGATTCCACGATTAGTGGTATGGGACACTAGTCACCAAGGTACGGCAGTGGTCCTCGTGGTGGCCATGACACGATTATGGAGTTTGTGACCTGAGTGATGGGTTCACGTATTTCTTGGGTGGCATGTGTTGCCATGTGTGTGATCGTTACCCTCGTGTACTATGAATTGGTGGTCGTGTTAGTGGTTTGTTGGTGGGGGACAACGGTCCCAGGAGGGAAAAGGTTGGACTCAGAAGTACAGGGGTCCGGGAGGTAATGCTTGGAACTAGACATAAGGTTGGGGGTAGCCATAATGTTGGAACCGGGCATAAGGAAGGCATCTCAATTCGTGATGGGTGATGTACCGTAGTCTTGTGTAGCTGTTGTTGTGTGTTTCTCTATTTGTGACGTGTGTAGTCGCAAAGGCAATGTGTTGCCATTGGTTGTGTCCTTATTATCTTGTGTTATGCATGTCGGGTGATAATCTACTGTGTGATGGTAGATTACGCCTTGAGCCATTCTTGAGTGTCGTTGTATTCTTGTTGTCTTGGGATGTGTTCCCTTCTCTTTATTGTGAGTGCGTAGAGTCTTGTGTTGATCTCTATTTCGCTTTCGAAATTGATATATACTATATCCCGTTTCGCAAATGATTTTTTATACATATAAACTATCTACATATGATATTTCACATGTATTGGTGGGTTACCAGCATCATTCGCTGACCGGGCGTCGTCCTTTATTTTATGTGTTTCTTTCAGGTGATGAGTAGACGATAGCGCGGTCTAGAACCTGTTAGCTTAGATCCCTTTGTTTTGAACCGTTTTGGCCTGTGTGCCAATGCTAGACATTAGTACTTTTGTTTCTGTATGGATTTAGATTGTGGATTATGCAGATGTTTTGCCTGTGCGTTCACCTTTGGGTGGGCGTGGCATAGCACCCTTTATTTCCTATTTATATAACCCTTGTTTAGTCTTCCGCTGTGCATAATGTTATGATTAGTTATTTGCATGTCTAAGGCTTAATTTAGCATGGAAATTAGGGGGTGTTACACCGAGGCATTTCCTAGCTCAACGAACCCTACGGGGCTTGGTTGGGAAAGAGTTGGCATGGTATTCGTTGAAAGGTTTAGGTGAGACTTAAACAAGTCCTAGTAGTCTAAGTTATGAAAGGACACAAGTCATTCCCTAGACTTAGCATTTGCATCCTCTTTCCCTATGTTTAATGTGACACCCTTCATTTTCCAAATAGAACTATTTACTTATTATTAATTATTTTACTAAAAATGTATATAAATCTAATTATTCTAAAATGGGCTTTGGTCAAAATATGTTATGAATCCTTATTTTACTACCCAAATGCCTTAAACTCAAAATGATTTTAGACTAGAAGTCTATTTATTATCCTAAGCCCAAGTATAATTATTTTTATATTTAGTCTTGAACCCAACTAGTCAAGCCCAAATATTTAATCTACCTTGAGTAAATACTCAAAATGGTCCATCGACGATAGCTAAATTCACAAATTGGTCCACGACTTTTAATTTTAACCAATTAAGTCCTTTACTTTGTAATTTTAACACGATTTGGTCCTCCGTCTATTTGACCATTTGTTGACTGTGGTTTTTGAAGATATATATGTAATTTCATGGTCCATCGTCGATTTTTTAAGGTTCCGGTTGCATTTTCAGACCGCACTGATACATTTGAATCCACTGCCGAAAGCAATCTGCTAAATTCTGTTGTCTTTCTTCATCCTCCCTTTGGATTCAATGTAGTTGAGTTCGTACCAGAGCGAAGAAGGTGACGTGTTTCCGAACCGGTGCATCATCATCTTGGAGGCCTCCATGTGCTTCGACGAGAGCTGCAGGTTCTTCGGGAGATCGTCGATGACGGCGCGGCCGCCGGCGTTGATGCAAAAGTGTTCGAAGGCCTGTTTGAAGTCGGGAATGTAGGGTTTCCATTTGGGATTGAAGATTTTCCGGTCGATAGACTTTGTCACGGCAGCAGATGAGGGTGGGTGGTGCTGAAATTACAAATATATCCTCAGAGATCACGGTCAACAAACGGTCAAATAGACGGAGGTACCGTACACGCACATGGCACGCATGCCCGGATAACACCTGTTATCCCCCAAAAACGTGAACCTTACACAAATGCCACAGATCCATAATCACGCCACGGCCACCACGAGGACCGCTGCAATACCTTGGTGACTAGTGTACCATACCACTAATCGTGCAATCCAGGTAAAGCCGCACACGCACCACAACTCAACAAGAGTCAAACAACGGATCACAACGAAGGTATGAAACATACTCAATCAAGGAACGGGTCACAGCCTAACAACATCAACGATGAATAACACAAGTTATCATCAACCAAACGGAAGGTACAAACCACACACACGCTAGCATTAAACAATAAACTAGCATGCTTAACAACAGAGAAACTCAAGATAGTTCCGAGGAACACACAAGACACCTCTCGGTCCAATGCAACACAATGTTGAACACTTAGCACGATTCAAGACACCAAAGTCCTACATGGATACCAACCATATAGTTCTAGACATATGAAACATCAAGAAGATGCTTAAATAGTTCCACAAAAGAACATCGGGAAGTCAAAAGACCAAATTACGAGTCAAACGAATCACGGGGAACAAATCCCATCACAACACCAACCATTTACCCATGGGTGGACCCACGGGTAGTGCCCCACCCGTGGTTCCGCCCGCGGGAACATCATCCCACATGGCCATGTACCCGCGGGTAGGCCGGGGGGTGGTGCCCCGCCCGCCGTTCCGCCCGCGGGTACACACTTGTACCACAACAAATCCCTTCGGAGATTTTCGTCTCCAAACACAAATTCGAGTCCAAAACATGCCAAATCTCACCCAATACAACAAAATGACTTGAATCATAGGAAATGCCAAGCAATGGCACACAAGAATCCTAAACACAAGCTCTAGATATGCAATATCACAAGACAAATGCATAAACACTCACATTTCATAGCAAAACACAAGTAGAATCCAAGAAATCACATATAGGTAAGCAAAATAAGTTTTATAGAGCATGGGTTACCTCTTGTAGACCAAAAGACTCCACTTTTCACCTCAACAAGCTCCTTACAAGGCTTACTATCCAAACCCACTTCAAGATCAAACCAAAAGATCATAAAGATCCTACTTTTAAGAAAATGACAACTAAGATGGAACCAAAAACACAAGATGGACTTAGATCTTACCCTCCTAGATGCCCAAATAGGTGAAGGGTTGAATCTTGGGAGCAAATCTTGGAATCTTGACAAGGGTCTCAACTTGGCTTGGAGAATAAGCTACACTTCTTTTCTAGAGAGAAGGTAGAGCTAATTTCTAGGAATTGTAAGAAATGAAATGAAGAAGTCTTCTAGGTTAGGTTACAATACTAACTCTTGGTGAAAAGTCAAGAATACCCTTACTAACCTTTAGAAAGTGTAAGGAACAAGGGAACTCCCCTCAAAGCTCAAGGTACAACACAACTTTAAGGTTGACTAGTCAAATACTAGTCCTTGAGTATAAAAAAATCAGGATTTTAGGAATTAATTCCTCAAATAAAATAGGATTAGTTACTCAATTAATCCATGGATTGAATTTTGATTTTTGGGGTGTCACATCCTCTCCCCCTTCAAAGAAGCTTCGTCCCCGAAGCTTGGGTACGACGAATTAGAAACAAACGGTGATAGGAAACAACATTGTGACAAGAAGTTCAAAAACAAATCCTTTTGGTCAAAACTCAAAAGGTTCCACAAGGATTTCAAACAAGAAGAAAGGCATAGCAATTCAAGAATTGTCTAGAACATGTCAAAGGAGAAGATTGAGCATCACAAACTCTATTCTCAACACCACCATCTACTTCTACCAAACACTAAGAACAAGACAACCAACACAAAACACCTCTACCACTACGAAACTAACTAAGCCACAAGGCTACAAACAAAACAGGCACAAAAGCAACAACAAACAAACAAACAACGACGACAACGCCTAAAGAAAAGCAACTACAAGAAAAAGGCGAACAAGGTAACCACAACTACTAGAAAGACTCACTCTCCGACTCCTCGGACTCTTCCTCGGCTTCTCCTTGATGACTCGAGCTGGCTTTGATCTGATCTAGCCGATGGTGCACAGCAACGAACTGCGTCCTCATGAAAGCAAAACCCTCCTCTAACATGTGGTTCTGCTGACGAAGCAAAGCAACAACACGCTCTTCGTGCGATGTGGGGTCGTGCTCCCTCTTGGTGCGAGCTTCCCTTCTTCGTTGGTTCTCTTCACTCTCCGAATCACTTTCTTTAGCTTCCACGGCGTCTGGCGCTCCCGCCTCATCTTCATGATCGGCTTCATCTTCGCCTTCTTCGTCACCTCCCAAGCTCTGAACAGCGAGGCTCAACTTCCCGGCATGGATTCCAAGCTCAGCTGCTAACTCCGCCCGTTCATCAGGTGCTTTCCTTGCCACTTCTTCAAGCGTGATATACTCACCATCATCCAACTGAAACAGGTTACAACTCCGAAGGTTGGTGGCATCCAACACCAGCTTTCCCACAACTTTAGGAAGACAACCATCCACACTGACGCCCTTCCTAACCAAGATCCAGCTCAACACCATTCCATAAGGCAAACTCTTCCGATTGTGATCCCGGCAAAACACCATGTGTTGCAACATAAAAGCAGGCAAGTTGAACTTAACTATATTCTTCAGACAGAAAGCAAAAGTGCACTCCAGCTTACCCAACAACTTGCTCTTTTTATTGTTTGGCAACAGACAGTCTGATACCAACATCACCAAGATCCTTTGTTCCGCAGACAACCACTTCTTCTCCGGCCTAGAGGCTTGAGTGAAACCACTCGTACAGCCTAACAAGTAGCTCAAGTAGTCACGGTACCCCATGGTATCCGTACTAATCCAAGAATGACCACTGTACTGAGCCACTCCGGTAGCAGACAAACTCAACAACTGAGCCAACCTCTTCTCAGAAAGCACAACCTTTACACCTCTCACCTTAGAGGTGATTTCAAGCCTTTCACTCTCCTTCATCACAACCATGTGACGGTAAAACTCTTTCACCAAACTCGGGTATGTCTCGGGCCTTATGGCGAGAAACCAATCCAACAAACCGTGATACCTAAGCATATCCAACAAGGAACTAGAAAAAGATTCCGGATCAAAGGTTTTACCTTCAAGAACAAGGTAGTGGGTATCCACCCATTCCGCTTTTCTAGCCAAGCTTGACCTTCTAGGCATGGTAGGAGATGACCCAAAGCTCAACAAACAAAGCCCACAACTTCAACCTCTCACTCACGCTACCTCACTCTCTCTCGAGCTCTCTCTCGCGGCTGCTCGGAGACGCGGTGGACAGCAGATCGGCGGCAGCTCCGGCTGTAGCGACGTCGGTGTGGCGGTGGTCCAGCGGTGGTGGGGCGACGGGTTGGTGGTGGTGGAGCTACGGGTTGGGGATGAGGCTTAGGGTGTCCACGAGTAGAGAGGAAGGAAAAGGAGAAGGAGAGAAAATTTTGGGGATTTAGGAATTTGGGAGAAATTGGGAAAAAGAGGATTAAATTTGGGGATTTTGGGTAACGTGGGAATTTATGGTTTTGAAGGAATTAAAATTGGATAGGTTCCAAGAAAGACATTTAGCTCAAGTGGTTTAGAAGTTGGGTTGAAAAGGAATAGGCTTGGGTTTGACACTCAAAGGTTATAATTAAACTTTAGGCTTGATTTTGAGAATGCACAAGAAAGAATTTTGGCAAGAATTTTGCTATTTCCAAATTTAAAGAATACTTGGAAAATTTAGGAAGTTCACAAGGAATTGTTGTAAGGACAACCAAGTGTAGGGATTGTAGAATTGGTCTAAGGACAAGATATTCCAAAGATAGATGGCTACTTCACAACAAGACTTAGATGCCAAATATAGATGGCTACTTCAAAAAAAGACTTAGATGCCAACTAAAGAAGTCACTTAGCAAGAAGAGAGTTTACACTAAACTCCAAAGAATTACTAGCAAGAAAAGCATGCCAAGGATTACCAAGCAAAAGACAACTACGAAATACAAGATAAGTCTCAAGGCAACAAAGAACACAACACTCTCGGGAAAGCAAGGATATACTCGAAGACAAGGGTTACCTGTCAACTCTTCTTACACCAAACCCTCCGACTCCGCCTGCAAACGCGCCATCACGAAGACTCTTCCAGGTGGCCTTGCTCCAACTGCTCCACGGCCCGAACCAGTTCCTGATGCTCCTCCGGCTCCCAGGGATGGCGGTAACGCTCTCTAGCCGGCTAACTGGGATACTCCGCGATCTTGTGGCCACGATCTCCGCAACGAAAACACCTAAACACAAAGTCGTTGCAACCTTGACCCACATGAATCTTCCCACAACGCTGACAAAGGGATGCCTTAGCTTGGTTCCCGTGCTCTGTCCAGATAGGTCCTTGAGAAGAAGATGACACGTTCCTGGCCGGGAAACTCGGTCTTGACTTCTTAAAGGTAGAAGAACTTCCACCCTCAGATCTCTTCCTAACCTGCTCAAACGAACCCCTCTGAAGCTGCTGTACGCGATACAGATCAGCGGCACACACGTAAGCGTCCTTAAGAGAACTCGGCCTACTCACAGTCAAAGCTTTTCGCGCCTCATAGTTCAGACCGACCACGAATTTCTCGACTTTGGTGAGCTCCGTAGGCACAAGACATGGACCCTTGCTGCAAAACGTGCCAGCTCCAAGAACCTCTTGTGGTACTCAACCACAGACATGGACCCTTGCTGCAGGTGGAGGAACTCTTCGTACATGGCAGCGCGCACATGTGCCGGGTAGAACCTTTCACGCGTCCGATCCTTGAGCGCTGTCCAGTCGAACTCTGGTTCTTCAAGAAGAGCCGGGCCTTCGTGGACCCACCACAAGTCCGCTTCTTGGCAAAAGTAGAACGTTGCCAGTTCTACTCTCCTTTCTTCGGGGCAGCCCACCACGGTGAAGATCTTATCAAACACCCGTAGTCACTCTTCTAAGACTACAGGGTCTTCCTCGCCAGCGAAGGTTGGCGGCCGATGACCTGACACTAAATGTCCTACGTCACGGTGCCCAGCAGGGGGAGGAGGCGGCACAGCGTGATTGTTGTTCAACAGAGCTTCACTAAGCGTCTGCATGGTCTGAATCAGCTGATGAAGGTTCTGAGCGAGCTGCTCGTTGGTCGGGGTCTCCGGGGTGCGCGCGCGAGGACGAGGAGGCATCACAACTTCTACAACAACAACACGATAAGAGAAGCAACAAACAAAGAACAAAAAACAACACACAGCTCACCGCGCAACCTAGAGTCCTAAGTCTAACACTTAGCTTCTTAAGGTCGCTTCGAGGTCTCAAAACACACTTAACCACTTAGAAAGTCTAGACTTAACCCTTCCTAGGCTCAAAACCTAGGCTCTGATACCAACTGTAACACCCCCATCAAACACGACCCAAATAAAAGGCTTTAACACCTGCAGATCATACAACAAAACTAGCACAGCGGAAGATAAAACAAAAACTGGATAAAAGAAATCCAAACGGGGTGTTATGCCACGTCTACCAAACACGGTAAACGCTACGGCGAACAATCTACAAGTGTATACATCTATCCCAAAAGGTAACAGTCTAACACTACAACGGCACACAGACCCCAAAACAAAGGTAAAGATACTAGACTACCGGCCACTAACATCGCGCTCGTCTAGACATCACCTGAAAGATACAAAGATAAACATTGGGACGACGCCCGGTCAGCGATAATGCTGGTAACCCACCAATACCTGTTAAGTATCATACATAGGTAGGGTATATACAAAAATCATTTCGAAACGGAATACATATATATAAGTGTAAAACCAAGAGTAAACATCAACTCAAGACTCAACACTCATCAATAAACACCACTGGAACACATCCCAAGACCACAACGGATAAAGACACCACAAGGATCAAGACACAACAACCGGCAACTCATGCCTAGGCAACACATGCCTTTGTGACTACACACGTCACAAGAGAGAACACACAACCACGGCTACAAAAGCCCTCGTGACATCACCCGCCACGAGTTGATATGCCTTCCTTATGCCCTGTTCCAACCTTATGGCTACCCCCAACCTTATATCTAGTTCCAACCTTTACCTCTAGGACCCCTGTACATACAGTCTAACCTTATTCCCCCGGGAATCGTCGTTCCCCCTCCAACAGTCCTCCAACAAAGCCACCGATTCATAGTACACGAGGTATCGTACACGCACATGGAACACATGCCCGGATAAAACTTGTTATCCCCCAAAAATGTGAACCTTACACAAAGGCCACAACTCCATAATCACGCCACGACCACCACGAGGACCGCTGCAATACCTTGGTGACTAGTGACCCATACCACTAATTGTGCAATCTAAGTAAAGCCACACACGCACCACAACTCAACAAGAGTCAAACAACGGATCACAACGAAGGTATGAAATATACTCAATCAAGGAACGGGTCACAGCCCAACAACATCAACGATGAATAACACAAGTTATCATCAACCAAACGGAAGGTACAAACCAAACACACGCTAGCATTAAGACAATAAACTAGCATGCTTAACAACGGAGAAACTCAAGATAGTTTCGAGGAACACACAAGACACCTCTCGGTCCAACGAAACACAATGTTGAACACTTAGCACGATTCAAGACACCAAAGTCCTACATGGATACCTACCATATAGTTTTAGACATATGAAACATCAAGAAGACGCTCAAATAGTTCCACAAAAGAACATCGGGGAGTCAAAAGACCAAATACCGAGTCAAACGAATCACGGGGAACAAATCCCATCACAACACCAACCATGTACCCGCGGGTGGACCCACGGGTAGTGCCACACCCGTGGTTCCGCCCGCGGGAACATCATCCCACAAGGCCATGTACCCGCGGGTAGGCCGGCGGGTGGTGCCGCGCCCGCCATTCCGCCTGCGGGTACACACTTGTAGCACAACAAATCCCTTCGGGGATTTTCGTCTCCAAACACAAATTCAAGTCCAAAATATGCCAAATCTCACCCAATACTACAAAATGACTTGAATCATAGGAAATGCCTAGCAATGGCACACAAGAATCCTAAACACAAGCTCTATATATGCATTTTCACAAGACAAATGCATAAACGCTCACATTTCATAGCAAAACACAAGTAGAATCCAAGAAATCACATATAGGTAAGCAAACTAAGTTTTGTAGAGCATGGGTTACCTCTTTTAGACCAAAAGACTTCACTTTATACCTCAACAAGCTCCTTATCCAAGCAAACTAAGTCTATCTTGTAATTACAAGGCTTACTATCCAAATCCACTTCAAGATCAAACCAAAAGATCATAAAGATCCTACTTTTAAGAAAAAGACAACTAAGATGGAACCAAAAACACAAGATAGACTTAGATCTTACCCTCCTAGATGCCCAAATAGGTGAAAGGTTGAATCTTGGGAGAAAATCTTGGAATCTTGACAAGGGTCTCAACTTGGCTTGGAGAATAAGCTACACTTCTTTTCTTGAGAGAAGGTAGAGCTAATTTCTAGGAATTGTAAGAAATGAAATGAAGAATTCTTCTAGGTTAGGTTACAATACTAACTCTTGGTGAAAAGTCAAGAATACCCTTACTAACCTTTAGAAAGTGTAAGGAACAAGGGAACTCCCCTCAAAGCTCAAGGTACAACACAACTTTAAGGTTGACTAGTCAAATACTAGTCCTTGAGTATAAAAAAATCAAGATTTCAGGAATTAATTCCTCAAATAAAATAGGATTAATTACTCAATTAATCCATGGATTGAATGTGGATTTTTGGGGTGTCACATGGTATACATACCTAGATTGATATATGTATATCTCTTTCTTTAGGCATAGCAACCAAACACCCTCCTGTCTCTCTTAGCTCCCTCTAGTCTCCCATTTTTCTCTTAGTCAGCAACACCCAAACGCCCTCCTTAGTTCTTCCTCTTTCCCTTGCGACGGCGTGAAGCAGCGACAACGGCGGCTGGTCACCGGCGGTGTGGTTCAACGTTCCGGCAAAGCTTAGTGGCGGCAGAGGCAGTCCGGCGCCGCAGGTGGCGTTCCGACAGCTGAGCAACGGCAAGCCACCGTCGCCCTTCGTCATTGGTGGTTTCGGAAGCAGCATGGCAGTGGCGTCGGCAATGGTCTTCTTCGGCGAACCAAGTTGCGTCTTCCATCCTCTGTCTCTGGCAACAATAACGAGAACACCTCGGCGGCAACCTTGGAGCAGAACAACGCGGGAGAGTTTTCGACGGCAGCAACGGAGCGGCGGAGCTATACGGCGGCTGTTTTCCTCTTCTCGTGGACGGCGATGCTCAATAGAGCTCTTCGGCGGACAGTGAAGCTCCGGCGAAGCAGAGTTGCGGCGACGGTGGGCTTAGCGTTGGCAGCAGATCAGCGTCACCTTCTTGGTATGGGGTTTCTATGAGCTTAATCATAATAGGATGGTAGTACTTAGTGTTATATAAATAGGTATTAGTATTTGTTAATAAAAGAAGTGTTAGTTTAGTTGTAAGGATGTGTTTAGTCTTATGAAGTGGCTAGGGTTTAAATCCCACATTAGCTTTTAATTGATAGTTTTATTATAGGAGCATGAGTGTTGGCTTAATTAGTAGTTTAATAATGTTATGACTAGACTAGATTAATAAAAGGATGTTTAGTTTAGTTGGTAAAAGGATGTTATTAATTTTAGGACAGGCTAGGGTTCAAATCCCCCTATAATTTTGTGACCCTTCCCGCTTTTTGGTTTGTGATTCTTGATAAGCGTGGTCAAAAGAATGTGGTTCCCTCGACGAACGACAACTTGGAAGTTGGGATATAGATAAGATGAGGTTGTTGAAACACTTAAAGACTCAATTAAGGAAAGTTGTTCGACGTTGTGGGTTTGCTAGGAACTAGACTCGATTAAGGAAGGTTGTTTGACGTTGTGGGTTTGCTAGGAACTCAAAACTAAGAAAAGTATATTAAGAATAAGGAATTACTCAGAGAGAGAGAGAGAGAGATAGAGATGGTTAGGATTGGGTTTCGATTGTATTGTGTCATTTGTGTGAGCGGTCGATCCCGGAATGGGAGGCTGGTGGTGGTTTGATTTTGCCCTACTAGTCAAGAGAAGCGGATTGCGAGTACGTAGCAATTCGGTCTACGCCGCCCATAGGAATTCTCATTCTCTTTGGGGCATTTAAGAAAACACTTTGCCTTCACTTTTTTCCGGGTCTTGCCCTCTCTGATCGAAAACGGGGAAATGAAGAGGATCAAGGCTACCCGGATCTAGCAATCTCTTGCCTAGATCTAGGTTTCCAACACCATCCATGGAATTGGGTCCCACTCCAAGAATGTCGCAAAGATCATCCTCAACAACAAGACATCTATAGTCAACAATCAATCAAGCGCCACAAGATATTCAATTCAAAACATCATCCGAATAACAATCTACAACACAATCCTAGTCACTAGAGTTTAGCCAAGCATAATGAAGATCTCAGCAAGCAAAGGGGTAAAAAGAGATGAAAACAATGAAGAAAAAAATAGATTTTAACCAATTTGTTGTTTAGATCCGTCAAATACAAATCGATGATGAAGATCCGGTCGCAAATAGCTTCCAATCTCCAATGCTCTTGCAAAATCTAGTGAAACAAAGATGTTTTCTAATGTAAATCTAATTCCTCTCTCTAGAAACCTATTCTAACCCTAGAAATCTCTCTCTAAAATCTGATTAGAATCAATTTAGAATTCCATGGGAACTCTCCTCCAAATCTGAATTTTAGCCTTAAATATTCTCCTTCTTTTCGGCACCCTATTCACGCACGGCCTCACGCCGTGAGACCGACGTGAATAGTCAATAATCCCTCCGTGTTGAGCTCTCGTCCGCCGCTTGAAATCCCCGTTCACGTGGCCCTTCACGCCATGAGGAGGGGCATGAATGGGAAAAAATTATCATTCCTTCCTTCTTCTCATGCGTAGACCGGTGCGTTCGGTCCTTGTTCACGCGTTTTTCTCGGTTCTGCTCATTTTGACCTTTTGACCACGTTTCTCGTCCAAAAATACCTGAAAATATATAAAATATAATCGGGAAGGTATTACTGAGCTAAACTGTACTTTTAAGATAATTTGCTCTAAAAACACGACTTCTAAATCAAAACTAGTGCAAAACTCCTGGAAACTTACCATATTTTGAGGCTTATCACAAGTTTCCACACTTTAGTTTGCTTGTCCCCAAGTAATTTCACAATTAAGACCTGATAAGCTCAAAATACAGTTTTTGATCAAAAACTTTTGGTGTGCCCTGTGTTTCTTTAAAATGAAATTCCTTGAATTATTTCGAAATTGTGGGAATCATGCATCAGTCAACAACTCTTGGAATATTTGAGAAAATTGATGCCCTTTAAAGGATAAAACTTTTTTTAAGCAAAAAGGGTGACTCACTTTATACACCATACTTTCAAGCATGCAATCCAAAAATGGGGAATTCACCTCTCATTTTACAAGGGCCATGAGCCGTTCCCACTAGTGGGAACGATGTACACACACCAACCCTTTTCCAACCTTATACGCCAAGACCTAACATATAATAAAATAGAATATGGCATGGACCTCTCTTCGCTATATGGCTTAAAGCGGGCCCTCTTTCTTCTCATCCCCCTAGAATCGGTACCAGGCGACCCGACTTCACATGGCGCTCCATGATTTTTCGAAGATCAATGCAATGGGTGCTTGGTTTCCAGCGGGGTGGCTTCCCTCCTCTCTCTCATCTCATCTCCTAGGACACCCCCATTGGGGCACGACTTCACGTAGAGCTCTATATTTTTTTGAAGACTACGCAATGGAATTACCCTAGGCCCTAGCGAGATGGCTGACCTCGTTTCTTATTCTCAAGGAGTGGCCATTGATTTTGGTCTTTTGCCTTTTTCACTTTCTCCAATTTTCTACAACTTCAATCACTCAGCCCTTTTCCGGGATTTGGGATTTACACTCTCAGCTCACCTAAAGGCTCACCTTTTTCCTCATGTCATACAAATATTCGTTCAATTCCAGGTCTTGCTATCTTATCTTTCTATGTTGGATAGTGCACACTCCCACATCGAGTTATCATTTACTCCGGTCCGAGCAAAATAAAAGGTGAATTATCAAACAAGCATGCAACAAGATTAACCCTAGTTGGGTTATATACAATTCCTATGGTGTAAGAGGAAATAATTTTCAAAGATATTCTAAAAATTTAGCTGACTAGGCATTATAAAACACATTTTCAAAATAATGTAACCAATTATATTCCTTCTTAGTCATATGCACTATCTCATGATCAACAATAGGTACGCAAAAAATTTTCAGGATTAAAGCACAATGTGCGTCCTTTCCACACTTTAGAACAACATCGTCCTCGATGTTTATTACTGTGGACTCAAGGGTGTGAACAAGAATTGGGAGGTAAAACACGGTTTCCCTTTCCACACTTTAGAAATAAAGTGTGAGTTGCCCTAGATTGTTCAACAAATCCCAAAAACAAAACATAAGGCGGTTGTCCCTTTCCACACTTTACGAATAGGCAATGGGACTTCAAGGGACAACAAAGCATGTAAAAGGTTAAGTATAGCAAAGTTTAGCACAGGAAATTACCTTTCCACACTTTAAAAGCGAAAACTAGGGAAAGGTAAAAGATTAGAGAAAAGAAACCCCTTTTTTCGTAATAGATTTCCTCAATCTTTGTCATTTTAAGAATCCTTTCCCCTGACCTTTCTATGGACACAATGATTGTCAATGAAAGCGTTAGTGGTAAAGGTTCAAAAAGCATATAAGCAGTTATATAAAAGAAGTTGTAAGGATGCCACAACATCCCTACTGTTCCTGTTTAAGCACAAAGTTGAGCATGCAACTGGATAGGCATAAGATATAGATAAGAGAGTTCAAACACTTATTCACAATATACTGAAAGATAGTCTAATACTTGCATAAAAAAATGAGTCAAAACAAGTAAAGTAAATTAGTTTTAAAAGGGAAAATGGTCAAATAGGCCCTCGAACATTACCTAAAGAGTCAATTAGGCCCTTAAACTTTTTAAAGTTGCAATTAAGTCCATCAACATCTCATTTTAGTGCAATAAAGCCCAAAAATCAATTAGTGACCTGCTATTACAGGTCACTAAGGTTCCAGTCAACATTTCGGCAACCTCCAGCTAACTCATGCGATATTTCCGGTAGCCAATCAAGACCCACTTAGATATATATATATATATATATATATATATATATATATATATATATATATATATATATATATATATATATATATATATATATATTACGATCGTCGTCATCGTTAAAGAGCCAGTCAGTAGCTTCAGCCATTCTTGAATTGCTTCCAAAATTCTTGAACTGCTTCCAAAAGACGATTCAGGTTGTGTCGCAATCTCTAGGTTCTGGAACAAGAGGATGGGTTGTGGGTTTTGAATCTGGTTCTCAAGATCGTTAGGTGCAGATGGAACACCCAACATTAATTTGTTATACTATAAATTTCACTACAAGTCTTGATTTACAGTGCCCACCGGCTCGATTCATGGTGCAAGGCTGCCTAGTTCTTGAGCTGCACCACCATTACCCAGGAATGGTCAAGTTCACTGTTCACAGCCACCAGAGAGCATGCTGAAGCAAATATCATTCAGCATATTTGAAACACGAAGCATAACCTCACTATGATGTTCAACAGTTGAAGCAAATATGCACTCAAAAATCAATAAATCTTTCATATAATCTGAAAAACATCACTAAATTTGAAAATCTCAAATACATTATGAAACTAATCAATTATTACCTATAGCTAAGCATAAATTAATCTGGAAATTTGTGTCACTACCAACGGTCACTCCATCGTCCATCACCAAGGCCAAGCAACAAAAAGAGATTCACCACGCAGTCAATTTTGTTAGTAGTTGAAGCAGTCGTCGCCAGTCATTGCTCCAGCGGCAGAGAGAGAAACTAGTCCAGACCTCAATGCTCGTTGGTTGATTTGTTGCCGGAAATGTCGCCGGAGTTAGTAAGAGGTTGTCGGAATGTTGACTGGAACCTTAGTGACCTTTAATACCAGGTCACTAATTGGCTTTTGGGCTTTATTGCACTATAATGAGATGTTAATGTGTTTAATTGCAACTTTAAAAAGTTTAGGGACCTAATTCACTCTTTAAGTAAAGTTCGAGGATCTATTATTTGACCCTTTTTCCCGTTTTAAAATAAAGCAATTCAAAAATAAAGTCGGCACCCCACGCATAGGGTACCTAGAGTTTCATGTTCGAGAACCAGACAACATTGAAATCACACATTCAATCAAGTTTGGCAGAATGCACATCGGTAACGTCCTTCCCCGTTATAGGGAACAGTTCGAGCGTCTCGAACTGTCCACATCTCGGTCGTGACTGGGAGGAAGGGCATCAACCGGGTCCTGCTAACCCCGGATGGTATCGGTCACTGCTTTCACCGTTTCCGTGTGCATTTGGTAAATGAAAGCTCGCAAAGACGCCCAATCTGTCACCTGGGCAATCTATCCGGAACCTTTGGAAGGAGCGGGTTGCTTCTTTGTGCAGCCTGTGTGCTACTATGAAGAGTGATGGGTGCGGGCCTGTGTGGCATGGGTCTCGCGTCGAGCCTAATCCTAGGCACCGACGTTATACCCATTGCTTCAATTTCTGACATGGGAGTCGGGCTAACTCTTACTATGACATCTTCTTCCAAAAATGTCTTTTCTAACTTTAATCCCCAGCATAGTCTGGCCAAAAGTGGCCCTATGAAGACTATCTCTTCATGTCGCTTCCGCTGACCTTGTAGCCACTTTTTGCAAATCCTTCCCATATTTACTTTCATACCCGTCTCCATGCTCCATAAGTAGAAAGGTCATCTCTTTTTACTTTATCCCTTTTGGCCTCCGACCTTCCCAGGTTATGGCTTAAGAGCTTTCGTATAATCCGGAAATCATCCCTCACGAGGTGGTGACAATAGATGTTTCCTATTCGTTGAAACTCCGGCGACCTATTGTGTGAGTTCAAAAAGCTTTCAGCCTCTAAGTCTAATGGAAAATCATCTAGTAATCCTTCTGGGTCAAACAGTCCCAAACACCTGGCTAGTTGATTTGTTGACAAATGATAAGTCTGCTCAAAAAGAGAGAGAAACTGATTGAGATCCTGTTGTCGGTTGCCACCTTCTCGATGAGCTCGAGTGAAGAGACAGACTCATAGACTATCGGCGAACCAGTCATCCCCCTCCAACTGAACACGTCTGCCCATTGGGGGTGACTCATCAATCTCTCTACCGACCTCTCACATCCAAAGTGTCGCACTATGTCTATGTCCAAACTGTACCCACCAAAGATAGATTCCTCCGTTATGTCTTCTGAAGGGTCACTCTCTGTGTTTGACGCACTAGGCTAGGTTGCCTTCTTGAGGTTACTTCAGCTTCATTCCCTTCACTGTTATTTGAAACCATTTTCACTCCCTATAGAGTCAATTAAGCTTATTTAACAAGATCAAGAATTCAACAGTAAAAAATATTTCTAATTAGGGCATTTTTTCAAAACATGCAACAGTTTTATTTCCTCTACTTAGCTCATGCTTCTCAAGTAATAGATAAAAATTCTCAAAATATCATTCATGCAAAGATTCACAACGTTCTTAAGCAAAATATCATTCATGAAACGTTCCCTATCTCTATTCTTCTTTTCCGTTAAAAAGTGGATTGTTCATTGATGAACTAGAAGGATGATAAGCTTGAAGAAATTATGCACGATGATGATATTCTGATGATAAGGTAATGATTAGTATAATAATGATTAGATGATTGTGGATTAATGATGTTCCGTTGATTACGAGATGATGATGATGATGTTAGGGGTATGATTGATTATAATAATAATGGATTATGATGTAATGATTAATTGGTAGTGTTTATATGGACGATCTAAATGTGATTACATTAGAGTTGGTGATTAGAAGATGATGTTGAATGCTGATAATGTTGGGCATAATGATGATGATGATGAACTAGTTCCGCAAATAGAAATAAAATTCAGATGGTGGCGTGATACTGTTAGTAAGATGAGGAAAAGAAGGATGATGTTGATTATATTAATAATAATAACAGTAAGTAATAATAATATTATTAAGTTTGATGGATTCACAGGTTCCCTATCGAGATGGCTAGAATGATATTAACTGTTGATAGGAATTTTGGTCTTCCGAGGTAACACTTCATGTTCACTAAAACTATTATTTTCCTCGAGTATTATATGTAGTTCTATTATATGATATATGCTATTAATGTGGACACGCGTGCATTTATCGATAAATGGTACTATTGTGTGGTGATTCTCGAAATATCGAGAATGGGTTTCGACGTGTCGAACCGCGTGTTGGTGTAAATCTGTGGCTTGGAATTTTTAGTGTTACATATGGTGAAATTTGCATTACATCCTTATTGTGGATTAAAAATTATGTTTTTGAGAAATTATTATATGTGGAGGAAATTGAAATTTGAGAAATTATATTCCTGAGGAATTGTATTGGAGAAAATTATATATTTTGGAAAAATATTATTTTTTTGGAGAAAATAATTTATATATGGAGAAATGATGAAAATTTGAGAAACCATTATATTGTGTGGTGTTCAGTAAAGAGAATTACTGTTCACTTGGGCTAATTACTACTAAGGTAGATAGAGTAAAACCGTCGACTTGGATTCCATGCAAAGTAAGTATTTCATATTTATACAAAATGCATGTTTTGTTTAATTTTATATTATTATATTAATATTAATTTTATATTCTAAATTTGATGTAGTGCCCTACACAACCCGGATCTTCAGAATGTGGATATTATGTGATGAAATATATGTTCGATATTTTGCAAATGGAATTGGATGATGATGGATTGGACAAGGTAAGTAATGATCACTTCAATATATTTTTTACGGCCATACTTATTACATTTAGTTATTAGTTATTTTCATTATACTAACTTTCTAACTTGAGTTTAAATTTGTAGATGTTCGATAATACTGAAAGCTATTCACTAGAAGAAATTGATGAGATGAGAAATTTATGGTGCCAAAGTTTTGTTGATTACTGGATTAGAGCTACATAATTATGACAATTAATTAGTATTTAGTTATTAGCTAGTATTGGTTGTGATTGATAATATATATCATGTTGATGTATTGTGTTCATTTTGATGCAATTGAATAGCTTTTTATTACCTATGAAATTTGAAATTTACAAATTTGTAATAATGGAATTATTGTATGCATTTTGATCAAATTCTGCAGCTTTTTATTGTATTTGATATTACAGATTTACAAACTGGAAAATAAAAAAAAATTGAATTAATTTTTCAAAAAAAAAATATAAATAGTAAAAAATATATGTATAGACGGTGGTTGTTTCTTTGAACTGCCGTCTAAAAATATTTTATAAGGTTCAAATGATATATATAGACGGCGGTTCAATGTAAGAACCGCTGTCTGAAAATATTTTATAAGGTTTAAATGATATGTATAGACGGCGGTTCTTACATTGAACTGTCGTCTATTAATATGTTTTAAGGTGAAAAATATATGTATAGACGGCGGTTCCTCAAGACAACCGCCGTCTATACATATGTATAGACGGCGGTTCTTACATTGAACCGCCGTCTATTCATATGTATAGATGACGGTTCTTACATTGAACCGCCGTCTATTCATATGAATAGACGGCGGTTCATCAAGAAAAGCGTCGTCTATACATATAATTATTGAGATTACACGACATACATCGTGAGATTAGACGGCGGTTAGCAACCGTCGAGTTTTAGAAGTAAACACGGCGGTTCAAATAACCGCCGTAGAAAGTTTTTATTTACAAAGGCGGTCACTTACATGGCACTTCAAGAACCGCCGTGTCTTTGTAAAAATAACCGCCGTGGTAAGTGTGTTTTGTAGTAGTGAACTCATACTCGCTTTTTCAATATGTCAAAACAATTAACATCACTACATTTCATCTTAGTTATTCAAAACACCCCACTTGTCATGCAAGATTTAGTAAATAAGCATCTTTCATTATCGAACTTTCCACACTTATTGAATCAACCACACCCCGTTTTATAAACCACAAATAACAAAATTTTTGATAATCATGGGTTTAAAACAAGAATCATAGGCAAAATAAGTCCAAACAAATGGACAATGTAAACATATCCCACATTCATGCATACTTGAACTTAGAAATATGCAAAGTAGATGTTCACAAATCGAATAAAAACCCTATAAGCATCAATCCATCATTCAATTGAATAATTCCTTTATCAATTTTAACATTCATCAACAACTTCAAGAAAACCCAGATTCCATAGCATGCAAGGTAGGTCTAAAAATTTTCAAATGGGTTTCAAACAAGGTAAAGTGGCAATGATACAAAGTGGTCAGTAAAGCATTATTCAAGATTTATGAAAGCATTCTAGCATTTATTCATGCAAATATGTCTAGCAAAGATGAAATCTTTCATACAAATTTTGAAATAAAGAAAGCTAAATAGAAAGGATAACAAGGGGATTAAAGATGTTACCTTTGAAGATTTACTAGAATGTTCTTGAAATGTTTCTCAAAATAGAAGAAATGAGTAGGAGAATGAATTTTGCATGAGAGAATGTTGTTATTTAGTGAATAGGAAATAAAGCATGTGATAGTAGGTTGAAAAAGAAGACACT
Organism: Ipomoea nil; assembly: GCF_001879475.1. Lineage (NCBI taxonomy): Eukaryota > Viridiplantae > Streptophyta > Magnoliopsida > Solanales > Convolvulaceae > Ipomoea > Ipomoea nil. The sequence continues at coordinate 1,112,418 of NW_017617996.1, read as the reverse complement.
TAAAAAAAGCAGAGATCGAACCTCCATAAACCAACTCTTCTAATTAAACTTTAATCGCTCTTTAACGATTTCACTCTTACTTGTACTTAATTCGTTCTTATAAGATTTCACTTACTTGTTCTTGGGACTCTTTACCGATAATTTCACAAAAGTATTTCTAATCAACGTCTTAATTCTCAAAGTCTAAAACAAATCAATACTTGCACCCAATTTTCAAACACACACAACAGAACATGAATCTACGCAAGAATCAATAATACTTATTCCAAATTAGAGTGTCACCTTTCTCAAGATTGCGGCCCTCAGCCTGCGTTTGTCCAATGACCATGATCCTCCCTAATCCGGCTCCTTCAAAATGTCCCTACTAAGATCCCACGCGTCCCTGGTTGCGATTTCTATGCGGGCCTCCACCTAACTGATCCCCACGACCCACTCATCGGTTTGGTGCCTGGTTGAACTGGCCTCTAGACGGCTGACTCTGGGTTGTACCGTGGGATCTCTCCATCTTTGGATACCAACAAACGGCGGCTCTGTGCCCTGGCTTCCTGCAATTGAAACATGTGACGGGTCCTCCTCCATAAGTAGTCCGAGGGTGATCCTTGCCACACCTCGTGCAAACCACGCTCCTCACACTCGATAACCCTCCAGCTCCCTGTCCCATCACCGGATTCCTTCTTGCTCCATTTCAGTTGTCATTTCTTGCCATAGGATTGAATCTATGCCCCTTTCTTAACTGTGAGTCGTTACCCTCGCTCTTTGTAACACCCCTAATTTTTAAATCATCAAGATATTTATAAAATAAAGGCAGACTAATAATAATAATAATCCAAACCGAGCATAGACTATCCATATGAGTCGCGGTGTTATGCCACACCTAGGTTTGAGAACCTAGATGCACATGCTAAGACTATCCAACAAGTAAAATCCACAAGTCAACAATCAATTACAATCCATGGCACGCAGGCCAACCACTACAGCTAGGACTAACTAGACTAAGACTACAAGTCCATCTAGCGCACTCCTCAACTAATGATCATCACTGAAAAACATGCCGTAGCAACTGTCAGCGAATAATGCTGGTAACCCACTCCAACGCGTTAAGTACAATATAGGTAGATATAAGAAAATCATTTTGAAACCGGAATACATATATAACCTAAGCAACTCTAGCTTTAAACCAAGATCAAGACTCAAGACATACAATAGACTAGACACTTCAAAGCAATCATAAAGACTAACATGCATCTTAAGAACACAAGGCAATGCACAATAGACAAGTAAACTCATAAATAATAAATAGAGGCAACAATGTGATTCAAAGACAATGAATTAGCAAATAATCATCAAGCACACAATCCATCTTCCAACCATTATACCAAGTTCCAACCTTTTGACTCCCCTCCCATCCTTATATCAATTCCAACCTGTACCTCCAGGCCACCCTTATACCTCCTCCCTTATTCCTCCGGAGCAACTACATCCCCCACTCCGTAACCACCAACAAGTCCACCAACATGGTAGCACTAAAGTTTTTTTTCGCATGGTCCGTTCCTCTAGCACCAATATCAAGGGGTCAGCGCATATAGCTCTAACAAGACACCGCAACAATTATACCCTGACCCAAGCCTTTAGCCAGCAAGTCTAAGGGGTGGTCCGTGCCTTTAGCACGATAACCGAGCACTCGTTGTACTTTTCGCCAACAATTCATCTCCACCAATCACTATCTCATCATCATCAGTCACATCGATCATTGCGCAATGACCACGGTACCCATCGCCATTCAATCAATCACTCATGTAATCAACAATAACAATCAAGGCATAAAAACAAACGACACACGTACACGCAAATTCCTAGAACAATACTCAAAACATCGTACGAGACTAACAAACATCAAACGGGGTACAATAGGACACGGGGAATAACAAACAGGGGAAAACACCCCGCCACACCTCGCCTTTCCAGTGGGTAGGCGGTGGGTGGTGGACCACCCGCCCAGCGTCACTATTCCAGCGGGTGCTCGGCGGGCAGTCCCCTGCCCGCTGGAACTGGGCAGCGTGGGTAGAGGGTAGGTGGTGGGGACTCGTTCCCCCACCTACCCCCCCCCCCCACTGGTACGAAGGTAGAATTTCAGGTTCGGGGTTCGTTCGTGGGACCCAAAACCATGTCCAAACACATTTTGACACGCAACGACAACATCACGGATTCAATTAACGAAGACTAGGCCAAAAATCATTCCAATTACGTTCTAACATGATTCCTAAACATGCCAAGACTTGACATCAATCACATAACGGTTCAGGAGCATTCGGAACCTCAAGAACATCGAGAATCTATATGCAAAGCCCTAAAGATATGTCCTAAACTAGAATCAACACCCGAGCATGCATAAACCCACCCAAGAATACCAAGAACATCACCACACGTGATTCACGATATAAACCCTAGGGGCAACCTCTTGACATAATTAAATACAAGTTCATGAATATAATCAATTATCAACATCAAGATCATCAAGATTACCAAATAAGCACAACATAAACCTTAAGTAAAGCTCTACCAAGACTCAATCACATAATCTCACATAAAATTACCAAAGGAGCCAATAATCAAGATATAGCAAGGAAAATAGGTTTTGTAAGACATGGGTTACCTCTTAACCTTAATTAATACTCCATTCGCTATTAAGGTTCTTCTCTAAGATTTCCCTCCGATTGATCTCCCTAGGCTTGGTGGTGGGGAATCTCTTGGGAATAATTTCGTGTAATATAACAATGGGTGGTAAGGGTTCTAATTACTTTCTAATCCCCTATTTATAGAGTTAGGAATCCTAATAAGAGTCTGAATAGTAAAGACCTACTTTCTATTCCTAACAGGTATATAGGTCTAAGATTCCTAATTAGAATCTGAGTAGTAAATGCCCACTTTCTTTATTCCTAATAGACTTAAAGTCATTATTATAAACAAGGGTCCACGGTCCTCCGTGGACTACATTAATTAATTAAGGGATCCTGGCCAGATTAAATCCTTTTTAACTATTCTTTAACGGAATTAATTAAATAATTAATCTAGGATTAAAGGGTGTAACACGGGGTGTTACACTCTTCTTCTTCGGTTCATGCATGGCAATCCGATGTAGTTGCTGAATCCTGGAGTGACCTGCAGCTGCATCATAAGCTTCGTTCAAAGTGGCAAACTTTGCCGCAGTAAATAACTTATGAGCATCATAGTGCAATCCACAAATGAACTTCCTCGTTTTACTAGCCTCATCCGGAGCTATGGTAGGAGCAAAACGAGACAGCGCCACAAAGCGGGCGTGATACTCCTATACTGACATATTTCCTTGCTCCAGATGCAAGAATTCCTCATACTTAGCAGCCTTGACATGCTCGGCGTAGAATCTTTCCCTCAATGCGACCTTGAACATTTCCTAATCAAAGCCTTCTTTTTCCAAGGGTCGGTGTGACAACCCAAAATCTAATTTTATAAATCTGATTTTAAGAAATTCCAAAATAACCATTTTTCACTCTATAAAAATTTTTGTGATGAAATCGGTGTTTGAATAAATTATTTTGAGTCACTTTTAAATAAATTCTACACCGGGACTTATTTTAAATCTAAAATCCTAAATCCTCGGGTACAATGCGTACCCAGTTTTTTTTATATGAAAGTCAATATGAGTGAAACAGGGAGAAATATGAGAAACCTAAACGAAGTGGTTGTCTACAAAGTATCTTTGGAAAAATCTGTTTTTGACCCCAAACTATTTAAAAATCTCCTATCTAGTCTATGTTCTATGTAGCATGGTGGACTATAAGCCTTTACTCCCTTGTCTGATATTTCTATAGAACCAAGCTAAAAGACTACTTTGCCCTCCACCAATCATTGGCAAGTTTCCTAGGGTTTTGGGCCTATATAATCTTCCCTATGCTTTGCTCTTCTCCTGATCTCTTTCATTTTCTCATTTCCACTCTCTAAGTCTGCTAAGGAAACAAGAAACACAGTAAGCATTGTAAACCTCATTTTCCTCCATTCATTAAATCTTCTTGGATCATTTATTCTTCCTTTTGCTTCCCAACCTCTGAGTCCTCTTAAGCTTTGTGTGTGTCTGGTTATTTGAGGTATTATGGTGGTGAAGGAAGTGCTAGCTAAGTAGAGAAGAAGGAGGAATCCCAACAAGAAGGAGAACAAGAAGAGGTATAACCCCATGGACTCCCACTTTAGTTTTTGGCTCTGTGAAGCCTTGTTTCTTAGGTACAAATGAGTAGAAATGCTAGATTTTTTTATGTGTTTGAGCTATGAAGTGATCTATTACTTGTCTATGATGTGTTGTTAATGTTTTGGATGAGTTGGAGTTGGCTGAGTTTGTCTTGCAGATGAAAATAGATCATCTGGTGCACAGACAGTGTGCACCATATGAAGTAACGGCCCTAGCCAATGGCCCATCAAGGGGATTGTTGGCTAGAGTCGTGGCTGTCCGGGCCTAGGGCACGGCCCTAGGAGAGGGCCATTGCCTAGGTCCGGCAATCCAACGGCCTGAGGGGGCGGGCCATGCTGAGCCCCGCCCCATGGTCCTTGAGTTATCTCTATGCAGTGGCCGGGCCCTTGTGTCTCAGCTACATGTCGTTTCGGGCCAGGTGTCACGAGCCCTTGCGGCTCGGTACCTCGGGGCCGTCTTGGCGCACGTTTTGGTTTTGATTTCGTTGATTTTGGATTAGAAATGAGCATTATGTGATAGATTTTTGAGGTAATTTTGTACAGAAATGTTCCAGTGAAAGAATTTGAGAAGTATTCAGACTTGGTTTTGTCTGTGAAAAGCTTGTTGATATCTGATTGTTAAATTGAGAAGCATGAACTCAAATTGATTAGTTTGCTAGAAAAGCATGCCTAAAGAGTGTGTTATGATTCATAGAGATTATTTGTCAAATTCCAAGTATTGAAGTCTACAAAGCATGTTATTCTTAAATGTTTTTATCCAGAGAATGAGTTTAAATTGAGAAATTTGAGTTCCAAATGCATGAGAATTATTTGCTATTATTTGTCAGATTATGAATTTCAAGCATGATTATGTGTCCTTTTGAGAGTTCACAGTAATTTATAGAATTGAAGCATGTTGCACAGTAATTTACATTCTAAGCATATCATGTTTTAAATGTGCATAAGTGGCCAACGTGAGCCTAAGTATTATTTTCCAAAATTCATGAGCATGTGGAAAGTCTTTATCTTGTTGCATTGAGAAGATGTTGAGATGTGACATGCATAAGTTTGGTGCATGATATATATATATATATATATATATATATATATATATGTATATATATATATATATATGTATATATATATATGTATATATATATACATGTATATATATATACATATATATATATATACATGTATATATATATACATATATATATATATACATATATATATATATATACATATATATATATATGTATATATATATATATGTATATATATATATATGTATATATATATATATATATATATGTATATATATATATATATATGTATATATATATATATATATATATGTATATATATATATATATATATATATATATATATATACATATATATATATATATATTATCTATATCAGTGAGGTTTTGGAGGACCCGTTGGGACTAAGTCCTTTCAGAGTAAAAGAGAAAGTAACGGATATTGCGATCCGACCGATTTATCATGTAACGCAGCGTATTCCCTTGTTACCAGGTTGGAGACTTCCCGCCGGGCTTGGAATCCTGGTTAGGGGGTGTGCACTGTAACACCCCGAAATTTTGAAACTTTTAAAACTTATATAATAAAGGTAAATTCTCATTAAATCCCAAAACCAAACATAAGAGTGCGGGGTGCTATGCCACATCTGAGCTGGAGAACTCAGATGCACAGGCTAAACTAACTAAATATCCTCAAAGCAATGTCAATACATAATCATGGCACGCAGGCCGAAAGGAAATCTAACTAATCTACGCTTCGGATCTCTAGCGCGCTCCGGGTTCTACTCTTCTGTGCCTGAAAGCCAAATATATCTGTTCAGCGAATGGTGCTGGTAACCCACTCCAACGCATTGAAATACAATATAGGTAGATATATATATAGATATATGAAAACCATTTTGAAGCAGGAAGATATATACTTAGGAGACCCTACCTTTAAAATCAGGATTAGACTCAACAGATAGGGATAAGCACATTAAACCATGATAAACAGTTATATAGAGACAATATCATAAAGAACATGTATCTAAGGTCACCGATCACTTTCAAACCATTCACATCATCATTCAATCATCATTCAAGTCACACAAGCACACTTTGGTGGTGCCACGGGACCAATCGCATGCCCCGCACATGAGGGTTAGCGCATATAGCTCTAACACGGCCCCGCAGCACCCTACCTCATACCGCAACATGAAGGGGTTGATCGCAACCAACCGTATAGACCGTTGACGATTTCAACGGCGGATCACAGCCTTACACACCGCTGACGCGCTCAGTCGGGGGACTATGATCCTCTTTAGGGGATTGTGACCCTACACACCGCTTGACAAACTTAGTCGGTGGGTCGTAGTAGAACAGGCCCTACACACCGCCTGAGGGACTCATTCGGTGGGCGATGATCTTCGGAGACTATGACCCTACACACCGCTGGCCCACACACTTGGTGGATCGCAGCCGACCATAGCCCTACACACCGCATGATCACTCATTCGGTGGGCTATGGCCTTCCTCGGGCTAGTGGCCCTACACACCGCCTGACGCGTCCAATCGGTGGACCATAGCACACGAGGCCCTTGTGGACCGCAGCCCAAGAAGTGAATCACTGACCGCAGCCAAGACAATGAACCGCAGCCAACTTCTGAACCGCAGCTCAGGAACACCCAATTTGATCGCAACCAAATTGGGGTATCATGCATCACATAACACATAGTAGCACGTATTAGCACATTGGGAAGGGGGAGACGTATAAATAAACTTACGTGTGATCATTCACAAACTAAGAATAATCCTAAGGGGTTCATGCATCTTCCTCCTAGGCCAACGGGTTACCGATTCAACTGGTATGCATTACCTACGACTCTTCTATCCTACGAATGGCCCCCGAAACATCAAACTAGACTCATGCACGACAAACGGGGTCCGTTGGGACAGCATGGGGATTGGGGAACATCAAACGGGGAAGCCAAATTTCCGAAGTGGGCAATGACCAGCGGGTAGCCAGTGGGTGGAGGGCCACCCGCCGGCTGCCCGCCGGCGACTGAGTTCCGGGCAGTGCGTGCCCAGCGGGCAGTCGCCTGCCCGCCGGATGCCCGCTGCCGGCGGTGCTTCTTTTGGTAGCGGGTAGGTGGCAGGTCCCCCTACCCCCCACTGACTCTTTATCAAAATAAACGTCTCGAGATCCTTTGTAGGACCCGAAACCATGCTTAGACACATTCAAACGTAAATAACGACACCACGTAGGCAATTAACAGTTCAAAAGCAACAATCACGTAGAACACAACCTAACATGACTTCTAAACATAATTATCACCCGTGCATGCAAATTCCCACCCAAATATACCAAGAACATCCCAATACAAAATTCATGATTCAACCTAGGGCTCTAATCATATTTAAATCACGAAATCATGCTTTATCTTTAAAAATCAAGAACATCATGATTTATCAAGAATATCACACAATTATCAAGAACCTCTTATCATCATCAAGATCATTAAGATCACACATAAAATCACCACAACAATTATCAAGATCATATCACAATTATCATAGAAGATTTCATCATGACACAAGTATAGAATAGGGAGCCAAAGAAGAAGATTATAGCAAGGAAAATAGGTTTTGTTGAGACATGGGTTACCTTTTAGCCTTAATTAAATTCCTTGGCTATGAAGGATATTTCTTTAAGATTTCTTCTTTCTTGATTTCTCCTATGGGAATTCTTGTGTGGTGAAAGTTATTGTGGTGTGAGTTCTAGGTGCCTCCCATGTCCCTATTTATATATCTAAGAGTCCTAATTAGGGTGTAAATGGTATGAGCTTGCCAATTATATTCCTTATAGGACTAAGGGGTTGGTTTTAGGGATATGGACCCATGGACTATGGTGGACCCCCTTTTAGCTAATTAATGGATTTTAATTCCCTTTTTAGCGTACGTAATTAATTAATTAATTTGGTTTAGGAGTAGTGTAACACCCCGTGTTATGGCCTTCAATCCTGGATTAATTATTTAATTAATCCCGTTAATAATAATTAAATATGATTTAATTCGGTTAGGTTTCCCTTTAATTAATTAATAAGGCCCACCATGAACCGTGGGCCCTTGCCTAAATTAGAGCCTTAAACCTATTAGGAATAAAGAAAGTAAACCTTTTACTATTCAGATTCTGATTAGGAATCCTAGACCTAGTTATCTATTAGGAATAAAGGAAGTAGGTCTTTTACTATTCAGATTATGATTAGGATTCTCTTTAATTAATTAATATGGTCCACTATGGACCATGGAACCCAATCCTTAGTCCCAAAAGGAATAGAATTAGCAAGCCTATAATATTAGTTCCTAATTAGGACTCCTAAATATATAAATAGGGGACTTAAGAGGCACCTAGAACCCCCCACCTCAATAAACGACTCACCATCCCAAAAGAGCTCCAAGAATTCCCTTGGAAGAAATCAAGAAAGCAAGAAAGCTTAAAGAAAGACCCTTCATAGCCAAGGAATTAATTAAGGCTAAGAGGTAACCCATGTCTCAACAAAACCTATTTTCATAGTTATGATTTCCCCCGTAGGTTTTCCCCATATTATTGTGTATTGATGATTTGTGATGTTATTATTGATGATTGATGGGATAATTCCATGGGTGATCTTGATATTGGGAGATTCTTGATAATTATGATGTTCTTGATGATTATGTGTCGTTCTTGATAATTGTGTGATGCTCTTGATGTTTACGTGTTATTCCTACCGAATCTTGCAATTAGAAGACGAACCGTATTCTTGTTGATATAAAAGTGATTAGAACCCTAGGTTGTATCGTATGATCTTATTCTTGGATTATCGGGTGGGGAAATCGCATGTTTGGGTGTTGATTATATTTAGAAAAGCATGATAGGTTATGTGCCGTTCGTTTCTTGTATTTGATTCGTTAATTGTCTACGTGTTGTCGTTAATTGCGTTGTAAAGTGTCTAAGCATGGTTTCGGGTTCCACAACGGTTCCCGGGACGTAAAGTGTGTGAAAAGAGTCAGTGGGGGGTAGGTGGGGGGTAGGGGACCCGCCACCTACCCATGGCCGTAAAACACCGCCCGGCAGCGGGTGGCCGGCGGGCGGGCAGCTGCCCGCCGGCGACCCGCTGCCCGGAACAGTAGAATCCGGCGGGCAGCCGGCGGGTGGCCCCCACCCACCGGCTACCCGCTGGAAATTCATCCCACCCGGGGTCCCGGCTTCCCCGTTTGATGTTCCCCGTTCCCCGTGGTGTCCCAACGGACTCCGTTTATCGTGCCTATGTCTAGTTTGATGTTTCGGGTACCGTTCGTAGGTTTATGAGTCTATTATATTGCATGCTAGTTGAATTGGTACCCCGTTGACCTAGGTGGAAGAAGTATGAACCCCTTAGGACTATTCTTAGTAAGTGATGGATCACGCATAAGTTTTGTTATACGTTTTCTCCCCTTTCCTAATGTGTAATGTGGGTTGCATGTGCTTGCTATGTGTTATGTGTGTGTTACCCCAATCCGGTTGCGATCGGATTGGTTATCCTGAGCTGCGGTTCAGAAGCTGGCTGCGGTCAGATTGATACTCTTGGGTTGCGGTCCACCGTTTGGTTGCGATCAAACGTTTCTATACGAGCTACGATTCGTCCTTTTTCCTGGCTTCGGTCAGATGACATTCTCTTGGGCTGCGGTCCACTGTTTGGTTGCGATCAAACACTATGATGAGCTGCGGTTCATCGGTCGGTTGCGATCGACCCCTCCGTGTTGCGATACGGGGCAGGGTGCTGCGGGGCCGTGTCAGAGCTATATGCGTTGACCCTCATGTATGGGCATGCGATTCGTCCTGTGGCGCCAACAAAGTGTGTTATGTGTTAAGACATGGACGAGTTGTGATTACGAGTGTCTTGGGGGATGTGACTAATGGGATTTATATTAGGGATTGTTCATGTTGGGCTATGATTATTGTTTATGCTTTGCCTTATCTGCCTTATCTGTTGTGAACTGCATATGCTCGTTATAACTGTCGCTTGTGTCGGGCCTTATCTGTCGAGTCATTCCCGGTTTTAAAGCTAGAGTTCGTAGGATATATCTTCATGCTCAAAATGGTTTTCGTATATCTATATATATCTCTATATGTATTGTATTTCAACGCGTTGGAGTGGGTTACCAGCATCTCTCGCTGAACAGATATATTTGGCTTTCAGGCACAGAAGATTAAGTCACTGGAGTGCGCTAGAACTTAGAAGTAGATAGTTTCCCTTTTGGCTTGCGTGCCACGTTTACGTATTTACGCTTTGAGGATATTAGTTAGTTAGCCTGTGCACTTGGGTTCTCTAGTCCAGGTGTGGCATAGCACCCCGAACGCTTGTAATTATATCTTGGGATTTAATAAGATTCTACCTTTATTATAAGTTTTAAATGTCTTGAAAATCTGGGGTGTTACAGGTAGTAACACGGGGTGTTACACTCTCCCCCCCTTACAATAGGATTCGTCCCCGAAGCCAGTGCGTGGATCCATTCTTTCACCCCTGGACGTCACGTATTTTGGCCTCCTGATTAGGAAATGTGGCTCCAAGTGTTGACTTTTCCGGGGTAGATTGGATTCCTGGTGAAGTGGTGATTAGAAAGTTCGGGTCTACCTTGATTTCCTGCTCCTGAGCTGGATGCCCCGCAGGTGCCCAATATGGTCTCGATTGCTGCCACCCTCTGGTCTAGTGCACGCGTTGCGTGGATTAGGGACAAGAACCCCTTATCCATGATTTGATTTTTCCGGGTGAGCTGCGAGAGGATGCCCTCGTTGATGGATTCTTCATTTCGGCCCCCTGGGTTTCCCCTTTCTTGTGCTGGTGCTGGTGGGTTAGGTTCACTGTCCTCTCCTTGTTCCTCATTGTCTTCCAGTCCCCCTCATTCTTGCATTGCCCATTTTAGCATTTTGTTGGAGATATCCAGTCGATCAACCAATTCCCTTCGTTCCTCTTCGAGTTTAAGGCAAACCTCCTCGAGGGTGATGTATTGTCCCCCTTCGGTGTAGTAGATGTCATTGCGGCGGAGGTTCTGTGCATTGAAAACCATGTCGCTTACGGGTTTGAATTCTGTGTGGCTCAGGTCCACTCCCTTTTTCTCCATGATCCAATTTAGGATCATCCTGTAAGGTAGACTAAGCCGGTTGCTAGTCTTGCAAAACTCCACGCGTTTCAACATAAGGGCCGGTAGATTAAACTTGATCTTGTGTTTTAGAAAGTAGGCAAAGGTACACTCCAGGCTTCCCACATCCTTGCTTTTGTTGTTCGTAGGCAACAAGCTATCAGTTACAATCATGACTAGTATCTTTTGTTCAACGGTTAGCCATTTCCTGTTAGGCCGGGTGGTCGAGGTGAAGCCTTCTTCCTTTCCTAGTAGGTACCCGAGGTAGTCCATATACCCCGTGCCTTGGGTACCGATCCATCCCTTCCGGTCATAATCTGACGCACCCGTGGTGGTCAGTTTTAGGAGTTTGGCCAAGCGGCCTTCGGAGAGTACTATCGCCTTGCCTCGGACTTTAGAGGTGATTTCCACTTTATCACCCCGTTTGACGGCTACTGAATGGTGATAGAACTCCTTCAACAATTCGGGGTACGTATCCCCTTTGATGGTGAGATACGTATCTAAGAGTCCTTGAAATTTAAGCATATCGACCAACTCTAGAGAGAATTGGTCGGGTTCAAGGGCTTTACCTCCAATTACCGTGTAATCGGCATCGTTCCATTTCAGGGTTCAGATACCAACGGGCTTTTTCGACATTGTGAGGTCTCCCTAGGTAGTGGCGTTTCTTCCTTTGGTGATGACTTTTCCGGCGAGTTTCTGGCAAAGCTCTGGCAAGACTCCGACGAGGTTCCGGCGACACGGCTTTTTCGACGGCAAAAAGGACGGCGGCGTGGCTTGGCCTTGGCGACGGCTCGGCGAGGTGGCGGTGGACCTGGGCGGAGCTGGGGCAGCAGCGGTGTGTGTGGCAGTCGGGGGCGACCGGGCGAGCGACGGGCGGTGGTTGCGTCGCGGGCGGCTTCCGAGGCGGCGACGGTGGGCGTACGGTGGGGTGTCGCCTGGGTGGCCGTCGACGGCCTGGTTGGTGGCGGTGGTTGGCGGGATGGTTGTTGTGGTGTTGGGTGGTGTTGGTCGGCGAAGAGGCGAGAGGGAGAGGACGAGATAGAGAGAGGGAGTGTGGAATAAAAAAACGGTTTTTTATTTGGGGATTTTGTGGGTTTTATGGATTTGTAGGGATATAAGATGGGAGTGTTCCCTTAAGTTTTCAAGAAACACTCATAGTCTTGTGGTTAAGGACTTGGGTTTCTAAGTGGGAGGTTTAGAGTTCAATTTTCATTGGTGACATTTATCTTTTTTATTGTGTACTCTTTGGCTTTCTCCTCCTCTTGTCTTCTAGTGGTAGAAGATTTGGTTGGTCCTTCTTGTTGTTGATGCGGGTTTTTGGGGTAGTCTAGTCCGTTTTCTTTATGCTAAATTATTTTGATTTTGCTTCTTTATTTATAATAAATTCCGAAGTAGCTAATCTAAACAAGTAATTCTACTACGAGGGTGGTTATAAGGGATTCGTCAGCTATCCTAAACATAATTCATCTCCTTGGTTTTCTTCTGGTGGGTTTGCGTGATCTTTGTCTCCTGGGACCATGTTTCCTTCGTCGAGGTTGCCCTCATCCTGGAGTTCAGCTTGTGTGCGGCTCATGACGAGCACCTTTCCGGGGGCACCGTAATTCCCTTGATTGTTTGTGCCTCCGCGTTGGCCCATGACTGTAGGGCGCGAGTTCGAGGGTCGAGTGCACTAGAAGGACTTGTGTCCTTCTCCTCCGCAGTTAAAGCATCGCCAGGGGTTTCCCATGAAGTCCTTGCCTCTATGGTCCTTGTTGCATTTTGGACAAGGGAAGCTCCTTGTATTAGCTTCGTTGTTTCCTAGGGGTGGCCTCTGGCTAGCTGGATTGCTTGGCCTTGTGTTATCGTCGTTTCTCATTCTTTTTATAGGTGGTGCTCCACCTCCTATGTTCCTCTTTCAAATCTATTCCTGAACCCCACGTTGTAGTAGTTGGATCCGATAGAGATTGGCGGCACTGGAGTAAGCCTCGTTGAGGGTCCGGGGTCCGCTTACTACTAGTGCTTTTCGGGCTTCGAAGTTGAGGCCATATACAAACCTTTCTATTTTGGTTGTCTCTGTGGGACTAGTTCTGGCGCGAAGCGTGCCAGTTCGAGGAATCGTTTATGGTATTCCATGACGGTAGTCGTTCCTTGTTTTAGGTGGAGGAACTCTTCGTGCATAGATGCTCTTACGTGTGCTAGGTAGAATCGTTCTCGCAGTCGTGTTTTCAGGTTTTCCTAGTTGAACCCTGGTTCCTGTCTGTAAGTGCGTCCATGTACGAAGAGTTTCTCCATCTAAAACAAGGGACAACTACCGTCATGGAATACCACAAACGATTCCTTGAACTAGCACGCTTCGCACCAGAACTAGTCCCCACCGAGGTAACCAAAATAGAGAGATTCGTATCGGGCCTCAACTTTGAAGCTCGAAAAACACTAGTGGTAAGCAGACCTCGGACTCTTAACGAGGCTTACTCCAGTGCCGCTAACCTCTACCGAATCCAACTACTCCAACGCGGGGTTCAGGAACAAATACGGAAGAGGAACCCCGGAGGAGGGGCACCCCCAGTAAAGAGAACAAGAAACGACGCCAACACAAGACCAAGTAACCTGACCAACCAAAGGCCACCTCTGGGAACAACGACGCTAGCGCCAGAAACTTTCCTTGCCCGAGATGCAATAAGAACCATAGAGGCAAGGATTGCATGGGCAATCCCTTGCGATGCTTCAACTACGGAGAGGAAGGACACAAGGCCTTCCTTTGCACCCAACCCCAAAGGCCACGCACTACCACCACGAGACAACATGGGCGCACCGCTCATCGGGGAAACTACGGCGCTCTCGGAAAAATATTCGTCATGAGCCGCACTCAAGCCGACCTCGGGAACAAGAGCAATCTCAAGGAAGGAAACCTAACCCCAGAAGATGAGGACCACGCAAACCCCGTGGGAGAAAACCAAGAAGACGAATTCTGTCTAGGATAGGTTGACAATTTCTTTGTAATCACCTTCGTTGTAGAGCTACTTACTTAGCTTAATTACTTCGGAAATATTTTAAATAAAGATTAGTTCAAAATACGGTCCTACTTACAGGGGTAAAAACTAAAACTATACTAACTAGCCAAACCCTCACCACTAGAAGACAAAAGAAGGAAAAAGACAAAGACCATACCATCAAAAAGACTAAAGTTACCACTAGGAATGGAACCTTGAACCCCCCACCTAAATGACCAAGGCTTTAACCATTAACCCATGAGTATTTCTTAAAACCTCAAGGGGACACTTTCTTCTTAAAACCCCACAAATCCCTAAAACCCACAAAATCCCCAAATCAAAAACCCTTCTTCTTCTTCTTCTTCCCCTCCTTCTTCTTCCCCACTTCCTTCCCTTCCCTCTCTCACGCAACTCACCACACCCCCCCCCCCCCCCCTACCGTAGAAAGCCCATCGGCCACCCGCACCACCGCCAGCCGAACGCCGCCGCCGTCCGACCACCCCTCGACAGCCCTGCACCGCCGCGCCACCGCCCCACCCACTTCGCCCGGAGATCACCCGCAACACGACGCCTGCCACCTGCCCAAGCTCCACCCGCTGCCACCGACGCCCCACGCCACCGGAGACCATCACCCACCTCACCAAGCCGTCGCTTGGACTCCGCCCACCGTCGCCGCCCTCGCCGGAAAAAGGCTCGCCGGAAAACCACGCCGGAGACCCGCCGAAAAAAGGCCGCCGGAAAAGCGTCGCCCGTCGAAATGCCGAAGAAACCCCTCGGAACCCGCACCCCGGAATGGAGCAACGCCGATTACACCGTGATCGGAGGTAAAGCCCTTGAACCCGACCAATTCTCTCCGGAATTGGTTGATATGCTTAAACACCAAGGGCTTTTAGATACATATCTCACCACCAAAGGGGATACGTACCCCGAATTGGTGAAAGAATTCTATCAACATCTTGTAGCCATCAAACGGGGTGACAAACTAGAAATCACCACCAAGGTCCGCGACAAGGAAATTGTGCCTTCCGAAGGCCGTTTGGCCAAGCTCTTGAAATTGACCACCACGGGTGTGTCAAACTACAACCGAAAGGGGTGGATCGATACCCAAAACACGGGGTACAAGGACTATCTCGGGTACCTACTCGGAAAAGAGGACGGGTTCACCTCGGCCACACGACCCAACCGAAAGTGGCTATCGGCGGAGCAAAAGATATTGGTTATGGTTGTAACCGATAAGCCTCTTGCCCACCAATAATAAGAGCAAGGACGTAGGAAGTTTAGAGTGCACCTTTGCCTACTTCTTGAAACACAAAATCAAGTTCAACCTACCGGCCCTCATGCTAAAACACAGGGAGTTTTGCAAATCAAGCAATCGACTTAGCCTACCCTACGGGATGATCCTAAGTTGGATCATGGAGAAAAAGGGGGTGGACCTAAGCCACACCGAGGTCAAGACCGCAAATGGCATGGTCTTTAACGCCCAGAACCTACGCCGCAATGATATCTACTACACCGAGGGAGGACATTACCTCACCCTCGAAGAAATTTGCCAAAAACCCGAAGATGAACGAAGAGAATTGGTCGACCAATTAGACATCTCCAACAAAAAGCTCAAACGGGGAATGCAAGATTGCGGAATCCTGGAGGGAAATGAGGACCAGGAGGAGGATGACGAACCCAACCCGTCGGTGCAACCACGATCAGGAGAGAACCCAAGGGAGCAAAACGAGGGCACAATCAATGAACGCATACTCGCACAGCTCAACCGGCAAAACCAAATCATGGAGGAAGGGTTCTCATCCATGATCCGTACAACACGCGCACTAGATCAGAGGGTGGCAACAATCGAGGCCACCTTGGGCACTCGCGGGGCGTCCAGCTCAGGAGCAGGAGACCGAGGTAGACCCAAAACCCTTCTATCACGACACCACCAGAAATCCAGTCTACCCCAGCTAAGGCAAAACGTGGGGCCACATTCCTAACCAGGAGGCCAAGATGCGGGATGCCTGGGGGTGAAAGAATGGATTAACACATCGGGCTTCGGGGACGAAGCCCCTCGTAAGGGGGGGGGGGGGGGAGAGTGTAACACCCCGTGTTACGATCCCTAAAACCAATTAATCATTTAACCAATTACCCAAAAGAAAGAATTAAATCACAATAATTAATTAGGAAAGGCCCACCATAGTTCATGGGCACTTATCCATAAACCCAATTCTTAGTCCCAAAAGGAATAGAATTAGCAAGCCTATAATATTAGTTCCTATTTAGGACTCCTAAATATATAAATAGGGGACTTAAGAGGCACCTAGAACCCCCCCACCACAATAACGTCTCACCACCCAAAGAGCTCCAAGAATTCCCTTAGAAGAAATCAAGAAAGCAAGAAAGCTTAAAGAAATATTGATGATTGATGGGATGATTCCATGGGTGATCTTGATGAGGAGAGGTTCTTGATAATTGTGGTGTTCTTGATGACTATATGACGTTCTTGATAATTATGGTGTTCTTGATGATTATATGACGTTCTTGATAATTATATGGTGTTCTTGATGTTCTTAATGATTATATGAGATTCTATGATATTCCTACCGAATCTTGATTTTTGAAGATAAATCGTGTTCTTGTTGATTTAAAAATAATTAGAACCCTAGGTTATATCGTGGAATCCGTATGGTATTATTCTTGGTATATTGGGTGGGAATTCGCATGATTGGGTGTTGATTATGTCTAGAAAATCATGATAGATTATGTGTCATACGTTTCTTGATTTTGATCCGTTAATTGTCTACGTGTGTTATCAATTGTGTTTAAAAGTGTCTAAGCATGGTTTCGGGTTCCACAAAGGTTCCCAGGGCATTTTTGGTCAATAGAGTCAGTGGGGGGTAGGTGGGGGTAGGGGACCCGCCACCTACCCGCGGTCTAGTCGGGCAACGCCGGCAGCGGGCAGCCGGCGGGCGGGCAGCTGCTCGCCGGGCACCCGCTGCCCGGAATAGTAAAACGCCGGCGGGCAGCCGGCGGGGGACCCCTCACCCACCGGCTACCCGCTGGTTTGTACCCCACCTCGGGATCCCGGCTTCCCCATTTCATATTCCCCCGACCCCCATGGTGTCCCAACGAACACCGTCTATCGTGCCTGTGTCTAGTTTGATTTTCGGGTGCCGTTCGTAGGCCGTATGAGTCTTATATATTGCATGCTAGTTGAATTGGTATCCTGTTGACCTAGGTGAAAGAAACATGAACCCCTTAGGAATACTCTTAGTATGTGAAGGATCACGCATAGGTTTTGTTATACGTTTCTCCCCCTTCCCAATGTGTTAATGTGGGTTGCATGTGCTTGCTATGTGTTATGTGTGCATGTTACCCCGATTTGGTTGAGATCAATCGAGATATACGGGCATTCGGGTGGGCTGAGAACCATACCGGCTATTAACCAGGCTGGTTGAGACCGGTCAGGTATATAAATATTATATAGGACAAAGGTCCACTATACGGGCAGTTGAATGGGTTGAGAACCATCCCAACTGTTAACCAGGCTGGTAGAGACCGGTCAGATATATAAATATTATATAGAACTGCGGTTCATCGGTCGGTTGCAATCGACCCCTCCGTGCTGTGAGCCGGGGCAGGGTGCTGCGGGGCCGTGTCAGAGCTATACGCCCTGACCCTCATGTATGGGCATGCGATTGGTCCTGTGGCGCCAACAAAGTGTGCTATGTGATGAGATGAGAAGGATTGATGATATGACTGTTATGGAAACGTGACTATAGGGTTCTTGCTAGTAATGCTTAATTGTGATAATTGGTCGTACTTATCTATAATTGTGCCCTATGTGAGAATTGTATATGCTTGATTATGACTGTTGATTACGTGTACCCCTATTTGTCGAGTCGGTTCCCCGATTTGAAAGCTAGAGTCTCTTAGGATATATCTACATGCTTCGAAATGACTTTTCGTATATCTATGTATATATATACCTATATGTATTGTATTTCAACGCGTTGGAGTGGGTTACCAGCATCTCTCGCTGACCAGATATATTTGGCTTTCAGGCACAGAAGATTAAGTCACTGGAGCGCGCTAGAACTTGAAGCGTAGAAGTAGATAGTTCCCCTTTCGGCCTGCGTGCCATGATTATGCATTTACACTTTGGAGGATATTAGTCAGTTAGCCTGTGCACCTGAGTTCTCTAGCTCAGGTGTGGCAAAGCACCCCGAACTCTTGTATTATGTTTTGATAATTAATAAGATTCCACCTTTATTAATTAAGTTTTAAAAATTCTCGAAAATCTGGGGTGTTACAGGTTTGCACCCCAATTCAGGATTTTGGCTTCCCCATTTGATGTTCCCCCGACCCCCGTGGTGTCCCAACGGACTCCGTCTATCGTGCCTATGTCTAGTTTGATATTTCGGGTACCGTTCATAGGTTGTATGAGTCTTATATATTGCATGCTAGTTGAATTGGTATCCCGTTGACCTAGGTGAAAGAAGTATGAACCCCTTAGGATTATTCTTAGTATGTGAAGGATCACGCATAGGTTTTGTTATACGTTTTCTCCCCCATCCAAATGTGTAATGTGGGTTGCATGTGCTTGCTATGTGTTATGTGTGCATGATACCCCAATTTGGTTGCGATCAAATTGGTTATATGGGCAGTTGGATGGGTTGAGAACCATACTGACTGTTAACCAAGCCGGTTGCGATCGGTCAGGTATATAAATATTATATAGGGATGCGGTCCACCGTTTGGTTGTGATCAAACGTTTCTACATGAGCTGTGGTTCATATTTCTTGGCTGCGGTCAGATGACATACTCTTGGGCTGCGGTCCACTGTTTGGTTGCGATCAAACTATGATGAGCTGCGGTTCATCGGTCGGTTGCGATCGACCCCTCCGTGTTGCGATACGAGGCAGGGTGCTGCGGGGCCGTGTCAGAGCTATACGTGCTGACCCTCATGTATGGGCATGCGATTGGTCCTGTGGCGCCAACAAAGTGTGCTATGTGATGAGATATGGATGAGTTGTTGTCATGAGTGTCTCGGGAGGTGACTTTGGGATTTATGCCGGGAATCGTATATGTTGGGTTATGGATATTAACTGTGCTTATCTTTATCTGCCTTGCCTGTTTCCCCCTGCTTATGAAGTGTTTATGGTTGATTATGACTGTTGCCTGTGCTAAGCCCTATCTGTTGAGTCTATTCCCCGTTTTGAAAGCTATAGTCTCTTAGGATATATCTTCATGCTTTGAAATGGTTTTTCGCATAACTATGTATATATCTATATGTATTGTATTTCAACGCGTTGGAGTGGGTTACCGGCATCTCTCGCTGAACAGATATATTTGGCTTTCAGGCACAGAAGAGTCGACACTGGAGCGCGCAAGAATCGTGGAGCATAGGAGTAGATAGTGTCCCTTTCGGCCTGCGTGCCATGGTTATGCATTTGCTTGTTGAGGATATTAGTTAGTTAGCCTGTGCACCTGAGTTTTCTAGCTCAAGTGTGGCATAGCACCCCGTACTCTTTATGTTATGTTTTGGGATTTAATAAGATTTTACCTTCTTTATATAAGTTTCAAAAGTTTCGAAAATCTGGGGTGTTACAGTTGGTATCAGAGCCTAAGTTTGACCCCAGGATAAGACTCTTAAGACTAGACTTTAGGGCATTAAGCTTAAACTCTAGGTACTTAGGAACATAGGATTCAGGAATCTTAGGACGCGCGGTAAGATTGTGAAACCTACACATAACCTCCCCTCACTTTATCCCTCTCTAAACTTAAAAGAACTTCCCCTACGCTTACCACACCAAGGTAAGGGTGTAGCACACTGACTCATCATTACAATAAATATTGGCCCTGGAAACCAGCAACATGGCGCCAACGAGAAGACAGTCAAGGACCCTACACTCCTCGAAGAATGAATCCAAACCTTCCACAAAATCCTCGTGTTAGTGGAATGCCCAGAAGAACACCGCGTAGAGATAGCCTCATTTTACTTCAAGACACGAGGCTGATCTTTGATAAATCCACGAAGAACCCACTTATGGGCAACAATCGCGGGTACAACTAGGAGTGCCTAGGGGCACGGTTACGAGGACGATTCCACCCCGCATCCGTAAGGGCAACCATGTACAAGGGAATTCTCCACCTATCACAAGCGATGGCCACCATCAGGGAATACCACAAACAATTCCTCCAGCTGGCTCGTTTCGCGCCTGAATGAGATCCTACAGAGGTAACCAAGATAAAGAAGTCTGTGAGAGACCACAAACTACGAAACCCAGAAGGCCCTAATTGTAAAGCAAACCCCGAACGCCCAACGAAGCCTACACTAGTGATGCCAACTTCTACAAACGGGGTTCAGGAACAAACCCGAAAGAAGAAGTAACAGAAATGGGAGACCGCTCCCTCCAGCATGAGCGAACCCTTTTGGAACGGGTTAAGAATGGGCGCAACTATCCCAGCCCGGAGACTGGGAACGCCAATTAAATGCAAGAAAGTAACGTAGTACGTAAACAACATCTTTTCTTAATCGTTAGCGCGAATTGTCGAAAAGGGCTCGATATGACAACAAGAGGCAACAGGCGCATGGAAAGTGTCATACAACTAGAGCCTCCCGGCAATAAGGGTCTTACCTTGGAACAAGGACCTTGATGGTTTTAAGACACCGTAAGAAGTACATGTGACACACAAAATTGCCAAAACACCATGCGACGTCGATGACAGCCAAACAAATGCATTCCAAGGAAGAGAAAGGCATCACTAAGCATTTGGTCACCAAAGGATTGCACAAGGAACGGGCGACAAGCCTAACCTCAAGAAAAACCAAGAAGGCTTGTCATTAATCAAGCAAGGAATGACAAAGTTGGCTTATGACCAACTACCCGGTGAAGGTGACGAGGTTGCTAATTGGAAACCGGACCCGACCTACTGGGTGGAAAGAACACGCAAGGATCTTGAATCATCTAGAACTCGTACTTAAGGATAAACAACACAGTATGATGAGTCATTCTATGTATTTAAGTCCCTTTCTATTGTTCACGTGGGCATGGGGCTTGTCGGGACTCGAATCTGTGCATTCTTGGGATTTTTCCTGAAAGAATTCCCCCTCCCTAGTCAACTTCCTGCGGGTCTCCAACGGGACCTTGATGGGACCCTAACGGGTCCTTGACGGGACCCTGACAGGAGCTTGGCAGGCGGACGATCGCCCACCTCGCGCCCACTGGTACAATGCGTTGATTTCTTAACTCCTCGTTTTATTAATTCATGGCGCACTTGTGTGTCTCGGACGATGAACGCGAGTCTTGAGAAAGGAATCATGGGTTGTCCAAACATGGTGACCTCGGTAAAAGACCTTGACCCGCGAAACACCATCGGAAGAGCACAACCAATTGCATTACACAGGGAATCATAGTTGGACTCTACGACGCAACCGACTAGGAGTGATCGGCGAGAAGGATTGTGCAAACCAAGGAGGCGAGTTGGGAACTCGTGCTGAGGACTCACAAGGGCCTTAAAATCAAAACGCTAAGGATAAACCGGGACTCCATCAAACCATGGATATCGTTCAAGTAAATCAGAGGGCTCCTTACAAGTTGTATTAAATCAAGAATGACGTTGTCCGTGGTGCTAAGGAAAAAGTAAGGAGCAAATTTGTGCCAAGGCCTCAAGGGTTATTAAGGACCAACAAGGAAATAAGATGACTCGTAAAGTCACCGAGACATTCCGCAACAAGATTAGGTAACCAACTGCACTTCAAGAAGAAGAGGAACATGCAAAGGCACCTTCATCATTAAAAGTAACGCAAAAGGGCACCGCAAACCGAACCCCAGGGAAGACATGAAGTCTTACTAAGAATTTCATTCACCAAAAAGAAGATGAAATTCAATAAGGGGAGAAAGTCAAACCCGAAGTTTATTGACTCCCAAGAGACTTTGGGAAGAAGTTGGAAGTGCACCCTAAAAAGATTGGCTTGGTTGACCAAGCTTGGTCAAGACCTTGGGCGCATTAAAGAAGTACGTGTTGAATCATCACGGGATTCATCACAAGAAATCCTTCAAAAACTGTAAAAATGGATGAGACCCTAGCATGGGAAGGAAATATCAATGGAAATCCTAGAGCCGAGCAGAGCCAAAACTAAAGAAAAAGGGGTCATCAGTTCGTCTTGACGTCATAATCGGGCTTCAAACAGGAATAATCACCCAATGTCGGGAATCCTTAAACCACCCTAGCTGAATTCCATCTCTTCCCTTCGACAATCGAACCCCGTCTTATTACAAAACCCATTCTACCTTTCAAGCCTCATTCTTCATTCCCCATTTTAATGATTCCATACAAGGTAGCAACCTCACCTCCTAAGTTGCAACCTTGAAAACTTTGATCCTAATTCCTAAACTCAACTTGTCCTCAGGTTTGAAACCCGAACCGTCCACTCTCTTTATCCTTCTAACCCAATCATTCCCAAAGACCCAGCATACATAGATATATAATTATATATTTTTCCTCGTAGAATACTTTCTCTACGTAACCGCCGTCCTAGTTTGACTCGTTATCCCCGTAATAATTTCTAAGCTTCGGGGACGAAGCTTCTCGTAAGGAGGGGAGAGTGTAACACCCCGTGTTACGACCTCCAATCCCGGATTAATTATTTAATTAATCCCGTTAATAATAATTAAATATGATTTAATTTGGTTAGGTTTCCCTTTAATTAATTAATAAGGTCCACCATGAACCGTGGACCCTTGCCTAAACTAGAGTCTTAAGCCTATTAGGAATAAAGAAAGTAAACCTTTTACTATTCAGATTCTAATTAGGAATCCTAGACCTAGTTATCTATCAGGAATAAAGGAAGTAGGCCTTTTGCTATTCAGATTATGATTAGGATTCTCTCTAATTAATTAATATGGTCCACCATGGACCATATGCCCTCACCCCTAAAACCCAACCCCTAGCCCTAAAAGGAACAGAATTAGCAAGCCTATAATATTAGTTCCTAATTAGGACTCCTAAATATATAAATAGGGGACTTAAGAGGCACCTAGAACCCCCCACCACAATAATCCCTCACCACACAAGAAGTTCCAAGAATTCCCCTAGCAGAAATCAAGAAAGAAGAAAGCTTCAAGAAAGACCCTTCATAGCCAATGAATTAATTAAGGCTAAAAGGTAACCCATGTCTCAACAAAACCTATTTTCATAGCTATGATTCCCCCCTTAGGATTTCCCCATATTCTTGTATAATTGATGATTCGTTATATTGTTCTTGATGATTGGTGTTATGATTCCATGGGCGATCTTGATAATCTTGTTGATGAAAAGGGATTCTTGATGATTGTGTGATTCTTGATGGAACCTAGTTTCTTGATGATTATGTGCCATTCTTGATTGTTCTTGATGTTTAAAGAGGAATCGTGTTCTTGTTAAATTGGATGTGTATAGAGCCCTGGGCTATACCGTGAAATTCGTATGGTGTTATTCTTGATGTATTGGGTGGGAATTCGCATGTTCAGGTATTAATTATGTTTAGAAAAGCATGATAGGATATGTGCCGTATGTTTTTGCTTCTGATCCATTAATTGTCTACGTGTTATTGCCGATTACGTTTGAAAGTGTCTAAGCATGGTTCCGGGTTCCACGGTGGTTCCCGGGGCGTTTATTTGTGAAGAAGAGTCAGTGGGGGGTAGGTGGGGGTAGGGACCCGCCACCTACCCGCGGCTAAAAGTGTCATCGCCGGCAGCGGGCAGCCGGCGGGCGGGCAGCTGCCCGCCGGGCACCCGCTGCCCGAAATAGTTGCCACAGGCGGGCAGCCGGCGGGTGAACCCTGACCCACCGGCTACCCGCTGGTTTGCACCCCAATTCGGGATTTTGGCTTCCCCGTTTGATGTTCCCCCGACCCCCGTGGTGTCCCAACGGACTCCGTCTATCGTGCCTATGTCTAGTTTGATATTTCGGGTACCATTCGTAGGTTGTATGAGTCTTATATATTGCATGCTAGTTGAATTGCTATCCCGTTGACCTAGGTGAAAGAAGTATGAACCCCTTAGGATTATTCTTAGTATGTGAAGGATCACGCATAGGTTTTGTTATACGTTTTCTCCCCTTTCCCAATGTGTTAATGTGGGTTGCATGTGCTTGCTATGTGTTATGTGTGCATGATACCCCAATTTGGTTGCGATCAAATTGGTTATACGGGCAGTTGGATGGGTTGAGAACCATACTGACTGTTAACCAGGCTTGTTGCGATCGGTCAGGTATATAAATATTATATAGGGCTGCGGTCCACCGTTTGGTTGCGATCAAACGTTTCTACATGAGCTGCGATTCATATTTCCTGGCTGCGGTCAGATGACATACTCTTGGGCTGCGGTCCACTGTTTGGTTGCGATCAAACTATGATGAGCTGCGGTTCATCGGTCGGTTGCGATCGACCCCTCCGTGTTGCGATACGGGGCAGGGTGCTGCGGGGCCGTGTCAGAGCTATACGCGCTGACCCTCATGTATGGGCATGCGATTGGTCCTGTGGCGCCAACAAAGTGTGCTATGTGATGAGATATGGATGAGTTGTTGTCGTGAGTGTCTCGGGAGGTGACTTTGGGATTTATGCCGGGAATCGTATATGTTGGGTTATGGATATTAACTGTGCTTATCTTTATCTGCCTTGCCTGTTTCCCCATGCTTATGAAGTGTATATGCTTGATTATGACCGTTTCTTGTGCTAAGCCCTATCTGTTGAGTCTATTTCCTGTTTTGAAAGCTAGAGTCTCTTAGGATATATCTTCATGCTTCGAAATGGTTTTTCGCATAACTATGTATATATCTATATGTATTGTATTTCAACGCGTTGGAGTGGGTTACCGGCATCTCTCGCTGAACAGATATATTTGGCTTTCAGGCACAGAAGAGTAGACACTGCAGCGCGCTAGAATAGTGGAGCGTGCTAGAATTGTGGAGCATAGGAGTAGATAGTTTCCCTTTCGGCCTGCGTGCCACGGTTATGCATTTGCTTGTTGAGGATATTAGTTAGTTAGCCTGTGCACCTGAGTTCTCTAGCTCAAGTGTGGCATAGCACCCCGTACTCTTTTTATTATGTTTTGGGATAATAAGATTTTACCTTCTTTATATAAGTTTCAAAAGTTTCGAAAATCTGGGGTGTTACAAAACCATTTTGAAGGAGGAAGATATATACTTAGGAGACCCTGGCTTTAAAATCAGGAGTAGACTCAACATATAGGGATAAGCACATTAAACCATGATAAACAGTTATATAGAGACAATATCATAAAGAACATGTATCTAAGGTAACCGATCACTTTCAAACCATTCACATCATCATTCAATCATCATTCAAGTCACACAAGCACACTTTGGTGGCGCCACGGGACCAATCGCATGCCCCGCACATGAGGGTTAGCGCATATAGATCTAACACGGCCCCGCAGCACCCTACCTCATACCGCAGCATGAAGGAGTTGATCGCAACCAACCATATAGACATTTGACGATTTCAACTGCGGATCACAGCCCTACACACCGCTGACGCGCTCAGTCGGTGGACTGTGATCCTCTTTAGGGGACTGCGACCTTACACACCGCTTGACGAACTCAGTTGGTGGGTCATAGTAGATCAAGCCCTACACACCTCCTGAGGGACTCATTCGGTGGGCGATGATATTCGGAGACTACGACCCTACACACCGCTGGCCCATACACTCGGTGGATCGCTGCCGACCATAGCCATACACACCGCCTGATCACTCATTCGGTGGGCTATGGCCTTCCTCGGGCTAGTGGCCCTACACACCGCCTGGCGCGTCCAGTCGGTGGACCATAGCACACGAGGCCCTTGTGGACCGCAGGCCAAGAAGTGAATCACTGGCCGCAGCTAGGAAAATGAACCGCAGCTCATAAGTAACCAATTTGACCGCAGCCAACTTCTGAACCGCAGCTCAGGAACACCCAATTTGATCGCAACCAAATTGGGGTATCATGCATCACATAACACATAGTAGCACGTATTAGCACATTGGGAAGGGGTGACGTATAAATAAGCTTACGTGTGATCATTTACATACTAAGAATAGTCCTAAGGGGTTCATGCATCTTCCTCCTAGGCCAACGGGTTACCGATTCAACTAGCATGCAATACCTAAGACTCTTCTATCCTACGAATGGCACCCGAAACATCAAACTAGACTCATGCATGACAAACGGGGTCTGTTGGGACACCATGGGGATTGGGGAACATCAAACGGGGAAGCCAAAGTCCCGAAGTGGGCACTGACCAGCGGGTAGCCGGTGGGTGGAGGGCCACCCGCCGGCGACAGAGTTCCGGGCAGTGGGTGCACGGCGGGCAATCGCCTGCCCGCTGCCGGCGGTGCTTCTTTGGGTAGCGGGTAGGTGGCAGGTCCCCCTACCCCCACCTACCCCACTGAATCTTTATCAAAATAAACACCTCGAGATCATTTGTGGGACCCGAAACCCTGCTTAGACACATTCAAACGTAAATAACAACACCACGTAGGCAATTAATAGATCAAAAGCAACAATCACATAGAACACGACCTAACATGACTTCTAAACATAATTATCACCCGAGCATGCGAATTCCCACCCAAATATACCAAGAAAATCCCAATACGAAATTCATGATTCATCCTAGGGCTCTAATCATATTTAAATCACAAAATCATGCTTTATCTTTAAAAATCAAGAACATCAAGATTTATCAAGAATATCACACAATTATCAAGAACCTCTTATCATCATCAAGATCATTAAGATCACACATAAAATCACCACAACAATTATCAAGATCATATCACAATTATCATAGAAGATTTCATCATGACACAAGTATAGAATAGGGAGCCAAAGAAGAAGATTATAGCAAGGAAAAAATGTTTTGTTGAGAGATGGGTTACCTTTTAGCTTTAATTAAATTCCTTGGCTATGAAAGATCTTTCTTTAAGATTTCTTCTTTCTTGATTTCTCCTATGGGAATTCTTGTGTGGTGAAAGTTATTGTGGTGTGAGTTCTAGGTGCTTCCTATGTCCCTATTTATATATCTAAGAGTCCTAATTAGGGTCTAAATGGTATGGGCTTGCCAATTCTATTCCTTATAGGACTAATGCCATGTTTGGTTCATGGAATAGGTCAGGAATGGAATAGCATTCTATGGAATAGACCTATTCCATCGTTTGGTTGGATAATTTTGTCATGGTATTAACATGCCTAGGAATGAGCTATTACCTTTGCAAGGGGAATAGTCTCCTAGGGGGGTCCTTAGTATTAGTGATAGACATATTTTACACTCATATTTTAGGTATATTTTTATAATAATTTTACATTAATTATTTAATGTTATCTAATAATTAGTTCTTTTTATATAATATATAATCTATTCTTATATAATATATAATATATATAATATATAATAAGAATACATACTAAGTACTAGTATTAATATATATGCATTATAAATATATATATATATTATTAATATATAAATGGTCCAACAAAGATGCAAAATGAATTGAATGTTTCAATTCATGCGTGCAAGCAAATGGCGGAAGACTTCGTGGCTTGTGGTGGATGGATTCAGACGAGAGGCTGAAAATTAGGAAAAAGGAATGGTAGAAAATGATTTGGAAATTATATAAATAGTGAAGGTTTTCTATTGTAAAATGTTCATTCTTTCCTCCTCTATAGTATTCGTTGAAATTGTTATCAATGTCCATTTGTGGCTAATTTCTAGTTGGTTTAGTGAATTGAAGCCCCGGAGTTCATAACGCTGTAAGGTTATTTATTTAA
Source organism: Ipomoea nil (assembly GCF_001879475.1). Taxonomy (NCBI): domain Eukaryota; kingdom Viridiplantae; phylum Streptophyta; class Magnoliopsida; order Solanales; family Convolvulaceae; genus Ipomoea; species Ipomoea nil. The sequence continues at coordinate 1,084,271 of NW_017617996.1, read as the reverse complement.
CTTTATTATATATATGTTTTTATGCATTTTGAGTATTAAATATTCTTCTAAATTATTTGAATAGTTGTATCATTTAATTGCTAGGGAGGCCTACTAGTTATTTATTTGATATAATTATTTGCTATATTAGATAATGTTGTGCTACAAATTATTCTAATATTCAGTAGCAACTGAGGTTAATTATTGACGGCTTAGTGATAATTGGTCTCGGGTAGAATATTTTCCTAAATTAAATGCAACCGCCTGTGCTTGTGTTATTTAGTTTGTCGGTGTTCCTAGTTCCTATTGCTGCTATTAAATTAAATCTATAGTGCTTGTCTTAGATTATTTAGTAGTTAGGGGTAATTAAACCGCTTCTGCTTTATTTACCTACAACTAAGGGAAAACGGAAATGAAATAATTTCACGACAAATATTCAATTGCACATTAATTACTTTATTAATCAATGATCAGTGTTGAATTCCGGTGGTGGATCTTTACTAACCAAGGTCTCCTATTATAAGTGTTTTCGATATATTATTTTCACTGCTTTATTCGTTCAATTAAATTTCTTGTTTATTTAAATTCTCTTTTGTTTTATCTTTACTCTCGATATATTCCAAACCCCCCTACCTTTAATTTGAGCACAAAAGTTAAACTAGTTACTCCTCGTGGGATCGATCCTTACTCCCGCTACTACGTTTGTAAGGTTTTAATTTGGAAGCCTACGACAGCTCACCAAATTTTGGCGCCGTTGCCGGGGAGCTTTTCTTGTTTATTTTGTGTTTATTTAATTATTTATTTGTTCATCTTGTTTTCTCGTTAATTTGTCCCAAAAAAGAAAAATTAAAAAAAAAATCTTTTCTTTCATTACTTTTACATAATTACTGCACTATCTTTCGTGGTTTATGCCTATAACTCGATCTGCTAACAAAGAAATCTTGCCATACGATCTAGAAATTGAAAGAAATATACGCAGGTGGAGGAAACAAGCTTTGAGGAAATTAGAGTTTAGTGATCTGGCTACCGATTCTGCCAACTCTGATTTAGAAGAGGAACCCATGGCTCAAAATCGGACCTTAAAAGAGCTTGGAGCTCCAAATTTAGATCAACAACCATTATGCATCACTTTCCCTGCTCTGGATGCCAATGTCCCATTTGAATTAAAATCTGGATTAATTCATCTTTTGCCTTCTTTTCATGGACTTGCAGGTGAAGACCCTCACAAACACTTGAAGGAATTCCATGTGGTGTGTTCAAGTATGAAACCCACTGGGGTTACTGAAGAACAAATCAAGTTAAGAGCCTTTCCCTTTTCTTTGAAAGATTCAGCGAAGGATTGGCTATACTATCTACCTTCTGGGAGCATCACCACATGGAACAACTTGAAGACAATGTTCCTTGAAAAATATTTCCCAGCTTCAAGGGCGGCCAACATTAGAAAGGAAATATGTGGTATACGGCAAAACAATAGAGAGTCATTGTATGAATATTGGGAGCGTTTCAAAAAGTTATGTGCAAGCTGCCCACACCATCAAATCAGTGATCAATTACTCATTCAATACTTTTATGAAGGACTTTTTCCGACTGATAGGAACATGATTGATGCCGCGAGCGGTGGTGCTTTAGTTGACAAGACACCAGACGCTGCAAGAACTCTAATTGCGAACATGGCTGCAAATTCTCAACAGTTTGGCAATAGAATAGTCCAACCGTCTAAGCATGTGAATGAGGTAAATATTTCTGCTCTTGAACAACAAATTTCTGGTTTAACTACTCTTGTCCGTCAATTAGCAGTAGGCAATATGCAAACTGTAAAAGCATGTGGAATTTGCTTGGTAGTTGGGCACCAAACTGATGCCTGCCCAACTCTTCAAGAAGTTGAACAAGTCAACATGGCTGGAGGTTTTCCTGGACAACCTCAAGGTAAGTATGATCCATTTTCTAATAAATATAATCCTGGATGGAGGGATCACCCGAACCTTAGCTATGGGAACTCACAAGGGAACCAGTTTGTTCAGAATCGTTCCAACTTTCAACAGTATAGACAACAATTTCCTTCCAGCCAACAACCTGCCCAAAGCTCTAGCTCAGGTACGAATCTATAAGATATTGTTAAATCTCTTACTACTAACACTTTGCAGTTTCAACAAGAAACACAACTATTCCAACAAGAGACAAGAGCTAGTATTCAAGAAACAAAGGTTAGTATTCAAAACTTAGAAAGGCAAGTGGGCCAACTAGCAACTACGGTAAGTCGGTTGGAAGCACAGAGCTCTGGCAAATTACCCTCTCAAACGATCGTTAATCCTAAAGAGAATGTAAGTGCAATTACTGTGGGAAGTATGTCGCTGGAAAAGAATGTTGATTTAGACAAGGAAATAAGTGCAGGTAACATTGCCAATAAAGAGAAGTCCCAAGGTAACCTTTCTTCTTTTTCTGATTATGAACCAGTACCCCCTTTTCCTCAAGCTCTTTTGGAACCAATAAGAGGAAACTCAAATAATGATTTATATGAGACATTTCGTGAATGTGATGCTAATAAACCACTTTTAGATTCTATGGAAAAAGTACCTCGCTATGCAAATTTTCTAAAAGAGGTACGCACTATGAAAAAGAAACGAAATGATGAAAGAATTGAGGAAGTGAAAGAGCAAGAGAATGTCTCTATGGCTAGTCAAAGCAATCTTCCTGAAAAGTGCAAAGACCCCGGTATGTTTACTATTCCATGCATGATAAGTGGGGTGAAATTTGAAAATGCTATGTTAGATTTAGGAGCTTCTATTAATGTCATGCCATATTCTGTTTATACTTTTTTAAATCTTGGACCCCTGAATAAATCTAGTATAATAATTCAATTGGCTGATGGATCTACTACATATCCTAGGGGTGTGGTTGAGGATTTGATTATCTCAAATTCTCTTTGACTATAAATCAAGCAAACAATGTATTAACTCATGCTCATAACTCAATTCTCGGTAAATCTTCTTAGCAAACACTTAGTAAGTATTGTTCATGCTCTTAAACTCAACTTATACTTCATAAACTCATTCACTGTAAATTAGAAATCATGCTCTAAACATATCAAATTCTCACATTCTTGACAAGGCTTCTCAATAAATCAATATAGATACTTAGGCATGTTATTCGAGCAAAACTTATCTAATAATGATCATGCTTTTCAATCCAATAATCAAATTATGATCATGCTTCTCATTCAAATAGCTAGGCTCAAACACTTCAAAATTCTTCTTCACTGTAAAACAATTACAGAATACTTCCAAATCAATTCTCAACACAAATTCTAATGTAAAATAAGCATTTCAACTCCAAAATCAACGAAATCAACTTCTACTAGGGCGTCGTAACGAACCCGAGTGTCCGTGCCTCAAGGGCCCATGAGTCCCGGTCCGAACGACACGTAGCTGAGCCACAGAGGGCCCGGCCACTACACAGACTTGGCCTGGCGGAGCTTGTGGCGGGGCTTGAGGAGCCCCACAACTTGGCTCCACCAAGCGGTGGCCTTGGGCAACGGTTCTAGCTGAGAATCGTGCCCAATGGCCGGCTCTCCACGGGACTAGCCAGCGGTCCTTGCCTAGGACGGTTGGCAAGTTCCGTGAACCAATCTGGTGCACACTGTCTGTGCACCAGTGGTTTCCTTCTTCAACTACAAACAACCTCAAAGCAATCCAACACTCCCAAATCCTCAACAACACAATCATAGATCAACAATAGATCCCTAATAGCTCAATAACAACAATAATCTAGCATTTCTAAGCATTTTCTGTAACACCCCAAAATTTCGAAACTTTTAAAACTTATATAATAAAGGTAAATACTCATTAAATCCCAAAACAGAGTAGTACTAAACATAAGAGAGCGGGGTGCTATGCTACATCTGAGCTGGAGAACTCAGATGCACAGACTAAACTAACTAAATATCCTCAATACATCATCATGGCACGCTGGCCGAAAGGAAAACTAACTATCTAATCCAAGTTCTTCTAGCGCGCTCCGGAAGCTAATCATCTGTGCCTGAAAGCCAAATATATCTGTTCAGCGAATGATGCTGGTAACCCACTCCAACGCGTTGAAATAAAATATAGGTAAATATATATAGATATGTGAAAACCATTTTGAAGTAGGAGGATATATACTTAGGAGACTCTAGCTTTAAAACCAGGAATAGACTCGACAGGTAGGGATAAGCACGTTAAACAATGATAATCAGTTATATAGAGATAATATCATAAAGAACATGTATCTAAGGTCACAGTTCACTTTTAAATCATTCACATCATCATTTAATCAACATCTTTGTCACACAAGCACACTTTGGTGGCGCCACGGGACTAATCGCATGCCCCAAACATGAGGGTTAGTGCATATAGCACTAACACGGCCCCGTAGCACCCTACCTTATACCGTAGCATGAAGGAATTGACCGCAGCCAATTGTCTAGACCGTCGATAGTTTCAACGGCGGATCACAGCCCTACACACCGCTGACGCGCTCAGTCGGTGGACTGTGATCCTCTTTTGGGGACTGCGACCCTACACACCGCTTGACGAGCTTAGTCGATGGGTCGTAACTGATCAAAGCCCTACACACCGCCTGAGAGACTCATTCGGTGGGCGATGATCTTTGGGGACTACGACCCTACACACCGCTGGCATGTACACTCGGTGGATCAAAGCCGACCATAGCCATACACACCGCCTGATCACTCATTCAGTGGACTATGGCCTTCCTCGGGCTAGTGGCCCTACACACCGCCAGGCGCGTCCAGTCGGTGGACCATAGCACACGAGGCCCATGTGGACCGTAGCCCAAGAAGTGAGTCACTGACCGCATCCAGGAGAATGAACCACAGCTCATGAGTAACCAGTTTGCCCGCAGCTAAGATAACTAACCGCAGCTCGTGTATAACCAATTTGATCGCAACCAAATTGTGGTATCATGCTCACATAACACATACTAAACACATATTAGCACATTGGGAAGGGGAAAGCATATAAATAAACCTATGCGTGATTATCCACATACTAAGAATAGTCCTAAGGGGTTCATTCATCTTCCTCCTAGCCAATGGGTTACCGGTTCAACTAGCATGCAATATACGAGACTCTCGTATCCTACGAACGGTACCCGAAACATCAACTAGACTCATGCACGACAAACGAATTCCGTTGGGACACCACGGGGGTTGGGGAACATCAAACGGGGAAGCCGAAGTCCCAAAGTGGGCAAATTCTAGCGGGTGGAGGGCCACCCGCCGGCGATAATCCTCCGGGCAGCGGGTGCCCGGCGGGCAGACGTCTGCCCGCCGGCTGCCCGCTGCCGATGGCGTTAAAATTGGCAGCGGGTAGGTGGGGGGGCCCCCTACCCCCACCTACCCCCACTGACTCTTTTCCAAAATATACGTCCCGGGATCCTCCATGGAACCCAAAACCATGCTTTGACAATTTTAAACGCAATTGATGACACTACGTAGACAATTAATGGATCGAAAGCAAGAATCATGTAGAACACATCCTATCATGACTTCTAAACATAATCAACACCCGAACATGCGAATTCCCACCCAAACACACCAAGAATATCACAATACGAATTTCACGATTCAACCTAGAGCTCTAATCATATTTAAATCATCAAGATTATAGTTCATCTTTAATATCAAGAAACATCAAGATTTGTCAAGAACATCGCACAGTCATCAAGATCCTCTTATCATCATCAAGATCGCACATAAAATCATCTCATCAATTATCAAGATCATATCATAGTTATCATAGAGGATTTCACCAAGACACAAGGAATAGCTATTACCTTATTTGAGGTAATAGGCTATTACCAGGAATATTATTCTTGGTAATAGAAATGGTTACCAAACAAAAGAATAGGCCTATTACTGGGAATGTTATGCCATTCTCGGCCTATTCTGTGAACCAAACGGGCCATAAGGTAATCTAACATTCCGTGACCGTCACACTTCTTTGCATAATCCAAACCAAACGCCCTAAAAATAATTGTCAATCTTCGTTTATATATATATATATATATATATATATATATATATATATATATATATATATATATATATATATATATATATATATATCAATTGGAGTCACACTTCTTTGCATAATATTGGCCCGCTCATGATTGATCTCATGATCATCATTCCAATCATGACCGTTGTACTCTACGCATCATTTATGGTTTCTAACCCATTTTTCATCTTGTAGAAGTCAGAATTAGACTGGTGGTCTTTGTATAAGTTGTAGCTCTTTCAATTATTTTTCCAATTCTATTTGAATCAATTAATACACTGAGATATGATTAAAATACTAAGATGTCACCTGGTAGAGGAAAATAGAGCATAATGTGTCACGCTAACACTCATGACCGTCATGATTGTTAGCATGAGTTTTATTCTTCACTACAAAATGAACTTTTCTTCATTTCAATTCCTTTGATCCTTGGGTCCCCGGGTCATTTCATGGTACTTCCAACTCACTCATTTTCAATTTCTTGACCTTCCACGACGACTCTCGGAGCACACCTTTGTGACAATATGACTTCAAAACATACTCAATTAAGCTCCAATTTATATAGCTTTATAATCAATGTTGTCAAATCACCTTAATGACACAAAACAATCAAATAAGAACATAATTAACTTCTAATTAACACAAAATCATATGAGTTTAATGCCAAATCCTATATATAATAAAGCCATATGGTCTTGTGAAAATTAAATGGTGATAATCAACATTTAATTTTCACAAGACCATAATAATATTGTTAATTATAATAACAATAACAATAATAATAATAATTACAATAATAATAATGATAATAATTTTCACTGACAGTTTCATATATATATATATATATATATATATATATATATATATATATATATATATATATATATATATATATATATATATATATATATATATATATATATATATATATATATATATATATATATATATATATATATATATATAGAATTACATTCAGGTGAAAACACTTCTTAAAGTACAAACATGTGGACTAATCTGGGTTATCAGATCTTGCATTTTGATGGCTGTGATTCCCGCGTGGTGAATTCTTTAATTTAATGGGTTTTTATGTTAAGGGGGGTAGGTTTGGTATTTTACTAGTGATTAAATCCTACACAGATTTTAGTATATAATTTCACGCGCACGTTGGGATTTCTTTCTATTCTGTCGTTTCTTTTATCTTCGTGCGTAGGAGGTGTCGGCTTTCACCGCATCACGCGTTTCTTCCACGGCTTTGCTTCTATGTTCTTCAATTCCACGTAGCCATGGTTGTCAGGGGACCGCGGCACAGTGAAGAGGCAGGGTCCACCCGTTGTCGGTCGAGTTTAGTTGGTTTGTCTTTTGTGCTTTTTTTTTTTGGGGTTTTGTGTTTTTCTGCATTTTTTGGGTATAACCGGAGTGATTTTGGTGTTTGCTGGCTTGTAAGCGCTCGTTTTTGTGGGTTGGGGTGCGGGTATTGGGGTTTTTTGCCCGGATTTGGTACCTAGGGTTTTTGTTGGTGGGGGTTTCTGGGTCGTGGGTGTGTGGTTCGCGGTGTGGTGTGGTTTTGGGGGTAGTTTGGTGTGGGGGGTTGTTGAGGTGTGGGTTTTGTTTTTAGTTTTTTTTTTTCCTTTCAAATTCCGTTTGTTAGTAGAGTGTTGCTTAATTCTGGTGGTTTTTGTTTGGGTGGTTGTTCATCGCTGGGAGGGGGTGTGTGGCCGGGGGCTGGTGGTGGTGGTTCTGGCCAATTTACTGGCCAGTTTCAGTTTTTTTTTTAAAAATCCGTTTGAGTTTGTTTGGGGTATATCTCATGCAGCACATGGAGTCATATCTAGGTCAAGGGGTGTCCAAATTGGATTGTGGCATTACTAAAGCTAACACAGCTAAGCCCCACCAGCTTAAGTTTCAATACATGAGGAAATTGCAACATCCAAGTTGAATTTGCATGGGTGCAGGAACCTCTCTCTTAGGCGTCTCAGTTTCTTTCTTTTCTTCCGGGTGGTCTGTAGTGGTGCATTTATGTGTATGGATTATAATGTTAGGTGTTTTTTGGGATAGTTATACTAATCCTAGCCTCGGTGGTTTTTGAATTGCGTAGGTGGTGTCATTTTGTTGCACTTACTATATCATTCTTCCCACTGAACCTATTTGGTGTTTTGGAGACATATTTAGTTTGCCGTGTTTTTTGGTCTAGATTTGTGTCTGTGCACACCCCCTAGCGCTTTACATGCACACTAGAGTTCATAGCTACTATTTTAGCATCCGCGTATTCAGTTTAGTTAATAATTTTACATCTATTTCTCTGAGTGTGCAGTTGTTTCTCTGTGTGCATAGATGTGTTCGACTGTGTGCACTCCACCAATTAACAAGATATTATTTTTCTCTTTTTGTGCACACTTGTGTATGTGTGTGTGTGTGCTCTACGCCCAATAAAACCGTTCTAATTTATATTAATACGATTAATATGCTATCATTCCATACCTATTGGAGATCTAATCCATGTAAGACCTTTACGCAGCCCGTCTGCACGTTAGCATTCAAGTGTATACATATGTATCCCCTAACCAAATGCTCCCTTCTGAGTGCACAGTTGTGTATCTGTGTGCATAGATGTGTTCGTGTGTGTGCATTCCACCGATTAACAAGATATTATTTTGCTCTTTTGTGCACACATGTGTATGTGTGTGTTTTCCATGCACGGTAACACCGTTCTAATTTATATTAATACGGTTAATACAACTATCATTCCATACCTATAGGAGATCCAATCCATGTAAGTCCTTTACGTAACCCGTGTGCACGTCAGCATTCAAGTGTATGCATACGTGTTCCCCAACCAAATGCTCCATCCTAAGTGCACAGTTGTGTATCTGTGTGCATAGATGTGTTCGTGTTTGTGCACTCCTCCACTTATTAAGCTGTGTGTGTACCTCGCCGGACAACTCCGTTGTATTGTCTATTACTAGTACTACCATTCCATAGCAATTAGAGTTCCAAACCCTTTTTGGCCTTTACGCCGTCGTGTGCATGTCGGTGTGAAACTGTGTGTATACATTTCATATTAGTGTAAATCCCAACAAAATGTATTCATCTTTGTGCACACTAGTGTGTCGTGTGCGTAGTTGTGTACCTCTGTGTGCATAGGGTTGGACGTCTTCGAGCTACAAAAATTAATAACTTTGATAAACCCACTGTTCGCAGTATATTTAATACGATTTCTAACAACTTTAAAACAGTTTTCCATCCCTACTATTAAAACAATGACATTCTATTCTTTTGATAGTTCAATTATGTCTCGACAATTTCGGTTGCCATGCCCCGTGCCGTCACACGTAGCGCACGTCCTTACTTTTTTTTTTTTTTCTTCTTCATACTGCTTTCTCTTTGTTGCTCTTTAGTCTCTTCCCACTACCTAGTCTTTCGCATCGTGCTGTTTCTGATATCAAACCCCACCATGGTCGTGTATGCCCGATATAATTCTATTTTATCTTCTATTGTTTCAAATCATTGCGCAACATGTGCAGGGTGTTTTCATCACTGCAACTAGTTAACCACTGTTTGGTTCCGTATGGTGAAATGAGTCGTAGTCTAGTCCTCCGTCTCCGCTTTGCTCTTTCCCTGTTGATCAACACATCATTATTGCAATAATATTCATTTCACTATACCTTAGTGGCAGCACTTTTAATTCGCAAAAATGCGAGCATGCTATATTTTCATTAAACTAGTGCACATATTTTTATTCTGGGTTGCACACGCTGCGTACATGCCGCCTGTGTGCGCATGCGCACAATGCCGTGTGCATACTGACGAATAAGAGTCACGCCTCTTCCGCACAACGTCGTTATTCCAAGAACATATTTTCTGCTATTTCGAAGTTCGTATTCATAAGCATCTGCACCCTGTACGCACAGAGTCACATATGCACGTTTGTTTAAGTTATAAAAAAAAAAAAAATTGTTTAAGTTGTAAAAAAAAAAAAAAAAAATCACACAGTAATCATATAAATCAACTCCTACCATACTTACAACTCCCTAATTCTTGCGTAATATACTTATGATTTATATTCCATAATTACATTAGGATTGTATTGCCAGAATTACCCTTATTCCCAGTAAATCAAATTCGCAAATTAATTTGTTTCCCTACATCTAATCCGTCCATCTACACACATACTATGGCTAGATTTTGTCCTCATGTTTGTATTTTAAGAGGGTTTACATATGAATGCAACCCTATATATATATATATATATATATATATATATATATATATATATATATATATATATATATATACATATATATATTTCAATTTCTACTGACAAATTATTGTGTGAACGATGGTCCACATAATTGTATGGATCATGAATATCAAATACATTTTTAATATATTAAAAATAGATTATTTTTATATTGAAAGTACCTTACATACATATATAATGTACCCTTAGTATATTTAAAATATACTTTTTATTGCATGCAACTCCAAAGTTCATAAGTTTGAAATTAATATATGGCATAGCTAGGCGGCCTAATATTTAAGAATTAAGATGGTTGATGTGCATATTGAGGACTACGGAGACAAAGATGCATTATTCGTGGATTCATCGGATACTATCCTACAACACTCTCCAACTTAATTGACATGAAGTAGGCTTATTAACATTAAGATTATATTCTCGAATTATTAGTTCTCATCTTTTATTGATTACACACTTAATTCGATGGTATTTGGAAGAAAAAATCAATGTTCGAACTAAGATTGTGATTTTGGTTTTTAAAGGTCAATTGTATGTTGTTACATCTAGAATTAGAAATCTCAAAGGTCTAAAAATTTTGATCCGTGGTGACTCTAAAATTGTAATTCAATTACTATTGTAGTTTACTAAGTTCTTAAAAATTTGTAATATTAAATACTATGTACTAAATTTTTAATATAGTTTAATATTTGTAGTAACCACCCACCTTAAATATTATTTTAATTGTAAATATATTTATGTTCATAATTTTATCATAGGAATTCACACATAATAATTATTAAATAACAAAAATTTTATATATGAATAAACCTCATATAGGATATATTTTTATAACATATTTTCCGTGCATCGCACGGGACAAATACTAGTATGAATATAAAAGTAGTAAGAATTGACACTCATCAATGACTCACCCATTAGCTGATAAGATCAGTGCTTGGTGCCCAACTTAATTTCTCATTTGCGGCTAGAGTGATCTGTTTAGCAGGGCCGGTCCTGGCCATGTCTGGCTAGGGCGATCGCACAAGACTCCCAATTTTTGGAGGCCCAATTTTTTTAAAAAATATTTTAGATATAATCTATTATTTTTTACACTTGATAATTATTATTTTTTGAATTCATAGATTGGTATTAGTTGTACTTGAAAATAAAATTTTAGAAGGAATTGACATCGAAATTTTGGTGAATAGTTTTGTATTTAAATATGAAGGAAAAATGACACTTTTAAATTAAATTTTGAATTGTATTCTTTCTTTGTTAAATTTTTATGCATTATATTTGGACAAAAAAAATTTAATTACATTTTTATTTTTGTCATAGAATTTAATTATATTTTTATTTGAAGTCCAGGGGTAATTAAATAAGAGACAATGGAGTTTGGGAGTGAAATTATTCAATGGGAACACACATATATATGTGTGCTCCAAAGTCCAAATCTCCAATCTCACGTGTTCAATTAATACGACTTCTATTCCAAACCAACTTCACCAGCACTCAACTTATTGATCGGGTCTAAAGTGTCAATTCATGCATGTGTAATTAATGTGTAAATATCACTATTCCCTGGACCTTGTCACGTACAAATCCTTGATATTTTTATACAACCAATCATCTGCAGCTTGTATTATAAGTCTCCAATTAATGCTTTTGAATATAAAGCCTAGAAGACAGTTGACAATATAGATTGGTTAGGATGAATCATAGCTCCAAGCATATAATGACCCAGTAAGATAGCGACGAAAATATTTTGACCGTTATCCCCTCTTATTTTGGTGATAATGTTTTTTTTTTTTTTTTTTTTTTTTTTTTTTGCCAATATCTTAATGACCAATGTCGCTACTAGGGATACTACAAAAAATACATATTTTGTGATAACAAAAGTTATCACTAAAACTATCCGTTCTAGTCACTACTATTACTAGTGGCCAACTTTTGAAGCCATCACCCACTAATATTAAATACTTTGTTACTACTGTAATGACACGTTTGGTTCGCAGAATAGGCCTGGATTGAAATAGGATTTCCAGTAATAGGCATATTTTTTTGTTTGATAAAAACTTATATTTTCAGGAATATTGTTCATGGGAATGACCTATTTCCTTTGCAAGGGGAATAAAGATTCCTGACCCCCTAGGTATTAGGCTATTCTTGAATTCTGAGGAATAGCCTAAAGTTGTTATTTCTTATTTTACCCCTCAATTAAATCTAAAATTTACATCTCTTTCAGGTTAAAACTCTTCACCCTTCACAAGATATTTATCTGATTCTATGCTGAATGTATATGATGTTTAATTTTTTATATGATTTTTTCTATTTATTATATTTAGTTTATTTTTTATAAATAAATAAATATATTTATATTAACACACACACACAAATAAATAAATAAATAAATAAATAAATAAATAAATAAATAAATATGTGTGTGTGTGTGTGTGACTGGATTTTAACAAATAGTCTATACGATGTGGATATAAACTCTATGTAATTAGAATATGAATATTATTATTATTATTATTATTATTATTATTATTATTATTATTATTATTATTATTATTATAATAATGGTATTTATGTATTTTAATTAAGACGTACCTTAAGCATTAAAATGGCTTAAGCACCTTAAGCACAAAACACACGCATCGTAAGCACAAAAACCACGCACCTTAAGAAGGAAAATCACGCACCATAAATTTGACCTAGATGCAAAAATTACCAAATTGCTACCGCATTTGTTTTTTTAATTTTGGTAATCCTTGACGTTGATTTAAGCAACATCAATATCTCAGATTTAACCGCACAACCACACCTGGGTGCACCAACCGCATTTGAACCTAATTATATATATATATACATATATATATATATATATATATATATATATATATATATATATATATATATATATATATATATATATATATATTACACCTACTATATGATCTTAAAATTGAAGGCACAACAATGTACTCAAATGCACCGGAAGACAAAAAAAAAAAAAAAGTTAACTTATTTACCCAAAACAATGTGCACTAGAATGCTGGAAGGCAAAACATTGTGCTCTTGAATGCATAACAATGTGCTCTATAAGTGTGACAACCCAAAATTTAATTTCATAAATCCAATTTTAAGAAATTCCAAAATAGCCATTTTCACTCCATTAAAAATTTATGCAATCAATTAGTGTTTGAATAAATTATTTTGAACACATTTTAAATTAATTCAACACCAAAACTTATTTTTAATCCAAAATTCTAAATTTTCGGGTACTTCACGTATCAAGTTTTAAATTGAGAAACCAATCTGAGTGAGATCGGGAGAATTCTGAGAAGCCTTAAACAAGTGTTCATCTAGAAAACTTTTTGAGAAAATTCATTTTCAACCCCAAAGTATTTAAAATAGCAATTCTAGCCCTTGGTCCATGGAGCATGGTGGACTACTAGACATCCAAAACCATTTCCTGATTTATCTTCTAGCCAATGAAAATTACATTTTTGCCATCAACCAATCATAGAACCCTTATCAGCCATTTGCCTGTTTGATTCCACTCCTTGCTTCCCATATATCAGCTTTGCAAATTCAAGAAGACAACACAGTAAGCTTCTTCATCCTTCTTCATTCAATCCTAGCCTTCTATTTCCTTAAGCTTCCTTTCTTCTCTGAGAACTTGATAGTATGTTGATGGGTGGTTTGTATAAGGTGTTTAGGAGGTGAAGGAGGGTGTAGCTTGTAACACCGCATGTTACGGCCCTTGAACCAATTAACTATTTACCCGGAAAAGAAGAAATAAACCTCATTAACAAATTAATTAAGAAAGACCCACCATAGTCCATAGGCCCACATCCCTATATCCAACCCCTTAGTCCTATAGGGAATAGAACTAGCCCTAATTAGGACTCTTAGGCATATAAATAGGGGACATAGGAGGCACCTAGAACCCACACCACAATAATCTCTCACCATACAAGAAGTTCCAAGAATGCCCCTAGGAGAAATCAAGAAAGAAGGAATCTTAAAGAAAGACCCTTCATAGCCAAGGAAATTAATTAAGGCTAAGAGGTAACCCATGTCTCAACAAAACCTATTTTCCTTGCTATAATTATCTTCTTTAGCTTCTTCTCTACGCTTGTGTCGTGATGAATCGTTTATAATATTGATGATATGATCTTGATGATTGATGGGATGATTTTATGTGTGATCTTGATGATGATAAGAGGTTCTTGATGATTATGTGATGTTCTTGATAAATCTTGATGTTTCTTGGTATTAAAAAGATGAACTATGATTTTGATAACTTGAATATGATTAGAGCCCTAAGTCAAATTAGGGATTTCGTATTGTGTTATTCTTGATAGGATGTGTGCTATTTGCATGTTCGGGTGTTGATTATGTTAGAAATCATGATAGGATGTGTGCTATTTGATTCTTGCCTTTGATCCGTTAATTGTCTACGTGGTGTCATCAATTGCGTTTAAAAGTGTCTAAGCATGGTTTCAGGTACCACAATGGATCCCGGGACGTTTATTGTGATAAAGAGTCAGTGGGGGGTAGGTGGGAGTAGGGGGACCCACCACCTACCCGCTGCCCGAAGACTTGTCGCCGGCGGGTGGTCCTCCACCCAACGGACTCCGTTTATCGTACCTAAAGTCTAGTTTGATGTTTCGGGTACCATTCATAGGATAAACGAGTCTTACATATATATATATATATATATATATATATATATATATATATATATATATATATATATATATATATATATATATATATATATATATATATATATATATATATATATATATATATATATATATATGTCGCATGCTAGTTAAATTGGTATCCCGTTGGCCTAGGTGAAAGAAGTATGAACCCCTTAGGATTATTCCTAGTATGTGGATGACCACGCATAGGCTTCATTATACGTTTTCTCCCATTTCCCAACGTGTTAATATAGGTTGCATGTGCTTGCTATGTGTTATGTGTGCATGATAGCCCCATTTGGTTGCGATCAAATTGATTATTCCTGAGTTGCGGTTCAGAAACTGGCTGCGGTCAGAATTACACTCTCGGGCTGCGGTCCACCGTTTAGTTACGATCAAACGTTTTACATGAGCTGCGGTTCATATTCCTGGCTGCGGTCAGATGATCACTCTTGGGCTGCGGTCCACTGTTTGGTTGCGATCAAACATTATGATGAGCTGCGGTTCATCGGTCGGTTGCGATCGACCCCTTCGTATTGCGATACGAGGTAGGGTGCTGCGGGGCCGTGTCAGAGCTATATGCGCTGACCCTCATGTATGGGCATGCGATTGGTCCTGTGGCGCCACCAAAGTATGCTTGTGTGATGAGATACGAATTGAATGATGACGTGAATAAGATGAAGTGAATTTGTGACCATAGGATATATGTTAGTATCTTTATATGCTTAGTTATAACTGTTGAATGTGCTTATCCCTATCTGTCGAGTCTATTCCTGGTTTAAAAGTAGTGTCTCTTAAGTATATATCTTCCTGCTTCAAAATGATTTTCATATATCTATATATATATATATATATATATCTATATATAATGTATTTCAACGCGTTGGAGTGGGTTACCAGCATCTCTCGCTGAACAGATATATTTGGCTTTCAGGCACAGATGAGTAGACACTAGAGCGCGCTAGAGATTTGGAGCGTAGAGTAGATAGTTTCCCTTTCGGCCTGCGTGCCATGCTTATGTATTGACATTATTGAGGATATTAGTTAGTTAGCCTGTGCACCTTAGTTCTCTAGCTTAGGTGTGGCATAGCACCCCGCACTGTTATGTTATGTTTTGGGATTTAATAAGAATTTACATTTATTATATAAGTCTCAAAAGTTTTAAAATTTCGGGGTGTTACATAGCTAGCTTGGGAAGAGGTGGAATTCAAGCAAGAAGAAGAAGTCTACAAAGGTATAACCCCATGTGTAACACCCCCGATTTTCATGCCATTTTAAAACTTAAATACATAACTAACAGATATCATAAACAAAAGCAACAGCGGAAGTCTAACATAACAACATGGAAAACCAAGGAGTGTTATGCCACATTCACCTCGACGTGAATGCACAGGCAAATCTAAACCATCAATCTAATTGTTCAACAACTGTGGCACACAGGCCAAAACACTAACTACATTGTTCAAGGGATCTAAACTATCAACGGCTAACGCTCTCACCATGTCTACTCAAGACTTGTAAAACACATAAAGAAAGGGGACGACGCCCGGTCAGCGAATATTGCTGGTAACCCATCAATACGCGTTAAATAGCATGTATAGATAGTTCAATACAAAATCGTTTTCGAAACGGAATACAGTATATATCAGTTCAAAACTGTAAAGAGAGAAGTCAACTGCAAAGACTCTATTTCACTCTCAAAAGAACAAGGGAATCAATATCCCAAGAGAACATCAAGACAAGAACAACAACAGAACAACTCAACACCGCTCAAGATGTAATCTACTGATCACAAAGCAGAAAACATCACGGCAAAGACAACACCAATAAACAAGTACAACTCGAGGTGTATTCTACTAATCACAAAGTAGAATACCACTCGACATGCTCAACAGAAAAGGATAGACAATCACACATTGGCAACACACGCCACCGTGACACTACATGTCACATGTTCCAATTTGCATCCTTATGCCCGGTTCCGACCTTATGGCTACCCCCGACCCTATAACTAGTTCCAACATTTACCTCCAGGACTGTGACACCCCGAAATCCAAATTCAATTAACGGATTAATTAAGTAATTAATCCTATTCCAATTAGTGAATTAATTCCTAAAATCCTGAAAATTCAATACTTGGGGACTAATAATTGACAAGTCAACCCCAAAGTCAAAGTTGTACCCTGAGCTTTGTAAGGAGTTCCCTTGTTCCTTACATTTCCTAATGTTAGTACGGGTATTCTTGACCTTTCACATGATGTTAATATTATAACCTAACCTAGTAGACCACCTTCATTCTAACCCTACACTTTCTAAAAATCTAGCTCCACCCTCTCTCTAAAAGGTGAGTAGCTTTTCTTCCAAGCCAAGTTGGAACCTTGCCAAGACTTCAAGAGTTGCTTCCAAGATTCAACCTTTCTTATATTTGGGTATCTAGGAGGGTAAGATCTAAGTTCATCTTGTGTTTTTGGTTTTATCTAAGGTGTCTTTTCTTAAAGCTAGGATCTTTATGATCTTTTGGTTTGTTCTTGAAGTGGGTTTGGAAAGTGAGCCTTGTAAGGAGCTTGTTGAGGTGTAAAGTGTAGTCTTAAGTCTACAAGAGGTAACCCATGCTCTACAAAACCTATTTTGCTTACCTATATGTGAATATTTCTTGGAGTCTACATGTGTTTTGCTATGGAATGTGAGTGTTGATGCATGATCTTGTGAAAATGCATATCTAGAGCTTGTGTTTAGGGTTCTTGTGTGCCATTGCTTGGCATTTCCTTTGATTCAAGTCATTTTGTTGTATTTGGTGAGATTTGGCATGTTTTGGACTTCAATTTGAGTTGGAGATGAAAAATCCGCGAAGTTGGTTTTGTGGAACAGGTGGTACCCTCGGGCGGAACGGCGGGTAAGAGGCCTACCCTCCTACCCGCCGCCCACCCGCGGGGTACAATGGTGGAGTAGCCTGTACCCGCGGGCGGAACCGTGGGTAGAGGCCTACCCGTGGGCCCACCCGCGGGTACACAAGTGTGAATGTTGGGGGATTTGTTCCCCGTGATTCTTTTGACTCGGTATTTGGTCTTTTGACTTCCCGATGTTCTTTGTGGAACTATTTGAGTGTCTTCTTGATGTTTCGTATGTCTAGAACTATATGGTAGGTATCCATGTAGGTTTTGGTGTCGTGAATCGTGCTAAGTGTTCAACATTGTGTTTCGTTGAACCGTGATGTGTCTTGTGTGTTCTTCGGAACTACGTTTGGTTTACTCGTTTGATAAGCATGCTAGTTCGGTGTTTAAATGCTAGCATGTGTGTTGTTTGTACCTTCCTATTGGTTGATGATAACTTGTGTTATTCATCGTTGTTGTTGTTGGGCTGTGACCCATTCCTTGATTGAGTATGTTTTCATATCTTCGTTGTGATCCGCTGATTGATTCCTGTTGTGGTGTGATGTGTGCGTGGCTTTACCTGGATTGCACGATTAGTGGTATGAGACACTAGTCACCAAGGTATTGCAGCGGTCCTCGTGGTGGCCGTGACGTGATTATAGAGTTTGTGACCTTTGTGTAAGGTTCACGTATTTCTTGGGAGGCATGTGTTTCCGTGTGTGTGTACGGTACCCTCGTGTACTTTGAAATTGGTGGTCTCATTGGCGGTCATTGGCGGATGGAGACGACGGTCCTCGGAGGGAAAAGGTTGGACTTGGTTGTACATGGGTCCTGGAGGTAATGGTTGGAAAGAAGATACAAGGTTGGGGGTAGCCATAAGGTTGGAACGGGGCATAAGGAAGGCATATCAACTCGTGATGGGTGATGTCACGACGGCTTGTGTAGCCGTGGTTATGAATCTCTTTCTTGTGACGTGTATAGTCACAAGGGCATGTGTTGCCATCGTTCTTGTCTTTATCCTTTGTGTTGTGGTTATCCTTTGTGGTTTGGGATGTGTTCCCGTATCCTTGTTGAGAGTGTTGAGTCTTGTGTTGACTATTGCTTTGGGTTTTGACTTATATACTTATGTATTCCATTTCGAAAATGGCTTTACAACTTATATCTATGTATGTATGTTATTTCACATGTATTGGTGAGTTACCAGCATTATTTGCTGACCGGGCATCGTCCCATGTTTTATTTTGTTCTTTCAGGTGATGTCTAGGCGAGTGCGCAGTCTAGTGCCTGTTAGCATAGCTTCTCCCGTTGGTTTTATGGCATGTGTGCCGCTCTATTTATAGACTTTGGAGACTTTTGGATAGTTGTAAACAATGCAGATTCTACCGTAGCGTTCATCTTTGTTAGTGAACGTGGCATAACACCCCATGACTTGGATTTTTATTTATCCAGTTATCTTTTAGTCTTCCGCTGTTTTATTGTTTAGTTGTGTTATCTGCATGTTTTAAGGTTTTTAATTAGCCTGTTTTAGGGGGTGTTACAGTTGGTATCAGGGCCTAGGTTTGAGCCTAGGAAGGAGTTAAGTCTAGACTTTCTAAGTGGGTAAGTGTGGTTTGAGACCTTTAAGCGTCCTTAAGAATCTAAATGTTAGGCTTAGGACTTTAGGTTGCGCGGTGAGCTGAGTGTTGCTTTCTATTCTTTGCTTGTTTGTTATCTTTTGGTAACCGTGTTGTTGTTGTAGAAGTTTGCGATGCCTCCTCGTCCCTGAGCTCGCACCCCGGAGCCCCGACCAACGAGCAGCTCGCTCAGAATCTCTATCAGCTGACACAGACAATGCAGACACTTAGTGAAGCCTTGCTGAACAACAATCACGCTGTGCCGCCTCCTCCACCTGCTGGGCACCGTGATATAGGTCGCTTGGTGTCGGGGCATAGGCCGCCAACCTTCGCTGGTGAGGAAGACCCGGTAGTCTTGGAGGAATGGTTAAGGGTGTTCGACAAGATCTTCACCGTTGTGGGTTGCCCCGAAGAGAAAAGAGTAGAACTGGAAACGTTCTACTTTTGCCAAGAAGCGGATCTGTGGTGGGTCTATGAAGGTCCGACCCTCCTTGAAGAGCCTGAGTTTGGTTGGGCCGCGTTGAAGGACAGGATGCGCGAGAGGTTCTACCCATCGCATGTGCGAGCCGCCATGTTTGATGAGTTCCTTCACCTGCAGCAAGGATCCCTATCTGTGGTTGAGTACCACAAGAAGTTTTTGGAGTTGGCGCGCTTTGCTAGGATGCTTGTGCCTACGGAGCTTGAGAAAAGTTGAGAGATTCGTTGCCGGTCTGAATTATGAGGCACGAAAAGCGTTGATAGTGAGTAGGCCAAGTTCCCTTAAGGATGCGTATCTGAGTGCAGCAGATCTGTATCACGTTCAACAGCTTCAGAGGGGATCGTACGAGCTAGCCAGGAAGAGGGTTGAGAGCGGAGGTTCTTTCACCTTCAAGAAGCCCCGACCGAGTTTTCAAGCCAAGAACGTGTCATCTTCGCCTCAAGGACCTAAAAGAATGGAGCATCGGGATCAAGCCAAGACGGTTGTTTTCCGTATATGTGGAAAGGTGCACGCGGGCCAAGATTGCAATGGCCAAGCGTTCCGGTGCTACCGATGTGGAGATCGTGGTTACAAAGTCGTGGTTGTTCGGGTCGTGGAGCAGTTGGAGCTAGGCCACCTGGGAGGGTCTTCGTGATGGCACGATCGCAGGCTGAGTTTGAGGGTTTGGTGGAAGAAGAGTTGGCAGGTAATTCTTACCTAGCTTATCCTTGTTTTTCGCGAGTATCGTGTTCTTTGTTGTCTTGAGTGTTACCTTGTGTTTCGTTGTTGTCTGTATGAGTTACTTGGCAATCCTTGGCATGCTTTTCTTTGGTAATGATTTTCTTGGTGTTAGGTGTAAGCTTTTCTTGTTAAGTGACTTCCTTAGCTTTGCAAATAAGTTTCGTTGTGAAGTTGGCTATTCATGTTTGGAATGAGTGTGCTTGGGTTAATCCTACAATCCTTGTATCCGGTCATTCTTGTGACTATCCTTTTTGAGAGATCCTTTAAAATTTTCCCAAGTATTATTTGAAAATTGAAATTAGTAAATCCATACAAAAAATCCTTTCTTGTGTAGCTTAAAAGCCAAGCCAAAATATTTAGTTGTAACCCTTGAGTTTCACACTCGGGCCTATTTTTTGTCAACCCAACATCTAAACCACTTGAACTAATTCTCTTCCTTAAAACCTACTCAATTTTAATTCCATCTAAACCATAAATTTCCACTTTACCCAAATCCCCAAATTAAATAATCTTTTTCCCCAATTTTTCCCACAATCCCTAAATTCCCAATTTCTTCCCTTCTTCTTCTCTCTACCCGTGACCACCGAACCCCCCCCCCCCCAACCCGTCGCCACCGCCTGCAGCCCGTCGCACCACCACCGACGCAGCAGCAGCCGCCGCTGTCCGCCGCCTGCCGAAGCCTCGCCGGGCTGCCCTGTTCACCGAGAGCCGAGAAAGAAGCAGCGAGAGGGAGAGAGAACCGCGGGGAGTGAGTGAAGAGAAGAGGAAAGTTGTGGGCATCTTTTTGTTGAGCTTTGGGTCATCATCAACCATGCCTAGAAGGTCAAGCTTAGCTAGAAAAGCGGAATGGGGGGATGCCCATTACCTCGTTCTTGAAGGTAAAGCTTGTTGGTCCCGATAGGGTGGTGAAAGTCTAGAGGGGGGGGGGTGTAACACCCCAGATTTTCAAGACATTTAAAACTTATAATAAAGGTAGAATCTTATTAAATCCCAAGATATAATTACAAGCGTTCGGGGTGCTATACCACACCTGGGCTAGAGAACCCAAGTGCACAGGCTAACTAACTAATATCCTCAAAGCGTAAATACGTAAACGTGGCACGCAGGCCAAAAGGGAAACTATCTACTTCTAAGTTTTAGCGCACTCCAGTGACTTAATCTTCTGTGCCTGAAAGCCGAATATATCTGTTCAGCGAGAGATGCTGGTAACCCACTCCAACGCGTTGAAATACAATACATATAGAGATATATATAGTTATACGAAAACCATTTTGAGCATGAAGATATATCCTACGAACACTAGCTTTAAAACCGGGAATGACTCGACAGATAAGGCTAGACACAAGCACAGTTATAACGAGCATATGCAGTTCACAACAGATAAAGCAGATAAGGCAAAGCATAAACAATGATCATAACCCAACATGAACAATCCCCAATATAAATCCCATAGTCACATCCCCCAAGACACTCGTAATCACAACTCGTCCATGTCACAACACATAACACACTTTGTTGGCGCCACAGGACCAATCGCATGCCCATATATGAGGGTCAGCGCATATAGCTCTGACACGGCCCCGCAGCACCCTGCCCCGTATCGCAACACGGAGGGGTCGATCGCAACCGACCGATGAACCGCAGCTCATCATAGTGTTTGATCACAACCAAACAGTGGACCGCAGCCCAAGAGAATGTCATCTGACCGCAGCCAGGAAAAAGGACGAACCGCAGCTCGTAAAGAAACGTTTGATCGCAACCAAACGGTGGACCGCAGCCCAAGAGAATGTCATCTGACCGCAGCCAGGAAAAAGGACGAACCGTAGCACGTATAGAAACGTTTGATCGCAACCAAACGGTGGACCGCAGCCCATGAGTATCAATCTGACCGCAGCCAGCTTCTGAACCGCAGCTCAGGATAACCAATCCGATCGCAACCGAATTGGGGTAACACACACATAACACATAGCAAGCACATGCAACCCACATTACACATTAGGAAGGGGGAGAAAACGTATAACAAAACCTATGCGTGATCCATCACTTACTAAGAATAGTCCTAAGGGGTTCATACTTCTTCCACCTAGGTCAACGGGATACCAATTCAACTAGCATGCAATATAATAGACTCATAAACCTATGAACGGTACCCGGAACATCAAACTAGACATAGGCACGATAAACGGAGTCCGTTGGGACACCACGGGGAACGGGGAAGCCGGGGTCCCGGGTGGGGCAATTTTCCAGCGGGTAGCCGGTGGGTGGGGGCCACCCGCCGGCTGCCCGCCGGATTCTACTGTTCCGGGCAGCGGGTCGCCGGCGGGCAGCTGCCCGCCCGCCGGCCACCCGCTGCCGGGCGGTGTTTTACGGCCATGGGTAGGTGGCGGGTCCCCTACCCCCCACTGACTCTTTTCATCACTTTTCGCCCCGGGAACCGTTGTGGAACCCGAAACCATGCTTAGACACTTTACAACGCAATTAACGACAATTCGTAGACAATTAACGGATCAAATACGAGAAACGAATAGCACATAACCTATCATGCTTTTCTAAACATAATCAACACCCAAACATGCGATTTCCCCACCCGATAATCCAAGAATGAGATCATACGATACAACCTAGGGTTCTAATCACTTTTATATCAACAAGAATACGGTTCGTCTTCTAATTGCAAGATTCGGTGAGAATAACACATAAACATCAAGAGCATCACACAATTATCAAGAACGACACATAATCATCAAGAACTCCACATAATTATCAAGAACACCATAGTTATCAAGAATCTCCCAATATCAAGATCATCAAGATCCCCCATGGGATCATCACATCAATTACCAATAATAATCATCATAACTCGCCAATATACAATAATATGGGGAAACCCTAAGGGGGAATTATAACTATGAAAATAGGTTTTGTTGAGACATGGGTTACCTCTTAGCCTTAATTAATTCCTTGGCTATGAAGGTTCTTTCTTTAAGCTTTCTTGCTTTCTTAATTTCTTCTAAGGGAATTCTTGGAGCTCTTTTGGGATGGTGAGTCGTTTATTGAGGTGGGGGTTCTAGGTGCCTCTTAAGTCCCCTATTTATATATTTAGGAGTCCTAATTAGGAACTAATATTATAGGCTTGCTAATTCTATTCCTTTTGGGACTAAGGATTGGGTTCCATGGTCCATAGTGGACCATATTAATTAATTAAAGAGAATCCTAATCATAATCTGAATAGTAAAAGACCTACGTCCTTTATTCCTAATAGATAACTAGGTCTAGGATTCCTAATCAGAATCTGAATAGTAAAAGGTTTACTTTCTTTATTCCTAATAGGCTTAAGGTTCTAATTTAGGCAAGGGTCCACGGTTCATGGTGGGCTTATTAATTAATTAAAGGGAAACCTAACCGAATTAACTCATATTTAATTATTATTAACGGGATTAATTAAATAATTAATCCGGGATTGAAGGCCGTAACACGGGGTGTTACACTCTCCCCCCCTTACGAGAAGCTTCGTCCCCGAAGCTTGGAAATCATTGCAGGGTTAACGAGTCAACAGAAGAACCGTGGTCCTATAGAGAAGGTATTCCACGTGGAAATTGTATACTTGCACGCCTATGTGTGTTGGGTTTTTGGGAACGATTAGGTTTACAA
Organism: Ipomoea nil; assembly: GCF_001879475.1. NCBI lineage: Eukaryota > Viridiplantae > Streptophyta > Magnoliopsida > Solanales > Convolvulaceae > Ipomoea > Ipomoea nil. The sequence continues at coordinate 1,059,946 of NW_017617996.1, read as the reverse complement.
GGCTAAGAGAGTGGGTTTCAAACTTGAGGACACGGTGAATTCAGGAATTAGGATCGAGTTTTCGAGGTTGCAACTTAGGTTGTGAGGTTGCCACTTGTATGGAATCGTTAAAACATGGGATTGAGAATGGGGTCTGAAGGGTAGAAAGGGTTTTGAAATAAGGAAGGGGCCGATTTTCCGAGGGAGGGAAAGGAATTCGGCTAGGATGGGTTAAGGTTTCTCGATCCCAAGTGAATAATATGGTTAGATGCTTTGATCACGATGCGCCGACGAGCTGATGATCTTCCTTCCTTGGTGTTGGTGCTTGCTTGACTTTAAGATCCTTGTTAGACCTTGCTTCCCAGGCTAAGGTTTCATCCTTCTCTTCTTTCTTGAGGGAATTTCTCGTGGTGATTCAACACTTACTTCTTTAATGCGCCCAAGGTCTTGACCGAGTTGGGTCAACCAAGCCAATCTCTTAGGGCGCACTTCCCAAATTCTTCCCAAAGTCTCTTGGGAGTCGATGGACTTTGGGTTGAATTTCTCTTCTTATTGAATTTCATCTCCTCTTTAGTGGATGAAATTCTTAGTAAGACTTCATGTCTTACCCGAGGTTCGGCATTGTTGTGCCCTGTTTGTGTTATTTTTAATGATGAAGGTGTCCTTGCGTGCCCTTTTTCTTTTAAGGCGCAGTCGGTTACCAAATCTCGTTGTGGGATGACTCGGCGACTTTACGAGTCACCTCATTTCCTTGTGGGTCCTTAATGACCCTTGAAGTCTTGGCGCGAATGTGTTCTTCACCCTTTTTCTTAGCACCATGGGCTACGTAGTTCTTGATTCCATACAACTTGTAAGGAGTCCTCTGATTTGCTCGAACGATGTCCATGGTTTGGAGGAGTCCCGGTCCATCCTTAGCATTTTGACTTTTAAGGTTTTCGTGGGTTCTTTGCACGAGTTCCCAACTCGCCTCCTTGGTTTGCGCAATCCTTTACGCCAAACATCCCTAGTCGGTTGTATCGTAGGATCCAACTTCAATTACTCGTGCAATGTAATTGATTGTGATTTCCCGATGGTGTCTCGTGCGTCAAGGTCTTTTACGTAAGACACTATGTTTGGGTGGTCCATGGTTCCGTAACCAAGACTCACATTCCTCAATCGAGGCACACAAGTGCGCCACAAATCAATAAAATGAGGGGTTAAGAAATCAGCACATTGTACCAGTGGGCGCGAGGTGGGCGGTCGTCCGCCTGCCAAGCTCCTGCCAAGGACCCGCCAAGGTCCCGTCAAGGACCCGTTGGGGACCCGCGGGAAAGTGACTAGGAATAGTCAATTCCTTCGGGAAAGACCCCAAAAATGCACAGATTCATGTCCTGACAAGTCCCATGCCCTTGTGCACAATAAAAGGGACTTGGATACATAGGATGACCCATCGTACAATGTTCATTGATCCTTAAGCACGAGTTCTAGAGGTAGATATACATACATATATATATCTATGTTTTCTTGGTCTGGGTTTAAAGGGGTGTAAGAAGTGCAAGGGCTAGGTTTCAAAGTCGAGGGGCGGATATGGTTGATGTCTCAAGGTTGTAATACAGGAAGGAAGGTTGCCACCTTGTACGGGTTTGTCTGTAATGAGGGATCAAGAGCGAGGTTTGGAGTGATAGGACGGATTCTTTAACGAAATGGTACTTGATTGGCAAGGGGAGGGAAAGGGGCTAAGGACTCTTGGCTTCGAGTGATTATGCCTGATAGGGGCTTGGTTGTGGCGTGCAGTCGAACTGGTGATCCCTTTTCCTTGGCTTTGTTTGATTCTATGATTTTCGTTTGATCTTCTCTTCCCGTGTCGAAGTCCCCTTCGTCTCTATGGCTTCCAGGGGAATTCTCGTGATGGTTTCCGTGCACGTTCCCCTCGGATGTCCAGAAGTCTTGACCCAGTCGGTTTAGTGGGTCAAACCCCTAGGTCTTGACTCCTAATCCTTGCCGAGGGTTCTTAAGGGTAAGGGGGGTTTCGAGTTAGTCTTTCTTGTTCTATTGGGTTTCATCCCTTCCTTGGTGGATGAAATTCTTAGCAAGGCTTTATGTCCTCCTTGAGGTTCGGCCTGTTGCACCTATTTGACGATGTTTTCTGTAGCGAGGGCCCCTGACACATTGAACGTATTTGTTTGCCCGCTCTTGTCAACGTATGGCGTTCTTCGGTGGCGTACGTACAGGCTATGGTTTCTCGTGAAGCCTTCACGGTTTTCGTGCAAGGGTGGGGTGATACGTATTCGTAACCTCCACCTACTTCGCCGATTCCTATCTAACAACTTATTTTAATATTGAATCAATGAATGCCGGTTCTTCACGCCCCTGGGTAGGGTAAGGGCCTTATGCTGCTCTACGGTTTTTAACAGGGTTTCCAAACGGAGTGGGGATATGAACTTAGAGTAAGGGCAATAACAATTTAGGGTTTCCGAGGGTTTGGGTTAAGCGCAACGAAGGGTGAGCAAGGTCATGACGGTTGCGAATTTTCTCTTAAGGTAATTAAGGATTCGGGGTGGGAGTTTTCAACAAATAGGGGTATCAAGATGCTGGGGTTTCAGGGCGGATGATATTTTAAATTGGGGTGGTGGGGTCGTAAAGTGTCGCGATATACTTACCTTGCACCCAAGGATTCGACTAATGGTGTCCTTCCTTCGCTACTTTAATAGGTGTCCTAGTTCTCCTTCCTGTTTGTTGTAGCCGCAACCCGGGTTTGCCGAGATAAGGCAACTTGTCGGAAGGTGCATGTCATTTGTCTGACTCGGGGGTTATCGTGGTTACCCTGGGTTGGTGCGTATTGCAGTCCGTCCCTTTTAGCAGTCCTGACTGTAACGCCTCTTCTTAGTAGTCATCCAAATCTTCCTTTCCTTTGGTCAGGGTCCTTGTCAAGTCTTTTGACGGGAGTTAGGACGAGGCGATTTATCGGGTAAGTGTACGTTACCCAGTTGTGGATGTAAACTTATCTATTCGCACCCTTACCTGGTGTGGTAAGCGTAGGGGGAGGTTCCTTAAATTAGTGTGGGATAAAGTGAGGGGAGGTTATGTGTAGGTTTCACAATCTCACCGCGCGTCCTAAGATTCCTGAGTCATATGTTCCTAAATACCTAGAGTTCAAGCTTAATGTCCTAAAGTCCGGTCTTAAGAGTTTTATCCTAGGGTCAAACTAAGGCTCTGATACCAACTGTAACACCCCAGATTTTCAAGACATTTAAAACTTATAATAAAGGTAGAATCTTATTAAATCCCAAGATATAATTACAAGCGTTCGGGGTGCTATGCCACACCTGAGCTAGAGAACCCAAGTGCACAGGCTAACTAACTAATATCCTCAAAGCGTAAATACGTAAACGTGGCACGCAGGCCAAAAGGGAAACTATCTACTTCTAAGTTCTAGCGCACTCCAGTGACTTAATCTTCTGTGCCTGAAAGCCAAATATATCTGTTCAGCGAGAGATGCTGGTAACCCACTCCAACGCGTTGAAATACAATACATATAGAGATATATATAGTTATACGAAAACCATTTTGAGCATGAAGATATATCCTACGAACACTAGCTTTAAAACCGGGAATGACTCGACAGATAAGGCTAGACACAAGCACAGTTATAACGAGCATATGCAGTTCACAACAGATAAAGCAGATAAAGCAAAGCATAAACAATGATCATAACCCAACATGAACAATCCCCAATATAAATCCCATAGTCACATCCCCCAAGACACTCGTAATCACAACTCGTCCATGTCACAACACATAACACACTTTGTTGGCGCCACAGGACCAATCGCATGCCCATAAATGAGGGTCAGCGCATATAGCTCTGACACGGCCCCGCAGCACCCTGCCCCGTATCGCAACACGGAGGGGTCGATCGCAACCGACTGATGAACCGCAGCTCATCATAGTGTTTGATCGCAACCAAACAGTGGACCGCAGCCCAAGAGAATGTCATCTGACCGCAGCCAGGAAAAAGGACGAATCGCAGCTCGTATAGAAATGTTTGTTCGCAACCAAACGGTGGACCGCAACCCAAGAGAATGTCATCTGACCGCAGCCAGGAAAAAGGACGAACCGCAGCTCGTATAGAAACGTTTGATCGCAACCAAACGGTGGACCGCAGCCCAAGGGTATCAATCTGACCGCATCCAGTTTCTGAATCGTAGCTCAGGATAACCAATCCGATCGCAACCGAATTGGGGTAACACACACATAACACATAGCAAGCACATGCAACCCACATTACACATTAGGAAGGGGGAGAAAACGTATAACAAAACCTATGCGTGATCCATCACTTATTAAGAATAGTCCTAAGGGGTTCATACTTCTTCCACCTAGGTCAACGGGATACCAATTCAACTAGCATGCAATATAATAGACTCATAAACCTACGAACGGTACCCGGAACATCAAACTAGACATAGGCACGATAAACGAAGTCCGTTGGGACACCACGGGGAACGGGGAACATCAAACGGGGAAGCCGGGGTGGGGGCCACCCGCCGGATTCTACTGTTCCGGGCAGCGAGTCGCCGGCGGGCAGCTGCCCGCCCGCCGGCCACCCGCTGCCGGGCGGTGTTTTACGGCCATGGGTAGGTGGCGGGTCCCCTACCCCCCACCTACCCCCCACTGACTCTTTACATCACTTTTCGCCCCGGGAACTGTTGTGGAACCCGAAACCATGCTTAGACACTTTACAACGCAATTAACGACAATTCGTAGACAATTAACGGATCAAATACGAGAAACGAATGGCACATAACCTATCATGCTTTTCTAAACATAATCAACACCCAAACATGCGATTTCCCCACCCGATAATCCAAGAATAAGATCATACGATACAACCTAGGGTTCTAATCACTTTTATATCAACAAGAATACGATTCGTCTTCTAATTGCAAGATTCGGTGAGAATAACACATAAACATCAAGAGCATCACACAATTATCAAGAACGACACATAATCATCAAGAACTCCACATAATTATCAAGAACACCATAGTTATCAAGAATCTCCCAATATCAAGATCATCAAGATCCCCCATGGGATCATCACATCAATTACCAATAATAATCATCATAACTCGCCAATATACAATAATATGGGGAAACCCTAAGGGGGAATTATAACTATGAAAATAGGTTTTGTTGAGACATGGGTTACCTCTTAGCCTTAATTAATTCCTTGGCTATGAAGGGTCTTTCTTTAAGCTTTCTTGCTTTCTTGATTTCTTCTAAGGGAATTCTTGGAGCTCTTTTGGGATGGTGAGTCGTTTATTGAGGTGGGGATTCTAGGTGCCTCTTAAGTCCCCTATTTATATATTTAGGAGTCCTAATTAGGAACTAATATTATAGGCTTGCTAATTCTATTCCTTTTGGGACTAAGGATTGGGTTCCATGGTCCATAGTGGACCATATTAATTAATTAAAGAGAATCCTAATCATAAGCTGAATAGTGTAAGACCTACTTCCTTTATTCCTAATAGATAACTAGGTCTAGGATTCCTAATCAGAATCTGAATAGTAAAAGGTTTACTTTCTTTATTCCTAATAGGCTTAAGGCTCTAATTTAGGCAAGGGCCCACGGTTCATGGTGGGCCTTATTAATTAATTAAAGGGAAACCTAACCGAATTAAATCATATTTAATTATTATTAACGGGATTAATTAAATAATTAATCCTGGATTGAAGGCCGTAACACGGGGTGTTACAGGGGGTGAATAGACTTTCAAGCTTTTTTCGAAATAAATAACTCTTTGGTAACTTCCACTCTAAGTAACAAGTAAATAGAGTAAGTTTAAACTGCACAGCGGAATAAGTAGTATGTAAAGAGTTATGCCCAATCAATAATTTAAATACACATGTAAGATGAATAAAGTGACAGAGGGATCTTGAATATATAAAGGAGATGGTTCACTCAATATATAATAACAATATTCAAGATTGTAAATAAATATCGTATCACGTCGACCGTGTAACGAATGTTACATGCAACACGTCAAACTTGCTTAGAATAATTCATTATTTAAGCTCGAGAAGTTTGAGTCACATGCATACGTGAAGACACACTAAACCCGAACGATTAAGATTGATTATGAATAGTAAACGGGTTAGTCGGATAAGATAGATAGGTAGAGCAAATTATGTAAGTGTGGTATGTAAATGAGAGAGGCAATTTATAGTGGTTCGGAAGTGGCGTAATCTTCCTAGTCCACTTTTCTCCTTTCGCGTCTAGGAGAAATTCACTATTTTTTCACACACAGTTACAATAGTGAATAAGCGCTACACAAGCACTTCTTCCGGATGTCTTGCATACAGCTACACCCAACTCCGAGTGTCTCGCACACAGCTACACTCAACTCCGAGTATTTCGCACACAGCTATACTCAACTCCAAGTATTTCGCACACAGCTATACTCAACGCCAACTAAGTGTCTTGCACACAGCTACACTTAGCAACTACGAGTGTTTTGCACACAGCTACACTCACTAGAGTATTTTGCACACAGCTATACTCTTTTTACAATTACAAATACAAAGGTAATTGTATCTCTCTCCAACTAGATTTGAGACTATTCAGACTAAGTCTCTAAGAATATTTGAGCACTTGCACTTTTAAATTTTTGTGTGTATTGCACTTCTATCTCGTGTCTATCTTGTTCACCTCTGCTTCACACACACACTTTGTCTTCAAGTCTTCATGGCTTTTTATAGGCAATCAAATATATCCGTTGGAGTGGGATAATTTGATATTTGAAATTTGAATCTTCATAGCCTGATATTGTTGACAATAGTAGGTCTTCAATTTTGATTTGATTGTCAACTTGCCTGACAAATAATATTTTATCACAACTTGATTTTCTAGTTGTTTTTAAAATATTATTTTTCTTGTCACATTGAATATCCAACGTATCTTTGAAATAAATTCATCTGATAGAATTTATTTCTAGGATAAGTTTTTATATTCATGTCTTCATAAATATTTTTTCCGTTCTGATCAAATGTCTTTCAGGCAATTTTGGATTCTTGTGGCATGTGGGTAGACTTGGAATAAATTCCTTCGAATTAATCCATTTTCTGATCATCTTGCTTCTTTGCCACATTGTGCTCCTTTGACTTGAACATCGTGCTCCTTGACTTGAGCATTGTGCTTTTCTGATTTGGTCACATTGTGCTTCTTTTGGACACATCGTGCTTGTTCACATTGTGCTCCTGTAGAACATTGTGCTCCTTTAGATACATTGTGCTCCTTTTGAACATTGTGCTCCTTAGCACACATTGTGCTTGTCAGCACACATCGTGCTCCTTAGCACACATTGTGCTCTTTAGCACACATTATGCTTGTCCGCATCGTGCTCTTTTGGTAGCATTGTGCTCCTTAGCACATTGTGCTCTTTTTAATACATTGTGCTCTTTTGGTAGCATTGTGCTCCTTAGCACATTGTGCTCTTTTTAATACATTGTGCTCTTTTGGTAGCATTGTGCTCCTTAGTAGCATTGTGCTCCTTGGTGAACATCGTGCTCTTTTGGACATTGTGCTTGTCCGAAAATTTGACTAGTAAAAAATAAGTCCTTAGGGGAATCAATCTCGAATGTGATCGTTTTGAGTAAAGACTTCTACCATTTCGCCGTTAGGCTCATCCGGTTATTCTTTGCAACATCATTTCTTTATGTTTCTTTCTCGGATGAATACTCGTAGGACCAAAATTAATTTCCCAAATTAATTTTGTTCTTCCTATGGTAGATTCCTTTTGACTCGTTATTCTGATTTATGATGCCTGTACTAAAAGACCTAAAAACTAAGGGGATCTAAAGTACATTTGGCTTCATCAAAACTTACAAAAATATTCTTATCAAAGCTTTTGATCCGGAATCTTTTCCCAATTCTTTGTTGGATATGCTTAGATTCCAGGGTTTGTTGGATGAGTTTCTCGCCATAAGGGCCGAGACTTACCTGAGTTTGGTTAAGGAATTTTATCGTCACATGGTTGTGACAAAGGAAGGTGATAAGCTTGAGATCACTTCTAAAGTGAGAGGTGTGAAGGTTGTGTTATCTGAAAAGAGGCTGGCTCAGCTTTTGAGTTTGACTGCTTCAGGAGTTACTCAGTATAGTTGTCATTCTTGAATTAGTACGGATACCATGGTGTACCGGGACTATTTAAGTTATCTGTTGGGCCGTATGAGTGGTTTCAGTAAAGCTTCAAGGCCGGAGAAAAAGTGGTTGTCTGCGGAACAGAGAATCTTGGTTATGTTGGTATCGGATTGTTTGTTGCCTAATAACAACAAAAGCAGTTATTTGGGAAAGTTGGAGTGCACATTTGCCTTTTGTCTCAAGAATATGGTTAAGTTCAACTTGCCAGCTTTGATCGGGATCACAATCGGATCACAATCGGAAAAGCCTACCGTACGCGATCACAATCGGAATCACAATCGGAAAAGCCTACCGTACGGGATGGTGTTGAGCTGGATTTTGGTTAAAAAAGGTGTAAGTGTGGATGGTTGTCTCCCGAAGGCTGTGGGGAAGATGGTGTTGGATGCCACCAATCTTCGGAGTTGTAATCTGTTTCAGCTAGATGATGGCGAGTATATCACGTTTGAAGAAGTGGCAAGGAAAGCACCTGAAGAAAAAGCAGAGTTGGCAACCGAGCTGGGAATCCATGCCGGGAAGTTGAGCCTCGCCGTTCAGAGTTTGGGAGGTGATGAGGAAGCTGAAGATGAAGCTGACCGTGAGGATTTGGTGGGAGCACCAGAAGCTGCCGAAGCTGATGAGAGTGATTCAGATAGTGAGGAGAATCGGAGAAGGAAAGAAGCTCGAATGAAGAAGGAGCATGATGCCATGGCACACGAGGAGTGCGTTGTCGCCTTGCTTCGCCAGCAGAACCGCATGATCGAGGAGGGTTTCGCCTATATGAAGACGCAGTTCGGTGCCATGCATCAGAGGCTAGACCAGATTGAGGCCAGTTCGAGCCGCAGAGACGAAGACGAAGAGAAGTCTGAGGAGGCCGAGGAGTCTGAAGAGGCCGATGAGTCGGAGAGTGAGGAGTTCTAGCTTGTGTTGTGGTAATCCCGTTCGCCTTTTTCCTTGTTGTTGTTTCCTTTTAGCCGTTGTTAGTGTGGTGGTGGTTTGTTGCTTGCCTTGTGTGCTTGCTTGCTTAGCTTGTTGCCTTGTTGTTTAGCTAGCTTAGTAGTTGGTGTTGGGAGTTAGTTGTCTAGTTCTTAGTTGTTGACTAGAAGTTGGTGTTTGTGTTGGGGCTAGAGTTCTTGATGTTCAATCCATCCGTTTGTTAAACTCTTGTCAATCCTTGATTTAATATGCCTTCATTACTGTTTTGAAACTCTTGTGGGATCTTTTGAGTTTTGACCACAAGAGCTTGTTTTTGAACCTCTTGTCACAATGTTGTTCCGTTTCATCGTTTGCTTTTAATTCGTCGTACCCAAGTTTCGGGGACGAAGCTTCTTTGAAGGGGGAGAGGATGTGACACCCCCAAATCCAAATTCAATTAACGGATAAATTAAGTAATTAATCCTATTCCAATTAGTGAATTAATTCCTAAAATCCTGAAAATTCAATACTTGTGGACTAATAATTGACAAGTCAACCCCAAAGTCAAAGTTGTACCTTGAGCTTTGTAAGGAGTTCCCTTGTTCCTTACATTTCCTAATGTTAGTAAGAGTATCTTGAGCTTTCACATGGTCTTAGAATTGTAACCTAACCTAGTAGACCATCTTCATTCTATCCCTACACTTTCAAAAAATCTAGCTCCACCTTCTCTCTAAAAGGTGAGTAGCTTTTCTTCCAAGCCAAGTTGGAAACTTGCCAAGACTTCAAGAGTTGCTTCCAAGATTCAACCTTTCTTATATTTGGGCATCTAGGAGGGTAAGATCTAAGTTCATCTTGTGTTTTTGGTTTTATCTAAGGTGTCTTTTCTTAAAGCTAGGATCTTTATGATCTTTTGGTTTGTTCTTGAAGTGGGTTTGGAAAGTGAGCCTTGTGAGGAGCTTGTTGAGGTGTAAAGTGAAGTCTTAAGTCTACAAGAGGTAACCCATGCTCTACAAAACCTATTTTGTTTACCTATATGTGAATATTTCTTGGATTCTACATGTGTTTCGCTATGAATTGTGAGTGTTGATGCATGATCTTGTGAAAATGCATATCTAGAGCTTGTGTTTAGGGTTCTTGTGTGCCATTGCTTGGCATTTCCTTTGATTCAAGTCATTTTGTTGTATTTTGTGAGACTTGGCATGTTTTGGACTTGAATTTGAGTTGGAGATGAAAAATCCGCGAAGTTGGTTTTGTGGTACAGGTGGTACCCGCGGGTGGAACGCCGGGTAGGAGGCCCACCCGCCGCCCACCTGCGGGGTACAATGGTGGAGTAGCCTGTACCCGCAGTCGGAACCGCGGGTAGAGGCCTACCCGTGGGCCCACCCGCGGGTACACAAGTGTGAATGTTGTGGAATTTGTTCCCCGTGATTGTTTTGACTCGGTATTTGGTCTTTTGACTTCCCGATGTTCTTTTGTGGAACTATTTGAGTGTCTTTTTGATGTTTCGTATGTCTTGAACTATATGGTAGGTATCCATGTAGGTTTTGGTGTCGTGAATCGTGCTAAGTCTTCAACATTGTGTTTCGTTGAACCATGATGTGTCTTGTTTGTTCTACGGAACTACATTTGGTTTACCCGTTTGATAAGCATTCTAGTTCGGTGTTTAAATGCTAGCGTGTGTGTTGTTTGTACCTTCCTATTGGTTGATGATAACTTGTGTTATTCATCGTTGTTGTTGTTGGGCTGTGACCCATTCCTTGATTGAGTATGGTTTCATATCTTCGTTGTGATCCGTTGAGTAGGGGGTCTTACAAGGACCCCTGTACTCCAAAGTCAAACCTTATGCCTCCGAGGACCGTCGTCCCCACTCCGACAATCTCTAACATATCCACCTATTCATAGTACACGAGGGTACCGTTCAATTCAATCACACAACCACCAATCACAAGAGCCTGAAGCCCAGATCATAACTCCATAAGCATATCATGGCCACCACGATGACCACATCTGTACCTTGGTGATTAATGTCCCATATCATTAATCGTGCAATCCAGGTACAGCCAATACACACACTTTCATCACAGGAATCAATCAATGGATCACAACAACAATATGAAACCATACTCAACAAGGAAGGATCACAATCCAACACCAACGATAGTCAACACAAGTTGCTATCCACAATAGGAAAGATCAAATCACGTTTATAGTTTGCTTGCTTGCTTGTTGTTTTGTTTCGTAGCAGTGTTGTTGTTGTAGAAGCTTTGCCTTGGCACCTCCATGTCAGCGTGCTCGCACACCGGAGACCCCAATGAATGAACAGCTAGCCCAGAATCTACAACACCTCACACAGACCATGCAGACCCTCAGTGAAGCCCTGTTGCACAACAATCATCCTGCTCCGCCACCACAGCCTGCCGGGCGTAGAGATGTTGGACGCCTTGTGTCGGGCCATAGACCACCGATGTTTGCCGATGAGGAAGACCCTGTCGTGCTCGAGGAGTGGGTGCGAACCTTTGACAAGATCTTCTCGGTTGTTGGGTGCCCCGAGGACTTGTGGTGGGTGCATGAGGGACCCGCTTGTCTTGAGGAGCCCGACTTCGACTGGATGGCCTTGAAGGACCGGATGCGAGAGCGGTTCTACTCGGCACATGTTCGAGCTGCTATGTATGAGGAGTTTCTACACCTCCAGCAGGGTTCTCCGACGGTGGTTGAGTACCACAAGAGGTTTCTGGAGCTCGCTCGCTTCGCTAGGATGTTTGTCCCCACCGAGCTCGCAAAAGTTGAGAAGTTTGTAGCCGGTTTGAACTACGAGGCTCGTAAGACTTTGACCGTGAGCAAGCCGAAGACCTTAAAGGAGGCTTACTTGAGTGCTGCAGACTTATATCGGGTGCAACAGTTGCAACGCGGATCTTTTGAGCATGCTAGGAAGAGGAACGAGAGTGGTGGATCTTCCAACTTCAAGAAGCCAAGACAGGATTTTCGAGCCAAGATCGCACCTCCCCCACCTCAAGGACCAACCCGAGTGGAGCCCGGAGTCAAGCTAAGATGTTCGCGTGTCAGAAGTGTGGAAAGGTGTGACACCCGGTATTTTCCTAAAAATAAATTATAGTCCCGATAATAAATACTCTAAATAAAAATATTTATATAGCTATTTCTTTTAAAACGGGCTCGGGTCTACCTATTATGGTGAACCAGTATTTTTGTACAAAATATGTCTAGACCCAAAATGATTTTAACCCCTAAAGCCTAGTAAGTATTCTTGAACCCAAAGGTATTCCTTATAGCCTTGAACCCAACTAGTCAAGCCCATGTGTTTATATAAATATAAGTGTTATTATTTTGTAAGACCAAAATATATATGTATGTATGACCTTGACCCAAAAGAGTTACCCAATCCAAGTGTGATCTTAAACCTTGACCCAACCCAAGTCTAGCCTAAGCCCAAATAATATCCCTGGCCTACTAAATATAACCTAAAGTGTATATGTGTATGTGTATCTTGTTCCCTAAAACCTAGTAGCCAAACATCCTTCCCTTCCTTTGTGTCTTCTGCCCGAAACCAACGATCAACCCCCCCCCCCCCCCCCCCCTATCCTCTCTTGTTTCTTCTTCGCAGTGAACTAACAAGCAACGTACACCACCATCCTTCCTCTCCTTTTCCCTAGCTACGGCGTGACCAGTCAGAACCAGCATGCGAGAGAAGCAGCAACATTGTCTCCGGTCTCTCTTTCTCCTTCGGATTTCCGGCGAAGTCAGGTAAGCTAGGTTCATGGTGGCGGCTTGGGTCTTCAGTACGGGCAGAGCATCAACGTTTCCGGTGAGCTTCTCCTCTGGCAGTGATGACTCGGGCAGTCCATAGAAGCTTCCGGCAGCTCTTGACGGTGGAGGTGTGTCACGGCGGCGGAGCTACCCGGAGGTTGTGTTCCTTTCTCTCATCGTCGGCGGTGCTCTCCGGTGGGGTGGTGATACTCCGGCGTGGCAGCTAGCAGAGGGAAGACCGCGGGTAGTGGCTCTCAGCGTGTTCCACCCGCAGGTGCAACTTCTTGAAGAAGACGAAGAAGAAGACAGTGAGCTGCTCTTTTCTTTGTTTGTTGTTAATTAGTTAGTGTTAAATAGACTTAGTGTTGTTTAAGTAAGAAGAATCATCTTAGACTAGTTGGTTAAGCTTGTGGTTTATTAGTTATTAAGCTAGGGTTTGAATCCTTAGCTTGGTTAGTTTTAATGCTTGGCTTTGTTATTGTTTAATTAGAAAATGATGTGTAAGGATCATTAAATAAGCTTTTAGCTTAGTGGTTAGAGGGGTGGATATGTTTGTTGTTGGCTCGAGTTCAATCCCCACCTTAGCTAATTAAGTTGTTAGTTTTATTTATTAGTCCTATCCCTTAAGCTTGGTTACTAGTTATTAGAAAAATAATGTTGTGATTAAATAAACAATAGGATGCCTAGCCTAGATGGTTGAGCTTGTGGGTAATTTAGGGTTGAACTAGAATTAAAATCCTTTTATAAGCTTAATTAGTTTTAATTAGTACTTGTGTTAATAGTTGAGATCCGGTTTAATTCTCAGGTTCCCGTTTAGCTTATGAGTTGAGCCTAGCCTATGTTGGCGTTGTTTTGGATGTTAAGCGAATGAGGTAACCCATGCTCTACAAAATCTATTTTGCTTACCTATGTGAATATTTCTTGGATTCTACATGTGTTTTGCTATGAAATGTGAGTGTTTATGCATTGTCTTGTGAAAATGCATATCTAGAGCTTGTGTTTAGGATTCTTGTATGCCATTTCTTGGCTATTCCTTTGATTCAAGTCATTTTGTTGTATTTGGTGAGATTTGGCATGTTTTGGACTTGAATTTGAGTTTGGAGTTGAAAATCTTCGAAGTGTTTTGTAGTGGTATAGGGGTGTACCCGCGGGCGGAACGGCAGGTAGGAAGCCCACCCGTCGCCCAACCGCGGGGTACATGTTGTGGAAGGGCTTGTACCCGCGGGCAGGACCACGGGTAGGGCCCTACCCGTGGGCCCACCCGCGGGGTACGTATTGTGGTTGTTGAGGGATTTGTTCCCCGTGATTCTTTTGACTCGGTATTTGGTCTTTTGACTTCCCGTTGTTCTTTTGTGGAACTATTTGAGTGTCTTCTTGATGTTTCGTATGTCTAGAACTATATGGTAGGAATCCATGTAGGTTTTGGTGTCTTGAATCGTGCTAAGTGTTCAACATTGTGTTTCATTGAACCAAGATGAGTCTTGTGTGTTCTTCGGAACTACGTTTGGTTTACCCGTTTGATAAGCATGCTAGTTCAGTGTTTGAATGCTAGCGTGTGTGTTGTTTGTACCTTCCTATTAGTTGATGATAACTTGTGTTATTCATCATTGTGGTTGTTGGACTGTGTTCCATTCCTTGATTGAGTATGGTTTCATATCTCCGTTGTGATCCGTTGATTAATTCCTGTTGAGGTGTGATGTATGTGTGTGTGGCTTTACCTAGATTGCACGATTAGTGGTATGGGACACTAGTCACCATGGTATTGCAGTGGTCCTCGTGGTGGCCATGACATGATTATGGAGTTGTGACCTTTGTGTAAGGTTCACGTATTTCTTGGGTGGCATGTGTTGCCGTGTGTGTGATCGGTACCCTCGTGTACTATGAAATCGGTGGTTCTGTTGGAGATCTGTTGGAGAGGGGACGACGGTCCTCGGAGGGAAAAGGTTGGACTTGGTGTACAGGGGTCCTGGAGGTAAAGGTTGGAACTAGATATAAGGTTGGGGGTAGCCATAAGGTTGGAACCGGGCATAAGGAAGGCATATCAACTCGTGATGGGTGATGTCACGAGGGCTTGTGTAGTCGTGGTTTTTTTTTTTTTTTTTTTTTTTTTTGTAGTCGTGGTTGTGAGTTCTCTTCTTGGGACGTGTGTAGTCACAAAGGCATGTGTTGCCGAGGCATGTGTTGCCAATGGTCTTGTCTTTATCCTTTTGAGTTGTTATTGTCCTTGTGGTCTTGGGATGTGTTCCCATGTTTTTGTTGAGAGTGTTAAGTCTTGTGTTGACGATTACTCTTGGTTTTGCACTTATATATATGTGTATTCCGTTTCGAAAATGGCTTTACAAATTTATATCTTACCAATGTATGTTATTTCACATGTATTGGTGGGTTACCAGCATTATTTGCTGACCGGGCGTCGTCCCATTTCTATTTTTTGCTTTACAGGTTGGGTAGCCTTGGAGAGCGCGCTAGTGGCCTGTAGATAGAGTAATCTCTTCCTGTAATAGTTGTTGAGGCCTGTGAGCCTAAGTAGTTGAATCGTTAGACTGTTGTAGTTGTAGTATCTGCCTGTGCACCTATGTTTGATATAGGTGTGGCATAGCATCTCCCGGATTGATGTAGTTAGCTTCCGCTTCTCTTATGTTGATGTTTAGACCGTTAATTCCTTTAAATTAAGTTCTAAAAATTGTTGAAATTTGGGGGTGTTACAGTTGGTATCAGAGCCTAGGATGTTAAGTGTTGGACCTTAAGAACCTAAGTTGAGCTTAGGTTAGTACTCTAAGTTCAGACTTTAAGTTGCTTAGTGAAGCCTTTAAGTGGTTAAGTACCTAAGTATAGGATTCTTAGGACGCACGGTGAGGTTGTGTGTTACCTTTTGTATCTGTGTAGTTCTCTTATCTTGTTTTGTTGTTAGCGTTAGTAGTTTTAGTTGTTCATATCGGTTGGTGTGAACCTTCTCGGTAAGTCGCCTCGATCTGGGTTCGTTAAAGTCTTGGCGAAGACTGCGACTAAAGAGTAAGAAGACCGAAGATCTGCTGACATAAGTTAGTCCAGTCGTGATGGTTGCAGCTGAGCACGTGGTCAACGCAAAGAAGATGGATTGCTCTACTCGCAACCGGGAGTCAGCTACATCAAATCTCATTCAAGCAAGTGACATCGTCTCTCGTGCGCGACATCGTCATCAGTTCTACGCTAACCCTAGAGTTGAAGTCACTGTTTCGTGCAACCGTAGTCCGATAAGAAGCAAGACGTCGTTTAGAGTTCGAAGATTAAGTTTAGAAGACCCTCACTCGCGAGGGGGAGTCAAGAGCGGTCGCAGACGCTCTAAGAAGATGTCAACATACGCCAAGTGGTCGCCTTTGGATCAACGTGTTTGAAGCCTACCAGAGTTAAAGAGCTACAAGTCAACCTTGGACCTCCTCTAAAGCGCGAAGAGTTGAAGTGTAAGATCGAAGTGTCCAATATAGAAGTAGTTCTACCTACCTTCAGAGAAACCAAGATCAGGAAAGTTCTAAGCAACGAACTTGGAAGTAATAAAGATCAAGATGGCCATACATGAAAAGCTTGGACCTCTAAGGTACATGGAAGAGAGGAACATCGTTGTTGACAAGTCGCCTGATCCTGTGAAACGTGAAGAGGTTGAGTAATAGTTGGTAAATGAGGGTAGCGTTTACCCTTTTCGGCACACCCGGAAAGTTATGTCTAGCATGAAGACTTTTGGTAAGGAGGTTTGACAACAAGAAGAAGTGAAGCCGTAAGCGAGTTGCAAACAATCGTTGGGGCCATCAGAAGACTAAAACCGACAAGAGTGAAACAAAGAAGAACCTGATCACCGAGTGTTCCCATGTTGCAAGTGAGACTCTGCACTGATGATTCCTGGTGAGAGATCTTCCTAAAACCAGGAAGGACCGAGAAGTAGCTAATCTTGTTTGAGAAGTTTGAACAGAAAAAAAAAAAAAAAAAAAAGAAGGACAGTCAGAGATCAACCTAAAGACCGATTCTACCGTTGGACCTCCATAAGTAGGACATGCTCGTCCGGCAACAAAGTTTTCAGGGAAGACCTACCATTAATCAAGACAAGAAAAGACCAAGTGGCTGTAAGCGACAACCGTATGAAGATTGCATGTTTGGCAACAGTGAGCAAGATTCGACCAACTGAGCTTCTAGTAAGGACATGACCAGATATTTGGGCCAGGAACCTTGGAAGGCCTTCCGGTGTTGACTTTGGTAAAGACTTCAGTTTACGAAAGTTCTATCGTTTGCGTTTGGTTTAAGGTTGCAGTTGAGCTCTACGATTCAACCAACATCAGATAGTTAATGGGAAAGAATCATACAGATCAAGAAGGCAAAGGAAGGCGGCCGATGCCCGGACACCCGTAGCCACTCTTCAAGGACTACAGGGTCTTCTTCACCGGCGAAGGAAGGCGGCCGATGCCCGAACACTAAACGACCCACATCGCGGTGCCCAGCAGGAGGCGGAGGCGGCATAGCTTGATTGTTGTTCAACAGAGCTTCACTGAGCGACTGCATCGTCTGCGTCAGCTGATGGAGATTCTGAGCGAGCTGCTCGTTGGTCGGGGTCTCTGGGGAGCGAGCGCGAGGACGAGGAGGCATCGCACTTCTGCTGCAACAACAAGGTTACCAAAAGAGCAAGCAAGCAAGCAAGACAGAAAGCAACACACAGCTCACCGCGCAACCTAGAGTCCTAAGCCTAACACTTAGCTTCTTAAGGTCGCTTAGAGGTCTCAAAACACACTTAAACACTTAGAAAGTCTAGACTTAACTCTTCCTAGGCTCTAAACCAAGGCTCTGATACCAACTGTAACACCCCCCCAAAAACAAGACCTAAAAACAAGTCTTAACACATGCAGATTAACAACAAGATTAGCACAGCGGAAGATAAACGGAAACTGGATAAAAGAAATCCAAACAGGGGTGTTAAGCCACGTATACCACACTAGGTAACGCTAAGGCGACAATCTGCAAGTGTATCACACTAACCCAAAATATCAGTCTAAAAACAATCTAAAACCATTGGCGCGCAGGCCACAAAAACACAGCGGTGCTAAAGATATAGGTGCTAAGCTACCAGGCTCTAGAGATCGCGCTCGACTACTCAACACCTAAAATATACAAAGATAAACATCGGGGCGACGCCCGGTTAGCGAATAATGCTGGTAACCCACCAATACCGTTAAGTATCATAAATAGGTAGATATAAGATATAAAAACCATTTTCGAAACGGAATACATATATATAAGTCAAAAGCCAAGATCAAAAGACAACACAAGACTCACCACTCACAAGGATAACACCGGGAACGCATCCCAACCACAAAGGTTAACCACACACAAGGATAAAGACTCACCCAACGGCAACACATGCCAAAACACCACAAGCCTCCGTGACTACACACGTCACGAGAGAAGATCACACAACACCGGCTTTAAAAGCCCTCGCAACATCACCCATCGCGAGTTGGTATGCCTTCCTTATGCCCTGTTCCAACCTTATGGCTACCCCCAACCTTGTATCTTCTTTCCAACCATTACCTCCAAAATCCCCTGTACAGCCAAGTCCAACCTTATTCCGCCGGGACCGTCGTCCCCCACCAACAGACCACCAACGAACCACCACCAATCACGGCAACACATGCCCGGATAACACAATGTTATCCCTCAATCACGTGAACCTTTCTCGAATGAACACAACTCCATAATCACGTCACGGCCACCACGAGGACCGCTGCAATACCTTGGTGACTAGCGTCCCATACCACTAATCGTGCAATCCAGGTAGAGCCACACACGCACCACCACTCACACGAATCAATAAACGGATTGCAAAGAAGGTATGAAACACACTCAATCAAGGAACGGGTCACAGCCCAACGACAACAACGATGAATAACACAAGTTATCATCAACCAAACGGAAGGTACGAACAACACCCATGCTAGCATTAAGACAACGAACTAGCATGCTTAACAACGGGGAAACTCAAGATAGTTCCGAGGAACACACAAGACACCTCTTGGTTCAACGAAACACAATGTTGAACACTTAGCACGATTCAAGACACCAAAGATCCTACATGGATACCTACCATAAAGCTCTAGACCTACGAAACATCAAGAAGACACTCAAATAGTTCCACAAAAGAACAACGGGAAGTCAAAAGATCAAACACCACGACAACCAAATCACGGGGAACAAATCCCGGCATCACCACAACCATGTACCCGCGGGTGGACCCACGGGTAGTGCCCCACCCGTGGTCCCGCCCGCGGGAACAATATCCCACGAGGCTGTACCCACGGGTAGGCCGACGGGTGGTGCCCCGCCCGCCGTTCCGCCCGCGGGAACACACTTGTTCCACAACAAATCCCTTCGGGGATTTTCTCCTCCAAACACAAATTCAAGTCCAAAACATGCCAAATCTCACCAAACACAACAAAATGACTTGAACCAAGGAACATGCCAAGCAATGGCACAAAGGAATCCTAAACACAAGCTCTAGATATGCAATATCACAAGATAAATGCATAAACCCTCACATTTCATAGCAAAAACACAAGTAGAATCCAAGAAATCACATATAGGTAAGCAAAATAGGTTTTGTAGAGCATGGGTTACCTCTTGAAGACCAAAAGACTTCTCTTAACACCACAACAAGCTCTCCACTAAGCTCACTAGCCAAACCCACTTCAAGATCAAACCAAAAGATCATAAAGATCCTACCTTTAAGAAAAAGACAACTAAGATGGAACCAAAAAGACTAGACAAGCTTAGATCTTACCCTTCTAGATGCCCAAATAGATGAAAGATTGAATCTTGGAAGCAAAACTTGGAATCTTGACAAAGGTCTCACTTGGCTTGAAGAACAAGCTACTCCTCTTTTCTAGAGAGAAGGTAGAGATATTTTTCTAGGAATTGTAAGGAATGAAATGAAGAAGTCTTCTAGGTTTAGATTACAACACTAGCTCTTGGTGAAAAGACAAGGATACCCTTACTAACTCTTAGAAAGTGTAAGGAACAAGGGAACTCCTCTATAAGCACAAGGTACAACACAACTTAAGATTGACTAGTCAAATTCTAGTCCTTGAGTATTAAAAATCAGGATTTTAGGAATCAATCCCTCAAGAGAAATAGAATTAATTACTCAATTAATTCATGGATTGGAGTGTGGATTTTTGGGGTGTCACAATAATAACGGGTTAGTTCGCAGTTGATAAAAGCATGCACGAAATAAAATGAGCGTCTTCTCGGTATTTGGTCTTTTAACTTCCCGATGTTCTTTTGTGGAACTATTTGAGCGTCTTCTTGATGTTTTGTATGTCTAGAACTATATGGTAGGAATCCATGTAGGTTTTGGTGTCTTGAATCGTGCTAAGTGTTCAACATTGTGATTCGTTGAACCGTGATGAGTCTTGTGTGTTCTTCGGAACTACGTTTGGTTTACCCGTTTGATAAGCATGCTAGTTCGGTGTTTTAATGCTAGCGTGTGTGTTGTTTGTACCTTCCTATTGTTGATGATGACTTGTGTTAATCATCGTTGTTGTTGGACTATGATCTATTCCTTGATTGAGTATGGTTTCATATCTTCGTTGGGGTCCGTTGATTGATTCCTGTTGTGGTCTGATGTGTGTGTGGCTTCACCTGGATTGCACAATTAGTAGTATGGGATACTAGTCACCAAGGTATTGCAGTGGTCCTTGTGGTGGCCATGACGTGATTATGGAGTTGTGACCTTTGTGTAAGGATCACGTATTTCTTGGGACGCATGTGTTGTCAAGGCATGTGTTGCCATGTGTGTGATCGGTACCCTCGTGTACTGTGAAATTGGTGGTTTTGTTGGCGGTCGTTGGCGGATGGGGATGACGGTCCTCGGAGGAAAAAGGTTGGACTTGGCGTACAGGGGTCCTGGACGTAAAGGTTGGAACTAGACATAAGGTTGGGGGTAGCCATAAGGTTGGAACCGGGCATAAAGAAGGCATATCAATTCGTGATGGGTGATGTCACGAAGGATTGTGTAGCCGTTGTGTATTTTTCTATTTTGTGACGTGTGTAGTCACAAAGGCATGTGTTGCCGTTGGTTGTGTCCTACCTCTTGTGTTATGCATGTCGGGTGCTAATCTACTGTGTGTTGGTAGATTATACCTTGAGCCGTTCTTGTGAGTCATTGTATCTCGTGTGGTCTTGGGATGTGTTCCCTTATCTTGTTGTGAGTGCTTAAGTCTTGTGTTTGACTTCTATCTTGGGCTTTGAACTTATATATATGTATTCCGTTTCGCAAAAGGCTTTACAAACGTATATATTATCTATGTATGATATTTCACATGTATTGGTGGGTTACCAGCATTATTCGCTGACCGGGTGTCGTCCCATCTTTTATGTGTTTCTTTCAGGTGATGTTTAGACGAGAGCGCGGTTTAGTGCCAGCTAGTGTAGCTCCTCTCATGTGTTTTGTGACCTGTGAGCCCAGTATAGACTTAGTACTTGAACATGTATGGTTTTAGATGTTGAATTATGCATATGTTAGCCTGTGCGTTCATCTCTGGATGAGCGTGGCATAGCACCCCTTTTACTTCCAGTTTATATATTCCTCTTTCAGTCTTCCGCTGTGTCTGATGTTTTGTTTAGATATCTGCATATTTAAGGCTTTAAATAGCTTGGAAAATTAGGGGGTGTTACAGCTACACTCCTCCAAGGTGTTTCACAAGTTTATCTTGTTACTCCGCCTTCCCGAGTACTTCGCACCAAGCTGTACTCCTACACCACGAGAACTACGCACAAAGTTACGCTCTCCCAGGGTTTTCACAAGCTCCTCTTGTTACTCTTCTCTTTACAACGAGTGATACGCACAAAGCTACCCTCTCACAGGGTTTTTCACTCTCTCTAGTTACTCTACCCTCCACAATACAATGAGAAAAGATTTTTCTCTCTCAGACTTGAATCTACAACAAATATAGCTCAATATTGCACTTCTAAAATATTTCTTGATGATTGATTTTTGCTTCGTATTGTTGTCTGCAATCTGCTTCGTTCTCTTGTCTTCAAGTCTGCTTGGACAATTTATAGCCAATGAAAGTGTAACACCCCGTGTTACGAATCCTAAAACCAGCTGATTAATTAATTAATTAATAACCCAGGAGAAAGAATAAATTATAATGATTAATTAGGGAAAAAGACCACCATAGCCCATGGGCCCAATTATATAAACCCAACCCCTAACCCCAATAGGAATAAACTCTAAATAAACCCTTAGATCTATAAATAGGGAACTTAGGGAGCACCTAGAACCCCCACACGCCTAGACGCCCCACCACCCCAGGAGAGCTCCAAGAATTCCCTTAGAAGAAATCAAGAAAGCAAGAGAGCTTAAAGAAAGATCCTTCATAGCCAAGGAATTAATTAAGGCTAAGAGGTAACCCATGTCTCAACAAAACCTATTTTCATAGCTATGATTTCCCCTTAGGGTTTCCCCCGTATGATTGTGAATGGCGAATTACTATGATTATTATTGATGTTGATTTAATGATTCCATGGGGAATCTTGGTAATCTTGATATTGGGAGTTTCTTGATAATCGGGATGTTCTTGATGATTAATTGGGATTCTTGATGATGATGTGCTGTTCTTGATGATTATGTTGTTCTTGATGATTAATTGCTATCCTTGATGATATGTGTTGTTCCTACCGAATCTTGCAATTAGAAGACGAATCGTATTCTTGTGGATATAAAAGTGATTAGAACCCTAGGTTGTATCGTATGATCTTATTCTTGGATTATCAGGTGGGAAATCGCATGTTTGGGTGTTGATTATGATTAGAAAAGCATGTTAGGTTATGTGCCGTTCGTCTATCGTAATTGATTCGTTAATTGTCTATGAGTTGTCGTTAATTACGTTGAAAACTGTCTAAGCATGGTTTCGGGTTCCACAACGGTTCCCGGGGCGAAAAGTGATGAAAAGAGTCAGTGGGGGGTAGGTGGGGGGTAGGGGACCCACCACCTACCCGCGGCAATTCGGGCAGCTCCGGCAGCGGGCAGCCGACGGGCGGGCAGCTGCCCGCCGGGCACCCGCTGCCCGGAACAGTGTCAGCCGGCGGGCAGCCGGCGGGTGGACCCCACCCACCGGCTACCCGCTGGAATTTCTCCCACCTCGGGACCCCGGCTCCCCCGTTTGATGTTTCCTCGATCCCCGTGGTGTCCCAACGGACCCCGTTTGTCGTGCCTATGTCTAGTTTGATGTTTCGAGTACCGTTCGTAGGTTTATGAGTCCGTTATATCGCATGCTAGTTGAATGGGTATCCCGTTGACCTAGGTGAAAGAAGTATGAACCCCTTAGGACTATTCTTAGTATGTGATGGATCACACATAGGTTTGTTATACGCTTTATCCCCCTTCCCAATGTGTAATGTGGGTTGCATGTGCTTGCTATGTGTTATGTGTGTGTGTTACCCCAATTCGGTTGCGATCGGATTGGTTATCCTGAGCTGCGGTTCAGAAGCTGGCTACGGTCAGATGGGTATTCTTGGCTGCGGTCAGATGACATTTTCTTGGGCTGCGGTCCACCGTTTGGTTGCGATCAAACGTTTCTATACGAGCTGCGGTTCGTCCTTTATCCTGGCTGCGGTCAGATGACACTCTCTTGGGCTGCGGTCCACTGTTTGGTTGCGATCAAACATTATGATGAGCTGCGGTTCATCGGTCGGTTGCGATCGACCTCCCCATGTTGCGATACGGGGCATGGTGCTGCGCGGCCGTGTCAGAGCTATATGTGCTGACCCTCATGTATGGGCATGCGATTGGTCCTGTGGCGCCAACAAAGTGTGTTATGTGTTGTGATATGAATGAGTTGTGATTATGAGAGTCTTGGGGGCTGTGACTAAGGGATTTACATTGGGGATTGTTCATGTCGGGTTATGATTATTGTTTATGCTTTGCCTTATCTACCTTATCTGTTGTGAACTGCATATGCTCGTTATAACTGTTACTTGTGTCTGGCCTTATCTGTCGAGTCATTCCCGGTTTTAAAAGCTAGAGTTCGTAGGACATATCTTCATGCTCATAATGGTTTTCGTATATCTATATATATCTCTATATGTATTGTATTTCAACGCGTTGGAGTGGGTTACTAGCATCTCTCGCTGAACAGATATATATTTGGCTTTCAGGCACAGAAGAATAAGTCACTGGAGCGCGCTAGAACTCGGAACGTAGAAGTAGATAGTTCCCTTTTTCCGGCCTGCGTGCCATGTTATGCATTTACATTATTGAGGATATTAGTTAGTTAGCCTGTGCACCTGGGTTCTCTAGCTCAAGTGTGGCATAGCACCCCGTACACTTGTATTACGTTTTGGGATTTAATGAGATAATACCTTTATTTTGTGAGTTTTTAAATGTCTTAAAAATCTGGGGTGTTACAGTTGGTATCTGAGCCTAAGTTTGACCCTAGGAAAAAACTCTTAAGACCGGACTTTAGGACATTAGGCTTGAACTCCAGGTATCTAGGAACATAGGCTCCAGGAATCGTAGGATGCGTAGTGAGATTGTGAAACCTACACGTCACCCCGCACTTCATCCCTCTCTAATATTAGAAATCTCTTCCCCACTTATTATATCAAGTTGAAACACAAAATAACATCAACCTTTAATCACCAGGATGGCACCCAAGAAGAAACAGTCAGGAACACCGAGACACCCCTCTCAAGAAATCTTGACTCAAACCCTACAACGCCTGACCCAAATTGCCCAGGCACTGAGTACTATCGTTCCCCGACCTCTGCCGACAGACGAGAACTTGGAAATCCACCACCAAGTCTCGGCACATCAACCACCCACCCTCTCGGGAGACGAAGACCCCACAACCCTCGAGGAATGGATTGAGACATTCGACAAGGTGTTCAGGACGACCCAATGCCCCGAACGCCACCGGGTCAGTATAGCCTCCTTCTACTTCAGGCGCGAGGCCGACAGCTGGTGGGCCCGCGAGGGGCCTATGTACGAACAAGACCCCGGGTTCAACTGGGAGGACTTAAAGACGCAGTTACGAGAACAGTTCTACCCCAACCACCTGAAAGCCGCCATGAGCGAGGAATTTCTCAATCTAAGACAGGGAACGGCCCCGGTCTCAGAATACTACCAACGATTCTGCCGACTGGCTCGCCTCGCCCCCGAGCTAGTACCCACCGAAGGGATCAAAGTCAGGAAATTCCTAACGGGCCTTAAGCCCGAACACCAGAGGGCCTTGGCCACCCAAGAACCGAAGACCCTCGGAGAGGCCTATGCCAAGGCATGTCAGCTACAACAGGTAGCGAACCCGCCTCCAGGGACGCAACTGGGGTATAAAAGGAAACCCGAAGGAAGTCGTCCAATTCTCGCCAAGGAACCTAAGAACCCCAAAACCGCCCCACTTGACCAAACCATCGCGCCGACTACCCGGGGAAGGATCCTCACCCTAAGCAAGGCCAGGATCGGAGATAGCAACATAGTCTTCGGAACCTTCCTAGTACACGCCACCCCAGCCATCATATTATTTGACTTAGGGGCTACCAACTCGTTTATAGCAACCGAGTTCGCCGCTCAGCTCGGCCTTAACGCCACCACCAAGGTCCGACTCCAAGTCAAGGTGGCCTCAGGCGAGGTCATAAAATGTGATCGCATGTACGAGCGTGTAATGATCACCATTCAGGGAGTGGAATTTCCCAGTAACCTGATCCAGTTTCAATTAGATGGGATGCAAGTAATCTTGGGCATGGATTGGCTAGGGAAGTTCCAAGCGCAAATCCTGTGCGGAGAGCAGAAAGTGGTCCTACGAGGGCCAAACGGTAAGAGGGTGTCGTACCGCAGTGCCCGCCAGGATCCAGGGATCAAGCTGATAAACATGATGAAAATTAAGAAGTATCTGGGCCAAGGAAACGAGGCCTTCTTATGCTCAGTCGAAGACCTCAACGCCAAAACACCCGAACCACAAGCCATCCCAGTGGTAAACGAGTTCACCGACGTCTTCCCAGACGAAATCCCCGGGGCACCCCCGGCCAGAGAAGTCGAGTTCACCATAGACCTCATACCGGGCGCCGCCCCGATCTCTAAACCACCCTACAGGCTAGCACCAAAGGAAATGAAGGAACTGAAAACGCAACTCCAAGAACTGCTAGATAAGGGTTACATCCGACCCAGCACCTCCCCATGGGGGGCACCGGTATTATTCGTTAAGAAGAAGGATGGGAGCATGCGCCTGTGCATCGACTACCGAGAACTCAACCAGGTTACTATAAAGAATAGGTACCCCCTTCCCCGAATAGATGACTTATTTGACCAACTCAAAGGGGCAGGGGTATTCTCAAAGATCGACCTAAGATCTGGGTATCACCAGATCCAAGTGGCCAAACCGGACATCCAGAAAACGGCCTTCCGGACACGTTACGGCCACTACGAGTTTACCGTAATGCCTTTCGGCCTCACTAACGCGCCTGCCATATTCATGGACCTCATGAATCGAGTATTCCGACCTCACCTGGATGACTTCGTCATCGTGTTCATTGACGACATCCTAGTCTACTCCCGAAATAAAGAAGAACATGAGAAGCACCTCCGCATAACTCTGCAAACCCTCAGGGAGAACCAACTCTACGCTAAATTCTCCAAGTGCGAATTCTGGCAAGACAGCGTAACCTTCTTGGGCCACGTGATAACCAAAGAAGGGATTAGGGTGGACCCCGCTAAGGTTCGCGCCGTTAAAGAATGGACCACGCCGAACTCACTCTCGGAAGTCCGAAGCTTCCTAGGTCTAGCGGGCTACTACAGGAGGTTCGTACCCGACTTCACCAAGATAGCCCAACCCCTCATTAAGCTCATGAAAAAGGAAACCCCCTTCCGTTGGGACAACGGCTGCATCTCGGCCTTCCAAGCATTAAAGGATAAACTAACCACTGCACCCGTGCTAGCCATACCCTCCGGATCAGAAGGGTTTGAAGTCTACAGCGACGCATCCAAGAAGGGGTTAGGATGCGTACTAATGCAAGATGGCAAGGTAATAGCTTACGCATCCAGGCAACTCAAAACCCACGAAGAGAATTACCCCACCCATGACCTCGAGCTAGCCGCTATCGTATTCGCACTGAAAATCTGGAGGCACTACCTGTATGGGGTACAATGCAAGATCTACACCGACCATAAGAGCCTGAAGTACATCTTTACTCAAAAAGACCTAAACATGAGACAACGAAGATGGCTGGAACTCATAAAGGACTACGACCTAGATATTCAATACCACGAGGGGAAAGCCAACGTGGTGGCGGATGCCCTAAGCCAAAAGACGAATCATTCCCTTAACACCACGTGGGTCCTACCGGACCATCTGTACAGGGACTTCCAAAGGCTACGCTTGGAAATAATAGGGCAGGGACAAACTCGCCCCAATGCCTATCTACTCAACACGCAGGCCGTGCCCACCCTCTTCGAGGAAATCAAATCGGGACAACAACAAGACCCGGAACTAGATAAAATCCGCCGCGACCTAACTCAAGGGAAAGAGGGCCCCTTCGAAGCACACCCAGACGGCAACCTCCGCTACAAAGGGAGGTGGTGTGTACCCTCAACGCAGCCCCACTTGAAACAGCGGATCTTGGAGGAAGGACACAACTCCCCTTACTCCGTCCACCCAGGCGGTGACAAATTATACCAAGACGTAAAGAAATCGTTTTGGTGGTCGAATATGAAAAAGGAAATCGCGGACTTTGTGGCCAAGTGTCTGAATTGCCAAAGGGTAAAAGCCGAACGATGCAAACCCAAGGGACTCGTACAACCCCTTGAAATACCACAAGGAAAATGGGATTCCATATCCATGGACTTCGTCGGAGGGCTACCCCCAACGAAAACCGGAAAGGATAAAATCTGGGTCATAGTGGATCGACTAACCAAGACAGCACGATTCATTGCCATGAAAGAAACATGGACGATGATGCAACTAGCCCAAGCTTACGTAAACCGGGTAGTGAAATACCACGGAGTTCCCCGGAACATTGTGTCCGACCGAGATTCCAGGTTCCTCTCGCAATTCTGGAAATCACTACAAGCGGCGTTGGGGACGCAACTAAAGCTAAGCACAGCCTTTCACCCCACCACAGACGGCCAAACCGAAAGAACCATCCAAACCCTCGAAGACATGCTAAGAGCCTGCACGCTCGACTTCCGAGGGACGTGGGAAGAACACCTAGACCTCATCGAGTTCTCGTACAACAACAGCTACCACGCGAGCATTCGCATGGCACCATACGAAGCACTGTATGGTCAGAAATGTAGAACCCCATTATGTTGGGAAGATATGGTCAACCCGGTGACACTGGGCCCCCAATACCTACAAGACACCATAGCTAAGGTCAAACACATCTAGGAAAGGATGAAGGCCGCCCAAGACCGCCAGAAGTCTTACGCCGACCTAAAGAGGAAGCAAGCCGAATTCAACCTCGGAGACAAGGTCTGGCTAAGGATCTCGCCCACCCGAGGGGTAATGAGGTTCGGGAGAAAAGGAAAACTCAGCCCCCGGTTCATCGGCCCTTACGAAATTGTGGAAAGAATCGGAGACTTGGCCTACCGTCTCGCCTTACCCGTCGAGCTAGAACGAGTACACAACGTGTTCCACGTATCTCAGCTAAAGAAATACATACACGATCCAAGCTACGTACTCCAACACGAGACCGTGGACCTCGACGAGTCACTAGTATACGAAGAGAAACCCGTAAGAATCCTGGACACCAAAACAAGAAATACCCGGAACCGAGTCATGGAAATGGTGAAGGTTCTCTGGACCAACCACGGGACCGAGGAAGCCACGTGGGAACTTAAGGACACGATGAAGGAGCGGTACCCCGAGCTGTTCACTCCAGGTAACTGAGGGAAAACTTTCTTTTTGTCACCCAGGGCCAAGCTTCGGGGACGAAGCTTCCTGTTAAGGGGGGGAGAGTGTAACACCCCGTGTAACGAATCCTAAAACCAGCTGATTAATTAATTAATTAATAACCCAGGAGAAAGAATAAATTATAATGATTAATTAGGGAAAAAGGCCACCATAGCCCATGGGCCCAATTATATAAACCCAACCCCTAACCCCAATAGGAATAAACTCTAAATAAACCCTTAGATCTATAAATAGGGAACTTAGGGAGCACCTAGAACCCCCACACGCCTAGACGCCCCACCACCCCAGGAGAGCTCCAAGAATTCCCTTAGAAGAAATCAAGAAAGCAAGAGAGCTTAAAGAAAGATCCTTCATAGCCAAGGAATTAATTAAGGCTAAGAGGTAACCCATGTCTCAACAAAACCTATTTTCATAGCTATGATTTCCCCTTAGGGTTTCCCCCGTATGATTGTGAATGGCGAATTACTATGATTATTATTGATGTTGATTTAATGATTCTATGGGGAATCTTGGTAATCTTGATATTGGGAGTTTCTTGATAATCGGGATGTTCTTGATGATTAATTGGGATTCTTGATGATGATGTGCTGTTCTTGATGATTATGTTGTTCTTGATGATTAATTGCTATCCTTGATGATATGTGTTGTTCCTACCGAATCTTGCAATTAGAAGACGAATCGTATTCTTGTGGATATAAAAGTGATTAGAACCCTAGGTTGTATCGTATGATCTTATTCTTGGATTATCGGGTGGGAAATCGCATGTTTGGGTGTTGATTATGATTAGAAAAGCATGTTAGGTTATGTGTCGTTCGTCTATCGTAATTGATTCGTTAATTGTCTATGAGTTGTCGTTAATTACGTTGAAAACTGTCTAAGCATGGTTTCGGGTTCCACAACGGTTCCCGGGGCGAAAAGTGATGAAAAGAGTCAGTGGGGGGTAGGTGAGGGGTAGGGGACCCACCACCTACCCGCGGCAATTCGGGCAGCTCCGGCAGCGGGCAGCTGCCCGCCGGGCACTCGCTGCCCGGAACAGTGTCAGCCGGCGGGTAGCCGGCGGGTGGACCCCACCCACCGGCTACCCGCTGGAATTTCTCCCACCTCGGGACCCCGGCTTCCCCGTTTGATGTTTCCCCGATCCCCGTGGTGTCCCAACGGACCCCGTTTGTCGTGCCTATGTCTAGTTTGATGTTTCGGGTACCGTTCGTAGGTTTATAAGTCCGTTATATCGCATGCTAGTTGAATGGGTATCCCGTTGACCTAGGTGAAAGAAGTATGAACCCCTTAGGACTATTCTTAGTATGTGATGGATCACGCATAGGTTTGTTATACGCTTTATCCCCCTTCCCAATGTGTAATGTGGGTTGCATTTGCTTGCTATGTGTTATGTGTGTGTGTTACCCCAATTCGGTTGCGATCGGATTGGTTATCCTGAGCTGCGGTTCAGAAGCTGGCTGCGGTCAGATGGGTATTCCTGGCTGCGGTCAGATGACATTCTCTTGGGCTGCGGTCCACCGTTTGGTTGCGATCAAACGTTTCTATACGAGCTGCGGTTCGTCCTTTATCCTGGCTGCGGTCAGATGACACTCTCTTGGGCTGCGGTCCACTGTTTGGTTGCGATCAAACATTATGATGAGCTGCGGTTCATCGGTCGGTTGCGATCGACCTTCTCGTGTTGCGATACGGGGCATGGTGCTGCGGGGCCGTGTCAGAGCTATATGCGCTGACCCTCATGTATGGGCATGCGATTGGTCCTGTGGCGCCAACAAAGTGTGTTATGTGTTGTGATATGAATGAGTTGTGATTATGAGAGTCTTGGGGGCTGTGACTAAGGGATTTACATTGGGGATTGTTCATGTCGGGTTATGATTATTGTTTATGCTTTGCCTTATCTACCTTATCTGTTGTGAACTGCATATGCTCGTTATAACTATTACTTGTGTCTGGCCTTATCTGTCGAGTCATTCCCGGTTTTAAAAGCTAGAGTTCGTAGGACATATCTTCATGCTCATAATGGTTTTCGTATATCTATATATATCTCTATATGTATTGTATTTCAACGCGTTGGAGTGGGTTACCAGCATTTCTCGCTGAACAGATATATATTTGGCTTTCAGGCACAGAAGAATAAGTCACTGGAGCGCGCTGGAACTCGGAACGTAGAAGTAGATAGTTCCCTTTTTCCGGCCTGCGTGCCATGTTATGCATTTACATTATTGAGGATATTAGTTAGTTAGCCTGTGCACCTGGGTTCTCTAGCTCAGGTGTGGCATAGCACCCCGTACACTTGTATTACGTTTTGGGATTTAATGAGATAATACCTTTATTTTGTGAGTTTTTAAATGTCTTAAAAATCTGGGGTGTTACAGAAAGCTATTTGCCCGTTGATCAACTTTTGATCTTGATCGTCCATTTTGAATGTAGTTGATCTAATAATTGTATCAACTTGATCTGCAACATTAAGTAGAAGTCATTTCACCGTCTTTCAGAAGATTTGAATAAATTGCTGTTGCTTATCTTTGTTTCTGACAAAAGCTTTCATGAAATATGTAGCCTCCAAATTTGAATAATCTCTGGCTTGACTTTGTTGCATTATTGATCTGATATGTCAAGTTGATCAATTAATTAGCCTGCTGATTCTTGCTTGAGTAATAAAAGATCTCCTTCATGAATCAACCTCCATCGGGTTCTTTCGGGTTCCATTCGTAAAAATGCTCATCTTCAAAAATTCATTTTGGGCAATTATTCTGTTCTCGGTGCATTGGTGTAGTATTTAGTGTTTTTCCTTAGCCTGTCTAAAGATGATGTCATAACCCGTCTAAGACTTTAGCCTGTCTAACTTGGTAGCCCGTCTAACTTTGCATCATGTCTAATGCCAAAAATGCTTCAAGTCATCCTGTGTAACGCCAAAAATGCTTCAAGTGAGAATCAAATTGTGCATCATATGGTAGTTTTGCAAGACTCCTTCCATCTCTACTAGTTGACCTTTTGATATATCTCCTGATTCCATAGCATGTCTAAGAACACATCATATCCCGACCGTCTAAAAACTTGGCTTGTTAACACATCTCGTCTAAGATTTGGCTTGATAGCACAACCTGTCTAAGCTATTTCCAAATCTACTCACAATAAAAATTGAACCACGGATCATTTAGTATGCTTCAACAAGTTTTCTTCCATCTCATCCATCTTATCCCTTGATGATCTCAATGCTTTATAAATGTGTTAAGTTGTCATCCCGCTTTACTATTCTTCAAGCAAAATAAGAGCATCAAGGTATTCACGCAGGATTCATGGCAAGGGTGCATCATACTTTGTGAACCAGAACTGACTCAAACAAAATAAAATTGGGGACTACTAAATTGTTCAAAATACATTTGGCTCATCAAAACTTCACAATTTATTCCTAACAACGAGTCAATGTGACTCAACAGAAACCTCCACAGTAAAAGTATTTCTGTATACTTAAGAGCGAGAGTATATATATATATATATATATATATATATATATATATATATATATATATATATATATATATATATAGCTTCATATATAAATAGAAAGCATCATGAATCTTTTGTTTCATGATTTGCACATTTTGCATTTAAAGTATGATAGCATGAGATTGTTTATTAAGTTATAGGATAGCATGAGATTGCTTATTGAGTTATATGATAGCATAAGATTGCTTGTTAAAGTTTAAGTATATTATTACCCATCAGTTTGAGCATGATTAATGCATTTCGCCATGATAAGATATGTATGTGAAAGCATGAGATTATTGATGAGTTAAATGATTGAGAAAGTTATTTGATAATTAGGTTGCAAGCATATAGAATTACTGTTGAGTATGTTTGAATGTTGTTTAAGTGATTGAGAATACTTGATCTAATGTGTGAAACAAATGTTCTTTCAAAAGTATATTCTATAGTATTTTACAGGGTTGAGTGGCGTTATACTTAGTCTCGTGGTAACGGGTTATTTTCTACTTGTTTTGTTTGTTAACCCCTTTCAGGTAGGCCCAGTTCTTGAGAGCGTTCAAGTTAGGCTAGATTAGCTTAGTTTGCTAGTTGTAGTCTAAACTCTTATCATTTATGTTGTTTTGAGACTTGGTATTAGACTTAGCTAGTGATTTTTTTTATGGTGCTGGACACCGGGGTTTTATCCCCTAGTTTGTTTAATGTTAGTAAATCTTGACTTGTTTAGATCTTTTCTTTGCCTGTGCAATCACCGTGTTTGGTGGTTGTGGCGGTGACACCTCTTATTTGATGATTAGTAGATTTACTATGCTTGTTAGTAATCCTTTTTGAGTTAAGTATTTGATTATAAGGTTTTAGAAAAGTGGGGTGTTACAAAGCCCTCGAGTGAAGTGGGAAGTTGTAGTGGTTGAGTGGAGGATCATGGCGAACAAAGAAGAATTCATGCTTCCACTTTTTGTGCAAGTCAGCTAAATCTTCGAACACCTGACGACCTCCTGGTTGAGACACCTGGAGGTAACCGGGAGCCGTGGTGCCGACTCGGTTGACCAAGAACAGTTGATGAAAAAGATTCATTGTAAGGGGGGATTGAGTGCGTGGCATATGGTTAAGAAGCAAAAAAGGCAGACTGATACTCAATCGGCCTAAGAAGAGACCTCATAAGGTCAAAATCGACAGTTGTCAGGACGGACTCATACTCAATCGGTTGTCCCACATCCTTAAAGAGTTCGGGGATTCGCTGAATACCCGTTGGAAGAACTGGGGCAGCTGTAAGGTAGTAGGGTTGAGAGGGTCAGTCGATGTAACACCCCCTAAAAATAAGCTATTTAAAAGCCTTAAACATGCAGATAACTGAACTAAGCAACAAACACAGCGGAAGACTGAAAGATAACTAGATAAACATAAATCCAAATCACGGGGTGTTATGCCACGTTCACCAAAAAGGATGAACGCTACGGCAATATCTGCATTGTTTACATCTAATCCATAGTCTCAAAGGTCTACAACTAAACTGGCACACGGGCCACAAAACAAGAGGGAGAAACTACACTAGCAAGCACTAGACCGCGCACTTGTCTAGACATCACCTGAAAGAACACAATAAAATATGGGACGACGCCCGGTCAGCGAATAATGCTGGTAACCCACCAATACATGTGAAATAACATACATAGATAAGGTATAAGTTGTAAAGCCATTTTCGAAACGGAATACATAAATATATAAGTGCAAAACCAAGAGCAATAGTCAACACAAGACTCAACACTCTCAACAACAACACGGGAACACATCCCAAGACCACAAAGAACAACACGACTCACAAGAAGTCTCAAGGTATGATCTATCATCACACAATAGATCAAAACCCGACATGCACAACGCAAAGGAATAACACTCACCCACGGCAACACATGCCAAGGCAACACTTGCCTTTGTGACTACACACATCACAAGAGAAGAACTCACAACAACGGCTACACAAGCCCTCGTGACATCACCCATCACGAGTTTATATGCCTTCCTTATGCCCGGTTCCAACCTTATGGCTACCCCCAACCTTATTTCTTCTTCCAACCATTACCTCCAGGACCCCTGTACAACCAAGTCCAACCTTTTCCCTCCGAGGACCGTCGTCCCCATCCGCCAACGACCGCCAACGAGACCACCGATTTCATAGTACACGAGGGTACCGTACAAACACACGGCAACACATGCCTCCCAAGAAATACGTGAACCTTACACAAAGGTCACAAACTCCATAATCACGTCATGGCCACCACGAGGACCGCTGCAATACCTTGGTGACTAGTGTCCCATACCACTAGTCGTGCAATCCAGGTAAAGCCACACACACATCACACCTCAACAGGAATCAATCAACGGATCACAACGAAGATATGAAACCATACTCAATCAAGGAATGGATCATAGTCCAACAACAACAACGATGAATAACACAAGTTATCATCAACCAATAGGAAGGTACAAACAACACACATGCTAGCATTTAAACACCAAACTAGCATGCTTATCAAACGGGTAAACCAAAGGTAGTTCCAAAGAACACACAAGACTCATCACGGTTCAACGAAACACAATGTTGAACACTTAGCACGATTCAAGACACCAAAACCTACATGGATACCTATCATATAGTTCTAGACATACAAAACATCAAGAAGACACTCAAATAGTTCCACAAAAGAACATCGGGAAGTCAAAAGACCAAATACCGAGTCAAAAGAATCACGGGGAACAAATCCCCCAGCAACCAACATAGTGTACCCGCGAGTAGGCCCACGGGTAGGCCTCTACCCGCGGTTCCGCCCGCGGGTATAGGCTGCCTGACCAATATACCCCGCGGGTGGGCAGCGGGTTGGACGCCTACCCGCCATTCCGCTCACGGGTACATCTCTGTACCACAATACAACACTTCGCGGATTTTCATCTCCAAACTCAAATTCAAGTCCAAAACATGCCAAATCTCACCAAATATAACAAAATGACTTGAATCAAAGGAAATTCCAAGCAATGGCACAAATGAACCCTAAACACAAGCTCTAGATATGCATTTTCACAAGACAATGCATAAACACTCACAATTCATAGCAAAACACATGTAGAATCCAAGAAATATTCACATATAGGTAAGCAAAATAGGTTTTGTAGAGCATGGGTTACCTCTTGTAAACTAAAGACTTCACTTTACACCTCAACAAGTTCCTCACTAGGCTCACCTTCCAAACCCACTTCAAGAACATACCAAAAGATCATAAAGATCCTATCTTTAAGAAAAGGCACCTTATATAAAACCAAAAACACAAGATGAACTTAGATCTTACCCTCCTAGATGCCCAAATATAAGAAAGGTTGAATCTTGGAAGCAACTCTTGAAGTTTTGGCAAGGTTCCAACTTGGCTTGGAAGAAAAGCTACTCACCTTTTAGAGAGATGGTGGAGCTAGATTTTTAGAAAAGTGTAAGGAGAGAATTAAGGTGGTATACTAGGTTAGGTTACATTACCAACAACAAGTGAAAGGTCAAGAATGCCCTTACTAACATTAAGAAGTGTAAGGAACAAGGGAACTCCTTACAAAGCTCAAGGTACAACTTTGACTTTGGGGTTGACTAGTCAATTACTAATCCCCAAGCATTGAATTTTCAGGATTTTAGGAATTAATTCACCAATTGAGATAGGATTAATTACTCAATTAATCCATTAATTGAATGTGGATTTCGGGGTGTCACAGTCGAAGTGAAACCCATCTGAGAAGTTGGCTTAAAGGTAGAGGTGTTGCCGTGTTGGGGATGGAAGTGACCCCTTCATGGTCACCAGAATGGGAGGACGAAGAAGACATTGCAAGGAAAATATTAAACAATTAAAAAAGAGGAGGAGCGAGAAACCAACCTAAACAAGAAGAGACGAGAAAACGACAGAAGGAACGAGACGAGAAGGAAAGTGATGGAGAAGACAACTGGAGACTAATCGAAGGCTCGTCGAAGGATGAATGGAAAGCAAAGGAGAGTTCTTCACCGGAAAACAATGAAAGTGAAAGTAAAAAATGAAGAGTGAATGGGGGTTATTTATAGGATGAGAAAGGTTGAGGAGATAGCAACACGTCGCAAAAGATCGGATGGTGGGAAAGAGAAGATGTGACGGTTGAAGCGACATGAAGCGTACACGGGAAGCTAAAAGGGTTTGATAAAATAAATAGGCAAGGCCTAAAAAAGGAGTCGACGCGTAGCCAACCACAACTCCTTGTAAAATGAGTCGGGAAAAGATTGTAGTTAGTGTTTAGGTTGGCTAGAGGCCTGGGAAAAGAGTCGGCACTCAGTCAACCGCGCCTCCTTATAAAAGGAGTCATGAAAAGATCACAGTTAGTGTTAAGGTTGGGTGGAGACATAGAAAAGCAGTCGGTGCTTAGTCAACCGCGCCTCCTTGTAAAGGGAGTCGGGAAAAGATCGTAGTTGGTATTAAGGTTGACTGGAAGCCTGGAAAAGGAGCCTGCACTCAGTTAACCCCGCCTCCTTGTAAAACGAGTCAGAAAAAGATCGCAGTTGGTGTTAAGGTTGGTTGGAGGCCTGGAAAAGGAGTCGACGCTCAATCAACCACGCCTCTTTGTATAAGGAGTCGGAAAGATCACAGTTGGTGTTAAGGTTAGCTAGAGGCCTGGAAAAGGAGTCTACGCTTAATCAACCGTACCTCCTTGTAAAAAGAGTCGAGAAAAATCATAGTTGATGTTAAGGTTGGGTAGAGGCCTGGAAAAGGTGTCGACGCTTAGCGAACCGCGCCTCCATGAAAAAGGAGTCGGGAAAATATCAAAGTTTGTGTTAAGTTTGGCTGGAGGCCTGGAAAAGGAGTCGGCGCTCAGCCAACTGCGACTCCTTGTAAAAGGAGTCAGGAAAAGATTGTAGTTGCGTTAAGGTTGGTTGGAGGCCTGGAAAGGAGTCGGCACTCAGTCAACCGTGCCTTCTTATAAAATG
Source organism: Ipomoea nil (assembly GCF_001879475.1). NCBI lineage: Eukaryota > Viridiplantae > Streptophyta > Magnoliopsida > Solanales > Convolvulaceae > Ipomoea > Ipomoea nil. Next base: position 1,022,754 of record NW_017617996.1, on the reverse strand, counting down.
AGTTGGAAAAAGATCACAGTTGGTGTTAAGGTTGGCTGGAGACATAGAAAAGGAGTTGCTGCTTAGTCAACCGCGCCTCCTTGTAAAAGGAGTCGGGAAAAGATCGTAGTTGGTCTTAAGGTTGGCTGGAAGCCTAGAAAAGGAGCCTGTGCTCGATCAAGCGCGCCTTCTTGTAAAAGGAGTTGGGAAAAGATCGCAGTTGGTGTTAAGGTGTGCTGGAGGCCTAGAAAAGGAGTCGGTGCTAAGTCAACCGCGCCTCCTTGTAAAATGAGTCGGGAAAAGATCGCAATTGGTGTTAAGGGTTGCTGGAAGTCTGGAAAATTAGTTGACGCTCAGTCAATCGCGCCTTCTTGTAAAAGGAGTCCGAAAAAAGATCGTAGTTGTTGTGAAGGTTGGTTGGAGACCTGGAAAAGGAGTCGACGCTCAGTCAAACTTCCTTCCTTTTGAAAGGAGTGCAAAATAGGCTTTGAAGCTAAGGTTGATCGAATGCTTGCGAAAGGAGACAACAAAGGCGCTATAATCCATAGATGAATAAGCAGTACTTTCCCGTACCAAGCTTTGCAAGTACAGAAAAGTGATGGACTAGATGATTGGATATGGACCCGAGCCCGGAAGGTTGACGTTAGTGGGCGGTATGAATGAAGATTATAGACGAGGGAATTGATCATAGTATAGTAAAGTGAAGGCAACCAAGACAAGCAATGGGATATGAGAAGGCATGAGTGAAGGAATCGGACCTGTCATTCTACCACTCGATCGGGAGTGAAAGGCACCCTTTACGGCTGCTGGATGAGAGCGTTAGCCAGTCGACCTGGGGAGGTTGGGTGACTCAGCTAGCCAGGCGGTCAGGTCAAGACGAAAGGTTGGAGAGTCCAGACGAGTAGAAGGGCTGAACGGTTAAAGGGGCCATTTGACTAGAAGGGTAGAGCGGTTGGAGTGGTCAGTCGGATAGAATAACAGGATGGATGCGTTAACTAGCCTTGCGTGGCTTAAGGAGGACCAGCCGAGTGACAGAAGGAGTTGGCTGGAAGGGGGCAGCAGGTAGAGTAATTTGAGTACTCGGCGAGAGTGCAATAATGAGGCAATCAGTGGAGTTAATAGCAATGATGAGACCGGTTGTTGTGGGAGACGGTTCGTCACAATGGAAATGGGAAGTCGTCATAACTTCTCCTGATTAAAGACATTTTGGCATTTAAAGCATTTATGACTTCATTTATGGCATTAATGATAGGCTAGGCGTTTCAGTCTTCCTAGCGTGTATAAAAAATCTGAGAAGGCACTGTAAAAAGGATTAAGCTTTTTTAAGTATACACGAGTAAATTGAGAGTAAAACATTTTTCCGATAACTAGTATCATTTTTCTGATAGTGCTAACTCGCCAACTAACTACTTCGATAGTCACAAAACCAACAACTCTTTTCCTCTCAAAAGGAAATACATTTATTTTCAAGATTCATACTGATTTATTAGTATTGCAAGCTGCATTAATTTTGATTTTTTAATTCCAATCTTTTTAAAAAAAAAGCTAAAATCCATTCAATAAAAAGCTTACCATTTAGAGCGCGTGTATATATGTGTGTGTGTGTGTTGAGCAAATACTAATTTTGATTTTACGAGTACTAGCAAAATGATAATTTTTGTTCAAATGTTTAAATTTTACTAATTTTCATCCAAAACTATTGTTTTAGTACTAATTTTAATTCACAACTATTGTTTTAATGGCAAAATCATCATGTCGGTCACCCCTTCGTTTAAGATATGTTGCAATATGAAATTATTAAAGGTATTTTTGTCCTTTTCAAATTAAGATCTCAATTTGAGCAGGAATAAGATAGGATGAGGAGGAGAACTGTAAATTGAGATTGATCTTAGAATTTAAAATTTCTTTATTCATGCTCAAATTAAGATCTTTAATTGAAAATGATGAAAATACCTTTAAAAATTAAATTTTGACATGTTTTAAACAAAGAGGTGACCGATATGATGAATTTTGGCATTAAAACAATAGTAGTAAGTAAAAATTTAAATACCAAAACAATAGTTGTGGACAAAATTAAACATTTAAACCAAAATTATCATTTTACTAATATTTGTGGGATTTGCTTTATTAAAGTTGGTTGGTTTTAAATTCTTGTCTCTCTCTCTCTCGGCTGGCAAATTGCGAGCAGAGACAGACAAGTCCAGGAGTTGGTGGCCGCCGCTAGGCGAGCAGCTGCGAAGAAGAACAAAGCCGTCAGCATGACAGCATCTGTAAAATCTATTTTTAGAAAATAAACAAACCAATTAGGGGAGTACTTATGAACCAATATTCTCAAAGCTCTTCCCGCTACGACACGATATTGAACTTTTATTATGTTGGGATAATTCCCAAGAAAATTTCAAAAAAAAAAAAAAAAAAACAGAACACACAAATATGGAAATGACTGGATGTCCATTTCCCAGCAGGCAGCAGCAACACGCCACTACAAGTCGTCAACGACTGTGTCGTTGCGACGACCCATATGTCAGAACGATAAGTTGGTTTTCCGAAATATTAGTAAAGAATTAATTATTAATTAATATAATAATAATAATACATAAATATCAACAAAAGATTATTACTTTTTTCTCTGGGCATCTTTCTCCATCTGTCTCTGTCCATATTAGACTACTGTATGTGGATGGATGAACAAACTGTGAAGAAAAGTAGTGTTGGGAGGGTAGATGAGGATTGTGATTTTGGAGGGGTGTTTTGTATAAAAGTCCACCGCCATTTTCTTGATTGTGATGTTTTTCTTTTATCTCCCACTAAATGGGTTTCATTTTGACTTTGAGTTTGGGGTGTGTTTTTGCACAATCTCTGGCATGAGACGCTTTCTTCAATTATTGACTTGGAAAAGAATCGCCATTCATTCCAGTCTCCTCCCTTCTCTTGCTTTAATTTAAGGTATGTTTGTTCTTAACTCAGTGTTCCAATGTTGCCTTTCAGTGCATTTGAGTTGGAAAGAAGGGGCTTTGATCTGCTTCTGGATATCATTTAATAATTGGTTTTGTGTCTTTATGCTCTCCCCTCCCTTTTTTCCTCTTTGAGCTATGATTATGGGTTTGAATTTCTCTTTTCCCCTGTTTAATTCCCTTGAATTTTTCAGCAATATGATTGGGAATGAAAACTTGAAATACTACTTAATCAAGCTTTGTTTGACCTGAGAGGAGGTCCTATACTCCTATGTATTTGCTGTTCATTCCATAGTTATATGAGTTAACTTACAGAAGTTGGATTGGGAAATGATTGATTGCTATCTGACTTCTAGGGATTCAAGATGGACAGACTAAGGCCTTATGGATTTGTTTTTGTTGTGGCATTTGCTTGCTTTCTGAAGCTTGTGGTTGCTCAAGTTACTGACCCGGCTGAAGGTTGAGCTTCTTTTCATAAATCTCAAGTTTAGTTAATGCTATTTATCTTGCTTGGTCTCTTATTGAATTATGTACACATTCAAGATCAATTTGTTGTGTCTTTGAATGATTAGCTTCCGTGAATTTACCAAAATTCATCTTTTGGCAGTCTCGGCATTGACAACAGTGAAGAGTAGTTTGATTGATGGCGTGAAGAATCTTAAGAATTGGAAGAAGGGAGATCCTTGCACGTCAAACTGGACTGGAGTTATTTGTTTCCCTGCAGCTAGAGATGACGATGGCTACTTTCATATCAGGGAGATGTAGGTCATTCTTGTGCATTTGCATTTTCTTTAACCTTTTGCTGATCAAGTTCGGTAATATTATATGCTTTTGGGCTCCAGCCCCCTCACATGTGTGGGCCGATACTTTTGATGGACTCCAAGCAACACGTGGACCATAGTCGGAACCCATGACCTTTGGCATGGCTCTGATACCAAATTGAAGCATGTGCTCCATCTCAACTAAAAGCCTAAGCTGATAGTTGGATTGCACATTTATGTTTATGTTATATTATATGTTCAAAAATTATGCCATTCTTCATCACAATTAATTCTGATGGAGGGGTCTTGAGATGTTCTTCTATTGCAGCCAAAGTAATGCCCACCTTCACCCTCATCTTTGATGTGCAGTCATCTAATGAACATGAATCTGTCTGGAAATTTAGCACCGGAGCTGGGATTATTTTCTCATCTTCTAATTTTGTGAGTTAATTGAGGCAGATTTTGCGTTTATATATCCCATTTCCCAAAAAGCTCCATACCGTTCCTATTGTTTTTCCATCTGTTTTGCTTATGCTTTTGCATTCTCCAATTTTCTGCAGAAATTTCATGTGGAATGAGTTGACTGGTAGTATACCAAAGGAGATAGGAAACATCAAATCTTTGAGACTACTGTAAGTCTAACACGTATATTTTGAATTCCTTTGTTCTATATTTAGTCCATGCTTTTTGATCCAGCCTCTCTCCTGGGCCCCAGTCTGCAACCAAGTACATCCAAAAGATCCATATCTAGTTTTGGCCTTATAAGTGCGTTGAGTGCATAAAATCTATACTACTAGATGAGTAATTGAAGCCAATAGTATCCATATGGTTGACCAGCTTGGTTGGTGTGAGTAGCCGTGTACTCTTGTCTCTTAAAAGAGGTCGGGAGTTTGAACCCCTTCTCGTATGGAAAAACCAATCTGGCCAGCACTTTGCCCTTTAACTGGGTCGGCCCAGTGTGAACGGGGATTAGTCTGAGTATTGCACCCAAATTGGACAGCACTTTGCCCCTTAACTAGGCCAGCCCGGTGCGAACAGGGATTAGTCTGAGTATTGCACCCAAATATTGTTGACAGAGGATGCCCGTAGAAACTTGCATGCTTGTGAAAATTATTGATCTACAACCTGAACCATCTTATTTGTTGACCCTAATGCAATGTTATTTTGTGTAGGCTTCTAAATGGGAACAATTTGTCCGGATCTTTGCCTGATGAGCTTGGCTATCTTCCAAAGCTAAATAGATTTCAGATAGACCAGAACCAGATATCTGGAGTAATACCAAAATCCTTTTCAAATTTGAATAGTATCAGACATATGTGAGTTTTCCTCGACAAAATATTACTTTGAGCTGAAAACAAGTTCAAAAGTAACTATTTGTTATCTGTCTCACAATTTTATACATCTGCAGCCACTTCAACAATAACTCACTCATTGGTGAAATCCCTCCTGAGTTGTCCAATTTGTCAACTCTTATTCACTTGTGAGTTTAATCTCTCTCTCTCTCTCTCTCTCTCTCTCTCTCTCACAAATAACATAGATGGTCAGACACATATGTTGACATTCAATTTAATACTAGTTTCTATCTTTGTTTAACAGGCTATTGGACAACAATAATCTTTCAGGAAATCTTCCACCTGAGTTGTCAAAACTTGCTGACTTGCGAATACTGTAAGTACCTCGTATATAAGTTTCAAATAAACCTTTTGTTTGAACAATTTTGTGTATCTAACAAGAAAAGTGAGAGAATCTTAACGATTCGTTGTCTAACAGCATAGTTAGCTAAATGAGCTCCTCAGTCAAACATTTTGAGACTATTCATGATGCATTATCATATCTGTGGGGCGGAGGCCGGTAAAGAGCCAAGTCCAGCAATTGGTGGCTAGGGGGATTGTTGGGCGGAGGCCGGTGAAGGGCCAAGTCCAGCACCCTGTGATACAACCAAATGTTATGGCCCGGGATATCTAGGATCCCCGTCACAGGCCTAGAAACTTAAGAATGAAAAATGAAGCTTTTCTGGAGTGTTTCTTTTCCCAATCTTTCCTTTAACAGAAAGCCAAAATTATCAATTTCCCAAAGTCCCTTCTTCAAATACCTAGGCATCTATTTATACAGGATAAAAACTACCCACTACCTTAAAGTACTCTAACTACCTAAGGAAGTGGTCATCCCACTACTACTACAATAATAATTTTTAAATCATAACCAGTTATCAAACATGCCTTATACTTGAAGTTTGACCTTCCATTCTTCCAAAACAATTTTACAATGTATTATCCTCTGTTTCCGGCAAATGAGAAGGTCTTCTTGTTCACTGGAAGCTTCATGCAATTTGCTTCACAGTATTTGTTATCTATTGATGTTCTGGTTTTTCATGCGCAGGCAACTTGATAATAATAATTTCAGTGGTTCTGAGATTCCAATTTCATATGGAAACTTGCCAAAACTAGCCAAGTTGTAAGTGCTCCTTGACCATTCTACGTGTACAGAAAACACACAATTATGTTTATTGCAGCTATTGCATGATGTTTGATACGAGTCATCAGCTTAGATTCCTTTAACTTTTTAACTTGCCTAATGGCAATTTCTTGTGCCTCTTTTTTCTGTTTCGACAGGAGTCTAAGGAATTGCAGCTTGCAAGGAATCATCCCTGATCTTAGCAGAATTCCGACCCTATACTATCTGTGAGTTTACATTGTACTTGTTCTTCTATTTCTCTCAATGTTCTTCGACTTCTATATATGCTTATTTCTTTATGATTCTATGTGTGATGGGCTCCAATTATCTAGCTTCTTGCTTTCTTATTAATTTACAGAGATCTCAGCTGGAATCTCCTCTCTGGATCTATACCGTTGGAAAAGCTCTCCAACAATATGACAAATATGTATGCACCTTGGTTCACAGACTAGTCAAATCTCAAGTTCAAGAAATTAGATATTTCATTTTTTGGTTCACATCTTTCTCATTGTATTTTCGACCAATTTCTTATGCAGTATTCTGTCAAACAATCGTCTTAATGGATCTATCCCTGGGAGTTTCTCAAATCTTCCTTATCTCCAAAGACTGTGAGGATCTTGATCTTCGTACTTTTGGAATACTGAATTCATTAGTAATTATAACCACTTCTCTTGCTGTAATGCTCAACCAGTACTAAGTTGTTGAAGCTGATTTCTTCCTTCTCTCCAGGTCACTTGAGAACAACCTTTTGAGTGGTTCATTTGCCACCGACATTTGGAAAAACAAGTCCTTTAGCACAAATTCCAGACTCAAGATGTAAGGTTTTAAGATAAATTTTAAGTTGGTCTTTGATATAATTATTCTTTAGTGTTCACCAGGCTTCTGTTTTGTACCAAGGTAAAAACAATGTGTTTTGGTTGTTAAATGTAAAGAAATGCCTCGCTAACTCTTTTGTTCATGGATTTTGTGGACTTAGTGATCTTCGAAATAATGTGCTTTCAAACATTCTAGGAGATCTTGATCCTCCCGTGAACGTCACTTTAAGGTACTATTCTTCTTTCTCCCACTATAAAACATGGAAAAGTGAGCATAAGGGAAATAAATAAATAAAGCATGAAATTTTAGTCAGAGCTAAATCAAGAAAGTTGATGCCTATACTGTTGAGCATATAACCATTAATGTGCAATCCAACTATCAGCTTAGGCTTTTAGTTGAGATGGAGCACATGCTACTCGTTAACCCATATGGAAGCATGTCCAAATTGTTTATGCTTTTTTTTTTCTTTTGGGGTGATGAGGAAAACCCGCAATTACTACCCGATGGTGTGCACTGGGTAAACCAGCCTAGGTTGCCCATAGGTGACCGGCTCAAACCAAGAAGGCTGGTATTCGAACTCACGACCTTGTGGTTACAAGTTTGTATCCTTAGCCATCTTGGCTAGGGTTACCCCCTATGCAATATATTTCTTGTGATCCAATCATGTAGGTCTTGTCTATTTCTATAACTCCTCTCAGAACTCGAGGATTTTCTAGTTCAGTTTCTTGGTATCTTATAAATCATTGTTAGTGTATCAGAGGCAAATCCAATAGTTCTTTTGAAGTTTGCATTTAATTATTTGTGTCAAAAGTAAATTTGGCAACTTATTCCCAGGCTTCAAGGGAATCCCATCTGCAACAACGCAAGTATGAGAAACATTGGCCAATTTTGTGGACCTGGAAGTGGAGGAAACGATGAGCATAATCCTATGACAAATTCAAGTGTTACATGTCCTATTGGAGCTTGCCCAACTGACAACTATTACGAATATGTCCCTGCGTCACCTACCGCATGCTTCTGTGCCTCGCCTCTAAGAATTGGATATCGACTTAAAAGTCCTAGCTTTTCTTACATGACTCCATTTTTTGATCAATTTGAGCTCTATGTAACTCGTGCTCTGCATCTAGAACCATATCAATTGTTCATCGATTCGTGTTCCTGGGAAGAAGGACCTCGCCTCAGGATGTATTTGAAGCTTTTCCCTATGGTTGGTAGCATCCACACATTTAATGAAAGTGAGGTTCTCCGCATCAGAGACATTTTTGCTGATTGGGGTTTTCCTGGAACCGACTTTTTTGGACCTTATGAACTCCTTAATTTCACTCTACTTGGGCCATACTCGTATCGTAAGTAGTCTAAGCTTGTGATCATTATTTTGCTGGTAGAATGTTCATGAATCATGATTTTTAACCACACCCTTTGAAATATCTGTATGGCTTGGACCAGGGAAACCCGCAGCCACTACCCGAGGGTGTGCATTGGGTAAACCTCGCCTTGTGACCCTAACCGGCAAAGTACTTTTCTTTTTGGGTGACAAGGGAAACCCATAGCCACTACCTGAGGGTCTGCACTGGGTAAACCCCGCCTTGTGACCCTAGCCGGCAAAGTACCTTTTTTTTTTTGGGTGACAAGGGAAACCCGAGGGTCTGCATTGGGTGTAAACTCCACCTTGTGACCCTAGCCGGCAAAGGACCACATGTAGGTAAACCAGCCTAGGTTGCCCATAGCTGACCGGCTCAAACCAAGAGGACTGGGATTCAAACTTGTGACCTTGTGATTACAAGTTTTTATCCTTAGCCATCTCGGTCAGGGTTATCCCCATATTAGATATTATTTTACTGATGTATTTATCTTGTCTACTGGTCTGTCTACTGCCACAGTCAATTTTGATTCTGAAGGCAAAGGTACGAAGAAGGGTGTGCTTATAGCTTGTATTGCTGCCGCTGCTATTGTTGCTGCAATAATTTCCACTATTACTACTATTATAATTATAAGACGGCATGCTAGACGTCAAAGAAACCTGTCGAGGAAACGCTTTTGTAAGTCTTCTGATCATCTAGTTGTTTTATCTTGTGTCTATAATATCTCTCGACTGCTTCCCAATCACTATGAACACGACTTCTGTAGCCTCAAAGCTCTATATCAAAATCGATGGTGTTAAAAGCTTCAGCTTTAAAGAAATGGCATTGGCGACTAACGATTTTGATAGCTCAACTCAAGTCGGCGAAGGTGGTTATGGAACCGTTTACAAGGGAAATTTAGCTGACAAATCAGTTGTAGCTATCAAGAGAGCAAAAGAAGGATCCTTACAAGGACAAAAGGAATTCTTGACGGAAATCGAATTGTTGTCAAGGTTGCATCACCGCAATCTAGTTTCACTCGTTGGATACTGCGATGAAGAAGAGGAGCAGGTATGGGTAGAGAAGGCTCCTCAAAATTTCTCTAATTCCAATTCTTCGAATAATTCTTATGTTATACGTGTTCTATTGTTTGTCTTTTGTTATTCGACCATTCCATGTTGAGCATATAATACATATAAACATAAATGTGCAATCCAACTATCAGCTTAGTCTTTTAGTTGAGATAGAGCATATGTTTCAATTTGGTATCAGAGCGAGACTACGGTCCACGTGTTGTTTGGACTTTGGAGTCCATCAAAAGTAATTGGCAACATATAATACATATAAACAAAAATGTACAATTAAGTTTATTTCGAGTCTCTTCTTGGTGAATTTGCAGATGCTAGTTTATGAGTTCATGCCCAATGGTACGCTACGAGATTGGCTTTCTGGTATGGAAACAGTAATTTCTTATGTTCTAGTCTGCTGATCTGCTCTATATTATAATGATGATTGAATTTGTTCCGAAACTTATAATCTCGTCTATGTATTATTACAGCCAAATGCAAGCAAAATTTGATGTTTGGAGCAAGATTACTCATAGCGCTAGGTGCAGCTAAGGGTATCCTATACCTGCACACTGAAGCTCACCCGCCAATATTCCACAGAGATATCAAAGCCAGCAATATTCTCCTAGACTCTAAACTCACAGCTAAAGTTGCAGATTTTGGATTGTCGCGGCTCGCCCCTGTCCTGAATGATGAAGGGATGTTACCCGATCACGTATCAACCATTGTCAAGGGAACACCGGTAAGTTTCGGCTCTCTTAATCATTAAGAAGGTAGAGGGAGATAATAACTTTCACTTGTATGCATAATATGCATTGAAAATTGGGAATTTAGTAGCATAAGAAGAATCTGCAGGGCTGAAGATAAGATTAATATTATCTCATATCTAGTTGTATTATCCTCCCTTCCTAGCACCATCCACCTGTAACTTGGCTCGAATATCACTTGTTAGTTGTTAGAATCAAGTGCTTACCACCGCGTCAAAAATTATAGCTAGTAACAAAGGCTCAACTTTATTTCCTTATAGACCGTCGATCACATTTTCAAGAAGCAAATTATTGTGTGGACCATAACAAAAAGTATATTTTTAATATACTAAAAGTATATTATTCGTGTACTAAATGTATATTATACAAAATAATGTACTTTCAATACTCAAATAATGTATTTTCCCTGAATATAATGTACTCCCTCCTACCCTAATTGATTGTCTCATTTGCTTTTTGCACGGTATTTAATACAACATAACAAATGTTATTAACTTTCCAATTTTGTCCTCAAAAGTATGTATTATTTGTACAAAGTACAATTATACTTACCTCTAGAAATTTGAAAAGTCAAAAGGGTAAATTGAGAAATGTAGAGTGATAGTTATGTTCAATTTTGTACAGTTATACTTCTAGAATTTGAAAAGTCAAAAGAGTAAATTGGGAAATGTAGAGGGATAGTTATCTTCAATTTTAGAAAGATGACACTATTTTGGGACAAATTAAAAAGGAAAGTAAGACAGGTAAAATGGGAAGGAGGGAGTACATTTTTAATATACTTAAAATACATTATCTGTGTATTGAACGTACATTATTTTATAGTATGGTCCACACAGCTGTGTGGACCAATAGTGATTGGTGTTGGACTTGGCCCGGCATCCGCCCAACAATTCCCCTAGCCACCAATTGATGGACTTAGCCCTTTACCGGCCTCCGCCCAACAGTTCAGTTGGCTTGAAACATTGTGTTTGGATGTGCAGGGTTACCTTGATCCCGAGTATTTCCTGACGCGCAAATTGACAGACAAAAGCGATGTTTACAGCCTCGGGGTTGTGTTCTTGGAGATCTTGACAGGCATGCGTCCGATATCGCATGGAAAAAATATTGTTCGCGAGGTATGTGCACATCTTCTGCTACACTCACTAGTCTGCATTTCCTCACCTGGGAAACACTATTCAATCTTCATATATAAAATCATGAATGACAGGTGAACTTGGTTCATGAATCTGGCACACTGTTCTCCATTGTGGACAGCAGAATGGGTTCTTTCCCCTCAGAATGTGCAGAAAGATTCGTGGCATTGGCGCTGCGGTGTTGCAGTGAGAAGCAGGACGAGAGGCCGTCGATGCATGATGTTGTGAGGGAGCTGGAGACCATACTGGGCATGATGCCAGAAGAAGAAGTTGACACACCAAAATCAAACTTCAAGTTTGATGGAATAATGGCATCATCGTTTTCTAATACTGGTAAAGTTCAAACGGGATCATCATCCAACGTTTTCGGGAGCGATCTTGTCAGTGGTACTACATTATCCATCACGCCTCGCTAACTAACTTCACTGAACTTAAACCTTGTACATCAAAATATAGGTAGAAAATTAGGATAATGTCACAACTGCTGCAATAGAGTGTGTTCTGTTCCCCTTTTTTTTTTGCAAACTAGTTATGGAGTGACACGTAGACGCTTATTCTCTCTTTTTAATCCAATTTTTACTCCATATTGTTGTGACATAGGTTGATTGGCTTAAAAAGTGGGGTTACAACTTTTAAGTAAAGAAACAGTCCGCCGTTACGGTTAACGGAGTCCATATGTTTGGTGTATTAAACACCAATTGATATTACAATATATCTAAACCAACACTGCCTCACGTATTATTTTTTATATTATCAAATGAAACTGCAGTGTATATAAAATGAAACTAAATAACATTTCACATATTTGAGTGTATATGGAACAATGAAGCTATAATTATATCAAACTGATCATATAGTTGTATTTTAATAAAACTATAGTGTATATAAAATAAAATTAAATAACATTTTTACATATTTGATCTATAAATATCGAATGAAACTGTAATTATATCGAAATGAAACTGTTGTTGTGTTGAATTGAAACTGCAGTGTGTACAAAATGAAACTGAATAACAGAGTTACTTTTTGTGGAAGGGTGCGAAACGGCGAAAAAACAAATCTCGTTTCTTTTCATTTAACAAAACGACGTCGTTTTGATGCGCGGTGCATAATCGATTATGCACCGTGGTGCACGATATAATTTGCCCAAAGTAAATCCTACTTTGAGCCTATTTTTAACAGTTGTTATATTATAGACCGCGGTGCATAATCGATTATGCACCGCGGCCCATATACGGCGCCGTTTCTTTAAGTAAAGAAACGGTCCGCCGTTAGAGTTAACGGAGTCCGTTTGTTTGGTGTATTAAACACCAACTGACACTACAGTATATCCAAACCGACACTGCAGTTATATCAAAATGATACTGTAGTTATAGTGAAATGAAACTGCAGTGTATATAAACTGAAACTGAATAACATTTCACATATTTAAGTGTATATTGTACAATGAAGCTGTAATTAAATCAAAATGATCATGTAGTTGTGTTTTAATAAAACTATAGTGTATATAAAATAAAATTAAATAACATTTTCACATATTTGAGTCTATAAATATCGAATGAAACTATAGTTATATCGAAATGAAACTGTAGTTGTGTTCAACTGAAACTGCAGTGTATACAAAATGACACTGAACAACAGAGTTACTTTTTGCAAAAGAGTGCGAAACGGCGGAAATAAACACTGTTAATTTTCATTTTAAAAAAAGACGCGCGGCATAATATAATTTGCCTATTTTTAAAGTCTACTTGGCATGATGCCAGAAGAAGAAGTTGACACACCAAAATCAAACTTCAAGTTTGATGGAATAATGGCGTCATCGTTTTCTAATACTGGTAAAGATCAAACGGGATCATAATCCAACGTTTTCGGGAGCGATCTTGTCAGTGGTGCTACATTATCCATCACGCCTCGCTAACTAACTTCACCAATCTTAAACCTTGTACATCAAAATATAGGTAGAAGATTAAGATAATGTCACAACTGCTGCAATAGTGTGTTCTGTTCCCCATATTTTTTTTTTCTTTCTTCTTTTTTTTTTTTTTTATTGCAAACTAGTTATGGAGTGACACGTAATGCCACTTATTCTCTCTTTTTAATCTAATACTAGTTTTTCTACCCGCTTTGCGCGAATAGGATAATGCTCAATACTTATTTTTAAATAAGTATTTCAAAGTATATCAATGTAATATTATATAGAAGATGTTCATGCATAGGTAAATAATGTTGAATTTGTTTATTTAAATCAGTAATTTAAAGTATATAAATGCAAGATAATATATGAGAGATTGATTATATATAACTGTCACAAAAATAAATATTTGCAACTTTGTAATAACGTTAATCTAAGTACTAAGTCTAAAAGCAATAGTCTAAATAAATATTATTTTTGGTTTAAATTTTTTTAATTCTCTTTTAGGTAGCATTGTTATTGTTTTCATCTTCAGTACATGTCTTTTTTGTTTTTTTTTTTTTTATGTTATTGGTAGTGTGTCATGTGCAATTGATTTATTGGTAGTATCATAGAGGGATTCATCATGCAATGAGATTATGTTGTATGAAGTTTTAGATTTGTCTTGTTGTGTATATGACTGAGATCTTAGTTGTGCTATGAACTCTTTATCTTACAAGCACATGTTGATATTTGGAAGTGGTAGTTTTTCCCTACATGTTTCATGTGTTGTGAGACATCTAATTCTAAATTAATTAAATGCATATATATATTATTTTTTGTTGTAGCTACTAATTTATTTTTTAATTTGAGTAATAAGAGCAATAAAGTGGGAAAATTATGATGTGGAACCGTGTCCACCTTGCAAGGGGGACAAAGGTGGACACGGTTCCAAAATTGTTCATAATTATGAATATATAGTTCAGAAATTATGAACATAGAGTTGTGAACATAATTATGAACATATAGTTCTGTAATTATGAATATAGAGATTCAATAATTGTGAATATGAAGTTAAAAAAAATTATGAATATATAGCTTTATAATTATAAACATATAGTTCAGTAATTATGAACATAGAGTTGTAATTGTGAATATAGAGTTCAATAATTATGAATATGAAGTTCAAAAATTATGAATATATAGCTTTATAATTATAAACATATAGTTCAGTAATTATGAACATAGAACTGTGTCCACATTGGAAGGTGGACACAATTCCACAACATAACGATTGAATAAAGTGGCGTACATATTTTTCATCCACAATAATGAAATCATTGATTTTTTTTTAAATTTCTATTCGTTGTTGAGACAAATTGTTTTGAGAGTTTGTCAATAACCATTGCTGTCAATAGATGATGATAATAAATAATTCAAAATATAATGTTACAATAGATATTATTATAATAATATATTAAAATTATCTTACAAATTTCTTTACAAGTTTTCATGCATTGATAAAAGCATAATTGAAATATTAAGTTTTGTTCTCAATAATCAAAAGAATATTAATTAAACGAAAAAAAAAAAAAAAACTGAACTTAAATTTATTTATTTTTAATGAAAGAAAATCAAATGATTATCAAAGTTCCTGATTTATAATCATTGAATATTATGTATTTAGTCGGGCTAATTATTTGACCAAAGTTTATGTTAAATTTTATATTTTATTTTTTAATACATTTTAACATATTCGTATTATATGCTTAACAATTATGCTAACTCTAATTGGAAAGCATAATTGAAATATTAAGTTTTGTTCTCAATAATCAAAAGAATATTAATTAAACGAAAAAAAAAAAAAAAACTGAACTTAAATTTATTTATTTTTAATGAAAGAAAATCAAATGATTATCAAAGTTCCTGATTTATAATCATTGAATACTATGTATTTAGTCGAGCTAATTATTTGACCAAAGTTTATGTTAAATTTTATATTTTATTTTTTAATACATTTTAACATATTCGTATTATATGCTTAACAATTATGCTAACTCTAATTGGAATGAGGTTCGAACCTAAGACCTTTCTTATAAAAATTAATAAGTAAGTTAGAATAATAAATAGTTAACGGAATATTCCGTTAATAAAGTTTATACTAACGGAATTTAAGATTATTTAAGGAAAGAAAATAATATAATAAAGGGTAAATAAGAAAAATCATTAAAAATACTAAAATCAAAATACTATGAACCATACATTTTAAGAAACAATTAGTAGTACAGACATTTTTTTTTATTCCAGTTAAGGGCCTAACATTATTGGCTCTTATTAGAATTGTAGATGTAGATGTAGATGTAGATGTAGATTTACTCCATATTGTTGTGACATAAGTTGATTGGCTTAAAAAGTAGTGGGGTTATAACTTTTTTTTTTTTTTTTAAAAAAATCTAATAAAATTAAGACGGGTGGTCAAAGTAATATTCTCTAAGAATAAGTATTTTCTATTACTATCGGAAGAAGCTGAAGCCATGGATAGGTGATAAGCTCTTGCTATAATCTTAATATATTAAATCAAGTCTTTAAAAAAATAAAGTCACTACTACAAAAAACACTTTTCGAGTTACCTGTAAAACACTTTCCGAGTCAACTGTACAGGTGACTCGAATTTCAAAGCCTCTGAAAGTGTTTAGCTTTCCGAGACACCCGCACAGACACACGCCGTGACAATCAAGAAGTGCAATTACGGCGGCGAAGGGAAAGCTGAGTTTCTGTTACAATTATCCATCATCGTCACCCTCAGGCACAGAAATCTATTGCTATGTTCACTGCAAATTTGGTCTAAAATTAAGTCTTTCAATGTGCTGAGAACGGGGATGAAAAGGGGAAGAAGGAAGGAGGTCTGAAAAGACGAAATTAACCCCTATCTAACGGGAATATTAACGGAGGACCAAAATTGTCCTCGTCACAATAAGAGTGTCCACAAATTGTCTAATTTTTTTAATAAGGACTAAAATTGTCTGTGCCACTATAAGGGGGGTGTATTCAATCATGACTTTTGTAGAGTTTTAAAGACTTTTAAAATGATAGATTTTAATAAACTTTGATTGACTTTCATAGAGTCATTCAAAACTTTTTAAAACTTTATAAGACTCTATAAAAGTCTATATAAAAAACATTCATAGACTTTTATCAACTTTTTATTTTAAAAAGTCTACACAAGTCATTGAAATTTTAAATTGAATACATCCCTACAAGCTTTCAATAATTTTGATTCGGAAAAATTATAAAAAATACCCCTCTATAATATGTCAATTATCAATGCCAACCCTGAATTATGAGTGATGTAAATGTTGCCCCTCAATTATCAAAATGGTGCACATATAGCCCCTCCTGTAATGGACTTGTGGTTCTTCACCACTGTCCATTGCTGGTACTTCGAATCGAGAGAGGGAAAAAACAATTAAATTACATATTTATTCAGACTTAACGGTGTCGTACACTAACGGGGAACCACATGTCCGTTACGGGAGGGGCTATATGTGCACTATTTTGATAATTGAGGGGCAACATTTACACCACTCATAATTCAAGGGTGACATTGATAATTGGCATATTATAGAAGGACATTTTTTACAATTTTACTTTTTGATTCTTATCATTTACAATTTTCTTACAAAACATTTATAATATATCATAAAATTCTTCTTATTACACCCACATCAACATTCTCAACATTATTATTTTTATCCATAGTATGTTAAGACTTATATGGTAATTACTTATATATATTATTAATAAACATCAACAAAAAAAAAAAAAAACTATTTCATTAGAAATTCATAACAATATTGAACAATAAAATTTATAATAAAAGAATTGATCAAATAAAATATTTAAAAATATAATTACAAGTTGCATAAGATAAACAAAAAATAAAAATCTAATATTAATAATATATATATAATTATACTTGATATATTGCTAGGCATCACGCAAAGAACTATTATTTCCAATAGCAATTTGAGACTGCAAACAACAATAAGGTGCTACTGTTTGCAACCCCAAATTGTTGTTGTGAACAGTAATTCGCTATTCGTTTTTGTTAAAAGAAAAGGAAAAATATATATTACGAATATAAACATAAAAAGAATAAAAATCAAAATATATAATTATTTATATGAATATTATGAAACATATACTAAAATTTGACGATGAAAAATTTGCTTTGTTCATGTATTTAGGGAGAATTAGAGAAAGTTAGGGATAAAAAATTCATAGAAAAAAATAAAAATCAATATAAACAAGCAATAATGAAGTAAAAATAATATTATTTCGAATTTTTAGATGAAAATTTTAAAGTTTAGGAGAGAGAGAAAAATTGGTAGAGTTTAGGTATGAGAAAAATATAGGATAATAAAAAAAAATAATTTTATTGAATTTAGATAGGTTTATAGAGTTTAAATGTGGAGAAAAAATAGAGTTTAAATAGAGAGAGAAAACATTCAAAGTTGTTAGAAAGAAAATTTGAAATCTTGGGGTTGATGGTTGGATTTCAACTATTTATATTTGAGAAGGAAAAGTCTACAAAAGTCTTAAAATTAAAAAGTCTACAAAAGTTCATAACTTTTTGAATACCACATGACTTTTAATGACTCTTTAAAAGTCTTAATCGAATACCACACGACTTTTAAAGACTCTTTAAAAATCTTTATTGAATACCGCCCGACTTTTAAAGACTCTCTAAAAGTTTGAATTGAATACCTCCAAACTTTTAAAGTTCATAAAAGTCTTTAAAACTCTATGAAAGTCATGATTGAATACACCCCCCTAAGTCTATGACAAAAAATGTCTTTTACTCTATATAATAATATAGTTTTAGGGGATTCTGGGAGAATATTGAGTTTGATGGGGTGCCGGCAATCCAGCATATTGCAGCGCCAATTTGTTTATACAAATAATAATAGTATAGAAACATGATAGGAGATGTACAAACATACCTCTCCATTGATGTTGTGCCTGATCAGACTAAGTCTCAGAATTCCCCGTTGATGTTGTGTTGCATAATAATTTAGGTTTGTACTTCTAACCCATGGGCAATGGCTTAATATATGGACTAATGGTGTAGTTATAACTCTATAAGGATTTGTGGGTTAGAGTTCTATTAAGATTTTAATATTATAATAATTAGACTAATGATGTTGTTATAATTCTATATTAGACTTTAATATTAGAGTTAGACTAATGGTGTAGTTATAATTTTATAAGGATTTGTGGGTTAGAGTTACTTTAATATTAGAATTCTATAAGGATTTCTACGCAATGTTAACGGTGAATTAACGGAAATCAACGAAGAAGATAATATTTAACGGAAAAAATTAACGGATAATCATATAATTAAGAATAAATTAAGAAACCTGAAGGAAAAATTAAAATCTGAATAATTTGAACCATTCATTTAATTTAATAATTTGACGACCATTTTTTCTACCTATTATAGACTTAACTTTCTTTCGCTCATATTAGTATAGTAGATTTTGAATAGTACAATGATAATTGCTATTATTATTACCTACAAAGTTCCACTTATTTATCTACTCATATCATCTATCACACTATCCATCAATATACCTTTACCGCACGTTTGGTTCACGGAATGAATTTTGAGGTAATAGGAATGTTATTCCATAAGGAATGAAATGGGCAAGGAATAGAATAAGAATTGTATTCTATTGTTTGGTTCGAAGAAGAAATATACTTTAGGAATTATATTACTGTGTTTGGTTGATTTAAGGAATAGAAATGAAATATGTTTTAAAAGACATAAATACCCTTATAAAAATATGTTATGGTGGTGGTGGTGGTGGCAGAGTCGGTGGCGGCGGTGGTGGTGGCGACAGCGGTGATGGTGATGGTGGTGGATGGTGGTGGTGGCAGCGGTGATGTTGGCGGTGGTAGTGGTGGCGGCGGTGTGGTGGGGCGGTAGTGTCGGTGGTGATGTTGGTGGCGGTGGTGGTGCTGGTGGTGGTGGTGGTGGCGGTGGGGGGAGGGGGGAGGAGGGGTAATATAGGAACTAGAAACTTTAGACTATTTCTGAGAACTCAGGAATAGCCTAATACTAGGGTCTCCCCTAGGAATCTTTATTCCCCTTGCAAGGAGAATAGATCATTCCCGGGAACAATGTTCCTGAGAATACAAGTGGTTACCAAACAAAGGAATATGTCTATTACTGGGAATGCTATGTTATTCCAGGCATATTCCGTGAACCAAATAGCCCATTAGTTCTTTACTACCACCTACCTACCTTATTCGCTACCATGGTTACATATAATATTGTCTTATCTTCTTAGTACTCAAATGTTTAGTCATTTTTGTACTCATATGTTTAGAGCTACCTGAATACATATGGATATTACCAGTTGTTATATCATGGACCGCAGTATACGTGCACCGCGGTCAAAATGGCATCGTTTCTTAAAGTAAAGAAACGGCGCATCGTTACAGTTAACGGAGCGCGCATATTTGGTGTATTAATTTTCAACTGGCACTACAGTGTATCTAAATCGATACTGCCTCACGTATTATTTTATATATTATCCGCTGAAATTGCAATTCAATTGAAGTGAAACTATACTTGTGGTGAACTGAAACTACAGTGTATCTAAACTGATATTGCCTCACGTATTATTTTTATATTATCAACTGAAACTGCAATTGAATTGAAATGAAACTGTAGGTGTGTTGAAATGAAACTGCAGTGTATATAAAATGAAACTGAATAACATTTCACATTTTTGAGTGTGTATTGTGTAATGAAGCTATAGTTATATCGAACTGATCATGTAGTTGTGTTTTAATGAAACTATGATGTATATAAAATAAAATTAAATAACATTTTCACATATTCGGGTGTTAATAATATCGAATGAAATTGTAATTATATTGAAATGAAACTGTAGTTATATCGAAATGAAACTACAGTGTATACAAAATGAAACTGAATAACAGAGTTATTTTTTACGGAATGGCGCGGAACGGTGCGATACATATGACGTTTCGTTTCATTAAATAAAACGACGTCGTTTTGACGCGCGGTGCACAATATAATTTGCCGGATATTACATATACTCGTTCAAAACCCAAATACCACTACCCATATGAGTTTTTTGCACTTTTAGTCCCACGACTATAGTGGCACTGGCAGAATTGATCAACGACTTTTGAACCTTGCAATTTTAGTCCACGACTATTGATTTTTTTGCAAAAATGGTCCTTCCGGCCACTTTTCCGTCAAAATTTCACCGGAAAAAAAAAATTCTCTATTTTTAGTCGGGTTAAAATTGACATTTTACTTAGCTCAAAAAATTAAAAGAAAAAAATTGATATTTGACTACATACAATATTACTGGGCTACATACTACTGCCCCAGGCAGCGGAGTACATGTACCACTCCAATGATGCTGCCGGATAACCCAACTAGCCCGGGGAACGCCACGGCCGCTCCGCCGCTTACTGACAGCCCTGCCTGCTCCACGAACTCCGCCGCCTGGGGCAGTAGTATGTAGCCCAGTAATATTGTATGTAGTCAAATATCAATTTTTTTCTTTTAATTTTTTGAGATAAGTAAAATGTCAATTTTAACCCGGCTAAAAATGGAGAATTTTTTTTTCCGGTGAAATTTTGACAGAAAAGTGACCGGAAGGACCATTTTTGCAAAAAAATCAATAGTCGTGGACTAAAATTGCAAGGTTCAAAAGTCGTGGATCAATTCTGCCAGTGCCACTATAGTCGTGGAGCTAAAAGTGCAAAAAACTCCTACCCATATAGTACTCAAAAGTCAAAACCCATTACACACACAAAAACACACACACACAATTGAATACATGGGTTTTGCTATAATCCAAACTCGTTTCAAACCTGACCATCAACTATTCAAACATATCTTATTAGATGAAATCCAAACACTCGGTATTATTTTATCCATTGTGATCAATAGATAGGATGAGGATTGTATTGATTAACTAAAACGAATAATCATCTGTACAATACTAATATAGAAGAGATAGAAGACAAGTATAAAAAGTTCTACTAGACTACTAATACTAGAGTCCTAACACTCCCCCTCAAGCTCAAGGTGGAGCATTCGAAACATTGAGCTTGTCCCGCAGCAATGAAAACCGAGCAGATGCAAGTGGCTTGGTGAAAATATCAGCTAGCTGGTCCTTCGTGGAGATAAAATGAACCTGCAACTCCTTCTTGGCAACCTTATCGCGAACAAAGTGATAATCAATTTCAACATGCTTTGTTCGTGCATGAAAAACCGGATTAGCACAGAGGTATGTTGCCCCAAGATTATCACACCACAGTCCCGGCGCAGAGTCTGGAGGAAAGCCAATCTCGCGCAGCAAAGAAACCAACCACGTGACCTCCGCTGCCACATCAGCCAGCGCCTTATATTCGGCTTCAGTAGAGGACCGCGCCACTGTCCGCTGCTTCCGACAAGACCAAGCAACTAAATTGGAGCCCAAGAATACTGCAAAATCACTTGTAGATTTCCGGTCATCCGGATTACCTGCCCAATCCGAATCCGAGAACGCATGCAACGCAAGAGACTCTAACTTGCGAATACAAAGACCCACCTAGAGTTCCTTTCACATACCGCAGAACACGTTTCATAACCGCCCAGTCAGCAGTAGTGGGGGACTGCATGCACTGACAAAGCCTGTTAACTGCATATGACAAATCTGGCCTAGTCACCGTCAGGTACTGAAGTGCACCCGCAATACTACGGTAGTGGGTAGGATCAGCAAACGGAGTAGAATCATCATCATCAGACCGAGTGACCGAAATAGGCGTAGAAACCGGCTTACAGTCAACCATTCCTGCACGCTTAAGAATATCTTGTATATAACGCCGTTGAGAGAGAAGAATACCATCATGTAGAGGCAACGTCTCAATGCCAAGAAAGAAAGACGGGGGTCCCATGTCCCGAATCTTGAATGTACGCGCAAGCTGAGCCACAAGCCCATCAACACGACTCGAGTCTGATCCCATGACTAAAATGTCATCAACATACACAAGAAAATAAAGCTGCACACCACTGACAGAATATATAAACAGCGAAACATCAGTCTTGGACGGAACAAAACCAACAGAAATAAGAAAATTATGCAACAGGGTAAACCAGGCACGAGGGACCTACTTCAGTCCATACAAGGAACGCTGTAGATGGCAGACATAATCAGGGACAGACTTATCCTCATAACCAGGTGGTTGACGCATATACACTGTCTCCGCCAGGTTACCATTTAGAAAAGTGTTGTGGACATCCAGCTGACGAATGGACCAACCACGGGAGTGAGCCAGTGATAGAAGAAGACGAACCGTGGTTGGCTTAACCACCGGACTGAAAGTCTCAAAGAAATCCTTACCAGCGACCTGATTAAAACCTTTGGCCACCAGACGAGCCTTATGTCGCTCAATAGACCCATCAGCATTCCGTTTCACCCGAAACACCCACTTGCAACCCACAACATTCATACCTGGGGTGTACGGGACCAGACTCCAAGTCTGGTTTTGAAGTAGAGCATTAAACTCAACATCCATGGCCTCACGCCATTCCGGATGCGCCACAGCCTGAGAGTAACATGTCGGCTCAGGAGTAGTAGCAGAAACGAGAGCCACATGCTGTTGCGGGCCCTGACTCCTCGTCGCCAAAACATGAGAGCGCGGACCTGCCACCTTGTTCTTACTACCACGAGGCCGGCCACGAGAAGGCTTAGGAACGGCCGAAACAGTCCGTTCAGTGGAGACAGAGTCAACCGGACCAGAGGACATACCCGGAACCGGCGCATCATCTACAGGCTCCGTAGCAGAAGAAGAAACAGGAACGATGGGGGCAACACCCCACGGCACCACTGGAGGCCGAGACACCACCTGCGAAGAAACAGAGCCAGCAAAGGGAAAAACGGACTCATCGAATCGCACATGGCGACAGATAAAAACCTTATTAGTGATAGGATTCAGACAACGATAGCCACGAAAAGAGTCAGGGTATCCTAAAAACACACAAGGAGAAGAACGGTACTCCAATTTATTACGGTTATAGGGACGTAATAAAGGAAAACACAGACACCCAAACACACGCAAAAAAGAATAGGACGGAGGGGACCGGTGTAAACGAAAGTGAGGAGACTCATAGTTTAAGACACTGGTAGGCATTTTATTAATCAAGTATACAGCAGTCTCAAACGCATAGTCCCAGAAACGAGAGGGAATAGACGCTTGAGCCATCAGGGCCAAACCAGTCTCAACTATATGCCGATTACGGCGTTCTACCCGCCCATTCTGTTCATGTGTGTATGCACAGGACTGCCTGTGACGAATGCCAATAGACTCAAAGGTAGAGTGAAGTTTCTTGTACTCTCCCCCTAAATCAGACTGAATAGAAAGTATTTTCTGAGAAAACGAGCGCTCAACAAGTGACCGAAACCGTTCAAATATGGAATATATATCAGTTTTTAAGCGCATCGGATAAAACCAAATAAAACGGGTAAAGTCATCCACAAATAGAACAAAGTAACGAAAACCATTCACAGAGTGCACAGGCGCAGGGCCCCAAATATCAGTATAAACCAATTCTAATACACGAGTAGTTTTAGTTTCAACACGAGGTAATAGAAAACGGGATGACTTCCCTAACTGACACGAAGAACATAAACGAGATAAATCACTAGAATTAAAACTGCTAACACCAGAAGACTGCAAAATCTGACGAAGAACCAGAGTATGAGGGTGACCAAGCCGCTTGTGCCACGTAGAGGACGAAGCACGCGCAGCAACATAAGCAACAGAACGAGCAGGAGACGCGGGCCAGGAATATAAGCCACCAGAAGTACCCCCCTTAAAAACCACCTCCCTGGTCAAGAGATCCTTCACAAGAAAACAGTCAGGATGAAACTCAAAAAAGACACGATTATCTTTAGCAAAGCGTTGAACAGAGATCAAAGAGGAAGACAAACCAGGAACATGCAATACATCATCTAAACGAAACACCCTAGAAGACGAGGCTATCGAAGTAGACCCAACACTAAAAATAGGCATACCTTCACCATTTCCGACTCGTAGAGTGTCTGGACCGTCATAACCCGCCGAGGACATCAACTGAGAGGAATCAGGAGTGGCATGATTTGTAGTCCCCGTATCAGGAAACCACTGGTGAGAGGCAACCGAACCACCCTCACTACCAGAAAAAACCACATTAGCCTGAAGACCGGATGACTCAGAGTAACGGCGCCAACAATTCACCGTCGAGTGCCCAACCTTGTCACAAATCTGACAACGGACATCCGAGCGACCAGGGCCACGGCCCCGGCCGCCGCGACCACGGCTGCCACTGCCCGGACTGCCGCTGCCCGAGCCACTGCCGCCGGAACCCCCACTGCCCGAGCCACCTCGGGAGAACCGGCCTCCGCCACGACCGCCTCGGCCACCACGTTGAACAGCCAAGGCCGCCGACGCACCAACCGGACCATCACCTGCGCAGATATATTCCTGAGAAATCAAATAATCGGAAAGTTCCGAGAGAGTTACCGGGTCACCACGAGTCAACGGAGCAACAAGCGGGCGGAGATCCAACCGCAGTCCACGAAAGACATAAATATTCTGCTCATCAAGAGGAACCGGACGCCCAGCAGGGGCCAAATTTTCAATCAAAACCCGCGCCCGATTCAAATAATCAGAAACCGATGAGGCTCCCTGCGATAAACGCTGTAGCTCACTGAGCAGACGAACCGCGCGAGACCGCGTTGCCGAGCCGAGCTCTTGCTCAATTGCCAACCACAACTCATGCGACGTCGGCCGGCCCACCGCCAATGGGAGCATCTCGTCCGACAGGGACGAGATCAAGAGAGACAGGACAGCTTTGTCCTGCCGGCGCCACTGCACCACCGGCGACCCTACTGCCGAGGCAGTGCCGCCACTGTCCGCCGTCGAGGACTCCGGCGAGGCGGCCTCCGGACACTCCAGCGAGCCATCAACAAATCCCAACACTCCCTGTCCTTCGAGAAACGGGAGCATCTGGGTGCGCCATAACAGATAATTATGAGCGGTGAGCTTAATCGACACAAAGTGATGAGCACTGGATAAGCTCGGAGACGGATAAATGGGGGTGGAGGCAACTTCGGAGACGGTCCGTTCAGAAGAATCACGAACAGATCCATCGTCATTCCTACCCAAAGCTGCCATGGAAAGAAACCTAGATATGATACCAGATGAGGATTGTATTGATTAACTAGAACGAATAATCATCTGTACAATACTAATATAGAAGAGATAAAAGACAAGTATAAAAAGTTCTACTAAACTACTAACACTAGAGTCCTAACAGATAGAAAATATTCTTATTGACTGAATTAAAACTTTTAGATATAACCGACTCAATCCAATACCCACATATGACCACACTACTCAATGATATTGTCATCTACCAAACTACCACTAAGTCACTAAAATTACTTATAAATTTAAATGAAGAAAAACAATGAATAAACACATAAGTTTAAATAATTTCATATATTCTCATTTGAAAACAAAAAAGCACTAAAGAGTATACCCTTTTGTACCAGCCAGAAAACAAGTTAATGAGCCTATAAACTAAACTTAGTCTAAACCTGTTTCACTTGGAACTGGAAACAGTCTCTTCCTTGTGTAAATCCTCGCTGTTATTCAACAGCTTCTCTTTCGCTGCACCCAATCCATCTTCGGCAGCAACACCGTCCACTTTTCCCACCTTCTGCGAACCAGTAAACCGCGCCAGCATCACAAACGTCATTCCCCCGACAACGTTGTTTACCAATCTCAGTATAAACACCGACACCTTGAACGCCGGCGGAGGAAGCCCCTTTGCCAGCAAGAATTCGATTCCGTTCAGTGTTTGGTATCTCACGTTGCTGCTGATGCCCATGTGAAGTGCCCAGGTCGAAGCGTTCAGGAGCGTCGGGGGCGGCTTGTTTGGGGTTTCGAAGCTCGGGTCCATCTTCTTCCTCATCTTGATCAGCCCGTTGGTAATGGAGGTTCCTAGCAGCCCCGCCGGAAACCCGACGGCGGCGAATACGATCCCCTTGTACACCAGCGTTCCCAGCCGGTCGATCAGGGAGTAAGGGCCGGGCTGAAACATGTAGCTCGGCGGACAATTGGCGAAAATGGAGGGTAAAACTTGGGGTAAAGAGGAGGTTGTTGGTGCCAGGAGATACATTAGCAGAAAATTCAGAATTAAACCTACGACTAGGGTTGAAAACACGAAATCGAGCTCGTTGAGCCCGAAATTCGGCCGGGAAGACATGTCGCCCAGAGTGGAGGACCCAACGCCCACCAATTCCTCCATGAGAACCTTGAAGGGGAATTGCGGGTCCGCCGCAACCCGGTCTCTCCAGCCATTGATAAAAGCCCCAATGAACCCAAACCCGCTCCACCAAGAATTCAAACCCTCAGAATCTCCACCTCCATCCCCCCGCCCATCATTTCCGCCGCCGCTACCCCGCCCAATTCCGCCGCCGCCGGCCAAAGCGGCAGGAATCCTCAACGGCGCATCCGACTCCAACTGCTTGGAAGAATGGTAAATGGTATTGGGCAAAGCGGAATCGCCGGAAAATTCGAAAGTGCGTCTGGAAAAATGGTGTCGACTTGGAGGGGTGGAACGGAGATTCGGGGTCTGACCAACATTGAATCCAACTCCAACAGGGAGAGTGAACTGAGCCGCCGCCAACATCTTCCAGTCCGGCGACCTAATCAAGAATGAAATCGAGAGAACAAAAACGAGCAGCAAAAAGCGAGTAAGCCTTTCAATTTTTGTTTTTTTGCCTAGTTAGAAAAATCTGAACTTGTTTGCAAAAAAAGAAAAAATCTAAACTTTAAATATATGCCATATGCGACCCAATTTAAAATGGTTTCCTTTTAAGCAAGAAAATCTGAACTTTGTGATAATAATATTTACCCTTAAGATTTTATCTATGTGAAAATAATTTACATTTTAAACTATTTGATAATTACTCCTTATAAGGTTATATCGGTAGGAAAAGGCTCAAGTGTCATTCTGTTCCATGAACCAAAAAGCGATTTTTCATGTCGCACCCTAATATTTCATAACTGCTGTTTCGCACAAATTATAAATTTTTTTTCGCCTAGAATTTTTTTATAGGTTGCATTCAAGTTATAGGTTATAACTTACTGATGTGGAGGTGTTTTGTTGTTGACGTGTTTTAATTTGTAGAGGTGACATCCATTTCATCACGTCGCTCAAATAAACTCAAAATTGAAATATGAAAGCAAACCCTAATTCCAATTCGCTCAAAATCGCGATGAATAAACCCAAGTACCCAATCGGAATCCCCCAAAATTGCGACCACTCAAACCCTAAATCCCTAAGCGCGACGGCTCCTAGACGACATCCCTACATCCCAACTACCCAATTCAAGCTAACAGTGGACGACGAAGGAAAAGCGTCTGGAAGGCCTAGGGAATATATGCGAAGGACGAGTAAGGTATGTAGAACTCTATATGTAGAACAATCTATATGCAAATAGTGTAGTGATTGTAATATGTTATACTGTTTTCTTAATGGAAAAATATATGCGAATATGCTTTGAATATGATGTGGTGTGGTCCTGCTGCTGTTGCTTTTGCTTATATTTTGCATTGATTTTCATGTATTGGGATCGTGTTATACTGCATTTTTGTTGTAATATGTTTGTATAAAGTGTGGTCCTGCATTTCTTTAGTCTTATTTATGACAGTTGTGTGTATACATTGATACAATGTGCATTGAATTTCTGTTGTCATGATGAATGAAAGTGTGGGATTAATTATTCATCATGGTGGTAATTTCGCGCAAAAGCCTAGGTTCAAATATTTGAATGGTGAGACAGAAGTAGTGCGTGTGGATCCTAATTTAATATGTTATCCCCACTTAGTGAAGTATATAGCAGACCAAAGATATGAGAAAATAGCCTCACTGACTTATAAGTTGACCACTGAACTCTTTACAGCATTAAAACTATTACATAATGATGCTAGTAAGAGATGGTTGAATCTTTATATCACAAAAGAAATATGCTATTGATATTTTTGAAAAAATTCAAAATGGAAAACTCTAAACTAGTTTCAACTCCAGTAACTTAAAAGTTGAAAGTGCCCAAATATGAGTGTGGTAAGAATGTGATTGTTACAACTTATAAAATCTTAATTGGGAGTTTGAGCTATCTAGTGATTACAAGGTCAGATATTTCTTTTGGAGTTGGAATACTTAGCAGATTCATGGAGAAACCAAAAGATTCACATCGTGGGTTGCAACAAAGCGAATGTTGAGATATGTCAAAGGTACGAGTAATGATTGAATATTTTACTCTACTAATGAAGTTGTGGAATTTGTTGGAAAGTAATTGGGTTAGAGATGTTGAGACTAGAAAAAAAAAAAAAAAAAAAAAAAAAAAAAAAAAAACATTAGGATATGTCTTCTTTTGCTCTATTTTATTGATCTTCAAAGAAGCAACAAATTGAAGCACTTTCAACCGCAGAAACAAAATACATTACAACAGCAAATTGTGCTACTCAAGTAGTTTCGTTGAGGAGAATTTTAGAGTTTTTACAAGACAAGCAGAAAGCACTACAACAATTTTTGGTGACAAGTCTGTAATTTCGTTATCCAAAAATCTTACCTTTCATGGTCGTAGCAAACACATTGATATCAAGTATCACAAAAACAGAGCGTTGGTTACTGAAAAATAAATCAAAATTAAGTACTCTTCAGGTGAGTGTCAAGTTGCATTTATAGTTTTACGGAGCTTTTGGAGACAAAATCATTTTTCAAATTGAAGAAGACGATTGGAATGGTTAACGTACATTTTCGACTTGGTTTAAGAAAGACAATGTTATAATATTATTATTATTATTAAATTAAGTCTTCAATATATATATATATATATATAGAGAGAGTGTGTGTGTGTGTGTGTGCGCGCGCGCGCGCGCGTAAAAATCCTCCTATGTCATTTTTTCGCCCAAATTCAGGGACATTTTTGTAATATCAAATATTTGGACAAATATGGTATTTTTTATAATATTAAAGTTATACCCTTTTTGGGATTATAACGTTTTTTGTATTAATTGAAAAATTGAAAGCTTTTACCTTTCTTGAGATCTCTTACCATTTTATAATTTCAATACTAAGCTCTTTTGATCTCATCCATTGTATATAAATACACCTTATATGATCATACACAACCCATCAACGTCACAACCCCAACTAAGCAATCATTATTGTGTGGACCAAGTTGTGTGAACCATATTTTGTATACTGTAAAATAATGTACATTCAGTACAAAAATAATATACATTCAGTAAAAAAAAATAATTTACATTGTATTCAGGGGATGTACATTATTTTTGTACTGAGTGTGCATTATATTGTATAATGTACTTTCAATACAAAAATAATGTACATTTAGTATATTTATTTTTTGTTATGGTCCACATAACACTGTGTGGACCATGGTCTACACAATAATTTGCCCCAACTAAAGTTAATTATTTCATTGACTTTTGCTAATCATTCTGTGATATTCTACCGTTGAGGCTGATATGTGATTTGCATTGGTAGGTTTTCATTATCTAGGTTTTTTTTCTTTTCATTTTGGGTTTTGTTTTGTTTTGTTTTTTTTTGTTTTTTTTTTGTTTTTTTTTTTTTTTTGTATTTTCCGATATTTAAACAAGAAAAGTGGTTCGTAAGAAAAAATGTTGATATAATTTTTTTTTTGTTTATTTTTTGTGGAGAAGATACGGATCTAGAAAGATTGATCGGGAAGCAATAGAGCTCCTTGGTCATCAAGTGGATAAACTTTGGAGAGGGACGGATTCTGTGTATATGTAAAGAGATACAGAGGGAAGCATGATAAGAATATAATAAAAATCAAAATGAAATTCAAAACATTTTTTAGTTGTCAATATATCAAGTACGTCTTGATGTTGAATTTATTTAAAAGTGGCTCAAAATAATTTATTCAACACCGATTTCATCGCAAAAAAATTTATGGAGTGATAATTGACTATTTTGAATTTTCTTAAAACCATATTTATAAAATTAAATTTTGGGTTGTCACACTCCAGGCCGCTCACCTCTTCCTCGGTGATTGACAGGTTAGCGCAGTGTTCCTCAATTTGTCGAATATCCATGGTGAGACAGGATAAGAAAGCCAGGAAACAAAATATCAATGGTGTATCCATTGGAGGAAAAAAAAAAAGAAATATAAACCCTAGAAAGCTAGGGAGGTACTCTCTTGAACACGATCAAGAGAGAGGGCCACTAAACGGCAAACTCGATCGGAATACACGATCGGCGATCACGATCTGATTTCACGAGATTTGCAGAGCATTTTTAATAAGGATTAATATTTGATGCACCGCCGGCGGTGAATGAGGGAATGCCACATCATTAAAAATTAAATTCAGTTTTAATTGGGTTATTTTTTGCAAAATATCTAACACTTTAATTTTTTAGGAAACTCTTTTATTTCAAATTAACATAATATATGGGTGGAGTACTAGTGTTTATATATATATATATATATATATATATATATATATATATATATATATGTATACAAAGTCATAATAATTAGTGAGAACATGAATATAATTAAGAGTTTATAACAAATAAATAATAATATAGAAAATGTTATTATACGATCTTATATGTTGCAAAAAATGTGTGCTTCTTGCGCATGGTTTGAAAAATAACTCAAGAACTATTTTTGATGGAATATTCAACATCGTCAACCTAATTTTTCAATTAGAGCAACAAACTGAATAAAAATGTTTGCTTAGCCACACCTGTAAGATGTAAACATAGGGTCAATTTTTTTTTTCTCTTTAACCTATCCGTATATAATCTAAATAATAATAATAATATTATTATTATTATTAATTATAATAACAATAACAATAATAATAATAATAATAATTACAATAATAATAATGATAATAATTTTCACTGACAGTTTCTAATAATATATATATATATATATATATATATATATATATATTATATTTATTTATTTATATTTCAATTTCTACTGGCAAATTATTGTGTGAACGATGGTCCACATAATTGTATGGATCATAAATATCAAATACATTTTTAATATATTAAAAATACATTATTTTTATATTGAAAGTACCTTACATACATATATAATGTACTCTTAGTATATTTAAAATATACTTTTTATTTATGGTCCACACAATTGTGTGGACCATGTTCCATGTAATAAGGATTGATTTCTACTTAACTGGACCAATCCATCTATATACATATTATTATGTCTGTTATATAAATTCCTACATCCAGCCCAAATTTGCAGCCCAATATAAAATCCAACCAACCCGGCCCATGCTTGACATAACCCAGAGACCACATGTCTCACTTCTTACCCTAACAACACCAGTACACCACAACGGAAAAAATGGGTTCGTTGTCTCCCTCTGACCTCTTCTCTGTCGTCTTCCTCTCCATCTGTCATTGCATGTATATCTCTCTTGTTTAGCTACTCTCTCCAGATCCCTCCACGTTCTCTACTTCGATTTCTAGCAATTTCACTCCATCTTTTCAAATTAAAACCCTAAATACTCCGTATACATACCAAAGAATCCAAAAGACCCAAAAAAGTAAACAATAGTTAAGTGTTTTGGTTCTTACATACAGTTGATTCTGAGGGCGTTACCGTTTTTGGACGAAGAAACTCTAGATCGCGAAATTTCAAAATCGCGATTTCAGAAAAATTCAAAGGTAATAATCTTTCTTTTTTTTTTTTTTTGATCTAAATATTTTGATTTCACAATCCATTAAATCCGGTTTTATAGGGTTAGATAATAATATGAAATTAAATTTTATATTTTGAGATCAGAAATATGCATCTGTGTTTATCTAATTGCATGCATAAGATTTGTTTTTTTTTTTTTTTTTTTTTTTTTTTTTTTTTTTTTGCTGGAATACAAAGATAAATTTTTTTAATAGTAATAATTTAAAAAAAAAAATTAAAGAGGACATTATCTCTGTGTTTATCTAATTGCATTCAGTGTTCCTGTATGCTAACAAAATTTAAACCTGCTAGCAACCACCACTTTAATAGTCACTTATCCAATAACAATTTATTATTATCTTATTTACATTATTGTATTTTTAAAAATTAGGGACTGATTTTGCTAAGCTTCAGTGTCCTAATTCAAAATGTGGAGGCATGATACCGCAAGGTTTGCTGAAATAATTACTTGTTGAAGAGGAGTTTGAACACTGGAAAAAGCTTGATGTTACAGGAAGCATTGGCTATGAACATGGCACTTAAATATTGCACTCTGTATCAACAGATAAGCAAATACATGGATCTGATGCCCATGTTTGATGTAGAAACGAATTAAATTCCTTTATAACATTATTTAATATTTTTGGGGTTTTTTTCCTTTATATGAATTTAAAGCATATTTGATTGCTTAAATGCTATGTATATATAGTTAGGAAGTTGGAGAGATGAAAAGAAGTCACAATCAACAAATAGTCACATTAGTCAAATCTTACCATCAACAATTAATGCTTGATAGAAGCCATAGGTGTATACCAAAAGTATATGTACATGTAGGTATTGCGTACTGTGCAACTTGTATTTTACTCCTAAACTTTCATGTGTGTGTGTGTGTGTTTTTTTTTTTTTTTTGTTTTTGTTTTGTTTTTTTTTTTTTTTTTGTGGCATTGTTTACTTAAGTTTTTATATTATGATATAGTATTCAGCTACTCATCTATTTGAGTAAATACTAACATTTCAAAATAGAAGCAATTTTTTTTTTTGGTGATTTTATCAATCTGGTTCATCTATTTGAGCAAATACTAACATTCCAAAATAGAGGCAATTGATGGAGTTTTTTTTTTCTGGATTTTATCAATCTGGTCTTTAAAATGTTACATGTTTTTTTAACTTTTTTTGAGGTGGCCAAAACTGTGTACTTGTAAACTTTTATATATAGATTCAATATGT
Organism: Ipomoea nil; assembly: GCF_001879475.1. Lineage (NCBI taxonomy): Eukaryota > Viridiplantae > Streptophyta > Magnoliopsida > Solanales > Convolvulaceae > Ipomoea > Ipomoea nil. The sequence goes on along the minus strand of NW_017617996.1, from coordinate 989,514 downwards.
ATGTGAATGTTTTGTTCTGTGTAAGTTAACTGAAAATACCTGGGCATCATAAGTTGATAATTCATGTATTCCTATATTTGACCAAATACTAACACTTAAGAATAATGGCAAGTGATCATACAGGAATCTGATGCCATTTTTTTTTTTAATGTAGAAACCTATGACATTCCTTTCTAACTTTCTTCACATTAGAATAGTAATTACATTACATAGAGTTTTTTTCAAAAAAAAAAAAAAAAAAACATTACATAGAGTTTAAGTTCCCTTTTTTCCAGCTCTTATCAATCTGGTTTGTACTGTGCCAAACTGTCTACTTGTAAACTTTTATGTATACCTCCAATATGTATGAGAATGTTTTGCTCTGTCTAGATTAATAGAGTAATTGCAAATATGACTTTATAATCATTAGTAGCATATTACACATTAGAAGGCTTAGTACACTACTAAAAAACATTAACTGCTACTGCTAAAGCTAAGAACATTAGGCTATGCTGCTAATGCAGCTTTCACAAAACTAAGAGCAAATCAGGAAAGTAGAATAGATCTACTTGGTAGTAGTAAATTGCAGCCTATGCACATTTTTAGCCCTAACCAACAAAAACCAAAAACCAAAACCAGCAAAAACTTTTCCAGTAGAACTGACTACTTTTCTTTCTTCACCACCACTCCCTTAGCCTTCTTCGATGTACCAACATTCTCAAAGTCTTTAAACAAAGACCTCTTGAGAGGAACATCATTAGCACCAACACCTAAACCATCTTCAATCTCATCCAAGCCAGCAAATTTGTACATAGATAAACCTTGAGACCCATCATCCACCACAACACAGTCTTCATCATCACTACCATAGAATTCCTAAACAAAATATGATTAGGGACAATAAATAAAACCATTTTTTAAAAATTAACCAAAACATAATTTACAGAAATACCTATGAACCTGCATCACCATCTGCATCCCCATCTTGAAAACCATTTTCATGAACAGAACCATTTTCTGGTTCTAAACTGGCAACTGAAAGACCTGAGCAGTGTTGTGTAAGCATTGCTTCATCCCTGCAAATCCTTAGGACTGTGAAAGCAGAATAGTAACTCTCTATCTGCTCCTTCTTCATAGCAACACGAAACAACATAGACATGTCCGGCAAACAACCTAGCTCAGGTGGAATACACTTATTCCCCTACAAAGATTTAAAGGAAAAACAAATGAACATTTAAACTACTATCCTCAATACCCATCTATGTTGTCTAAGTGTTGATACCTACCTCTGGATACTTAGCTTTTAAATCACCAGCTGAAACACCTACCAACTCTGCACACTCACGATCCCATAGAAGCATAGGAGCATCCCCAGTTTGATCAGCCACACGTATAATCACCCTATATCTCACAACTCATGCCAGGAACTTTTACAGCCACCACAGTACATCATACCACCATCAGCAGCAACCTTTCTCCTGCAAGAATTACTCTTGCAAGAGATGTAATACCAGTCACTTAAACTCTCTACATCCACAATTCGTCCTGCCACCCAATATTCCCCTAGCTGCAAGTAATAATTAGGTAAATAAGTAACTTAGCTAAAAAAAAAGGTAAAGGTGAACTAATGTAAATGGTCTTGAACCTTAGTAAATAAGTAACTTAGCTAATGACATTGTAGAATACATTACTTGTTTTTTGGAGTATATATCTTGAATAGAAGTAATCAGCACATCATTAGCACGCACAGCACGTCCAAGATAAGTATCAGATAGCCTTGATTCAGAATCTATACACCGTAAAGGTGTATGGTCACTGTTATAGCTACTAACAGAAATCAAGAAAATGTATGTTAGTACAGAAAATTTATATTTCTTTAGAATAACAGTAAAAAGAGGTTAAAAAATCTGACCTGCTCCTTAACTCACGAAACTCTTTGCAAGAGTGTGAGAAAAAAAGCTGAGTAGCACCAAAGGAGCTGCAGATACGTACTTCACCATCTGCAAAAATGATTTTAGTCAATACAAGTCTTGAT
>NW_017617996.1:972500-982500 GCF_001879475.1 Ipomoea nil | reverse complement strand
AAGCGTCAACACTGCCTCAGAGAATCACTACATGCCATCTGAGCACAAGGTGCTTGGCATAAATTTTCACTTATTTATCTTCTTATATCATTTAAATAACCAACTCAATCCAATACGCAGATATGCACATATGACCATACTACTCAATATTATTGTCATCTACCACTAAGTCACTAACAATACTTATAAATTTAAATGAAGAAAAACAATGAAAAAACACATAAGTTTAAATAATTTCATATATATATTCTCATTTGATAAAAGAAATTAAAAAAAAAAATGCACTAAAGAGTGTGTCCTGTTGTATCAGCCAGAAAGCAAGTTAATGAGCCTATAAACTAAACAGTCTCTTCCTTGTGTAAATCCTCGCCGTTATTCAACAGCTTCTCTTTTGCTGAACCCAATCCATCTTCGGCAGCAACGCCGTCCACTTTTCCCACCTTCTGCGAACCAGTAAACCTTGCCAGCATCACAAACGTCATTCCCCCGACAACGTTGTTTACCAATCTCAGTATAAACACCGCCACCTTGAACGCCGGCGGAGGAAGCCCCGTTGCCAGCAAGAATTCGATTCCGTTCAGTGTTTGGTATCTCAGGCTGCAGCTGGTGCCCATGTGAAGTGCCCACGTCGAAGCGTTCAGGAGCGTCGGGGGCGGCTTGTTTGGCGTTTCGAAGCTCGGGTCCATCTTCTTCCTCATCGTGATCAGCCCGTTGGTAATGGAGGTTCCTAGCAGCCCCGCCGGAAACCCGACGGCGGCGAACACGATCCCCTTGTAAACCAGCGTGCCCAGCCGGTCGATCAGGGTGTAAGGGCCGGGCTGAAACATGTAGCTCGGCGGACAATTGGCAAAAATGGAGGGTAAAGCTTGGGGTAAAGAGGAGGTTGTGGGTGCGAGGAGATACATTAGCAGAAAATTCAGAATTAAACCTACGACTAGAGTTGAAAACACGAAATCGAGCTCGTTGAGCCCGAAATTCGGGCGGGAGGACATGTCGCCGAGGGTGGTGGACCCAACGCCCACCAATTCCTCCATGAGAACCTTGAAGGGGAACTGCGGGTCCGCCGTAACCCGGTCTCTCCAGCCATTGATGAAAGCCCCAATGAATCCAACTCCAACAGGGAGAGTGAACTGAGCCGCCGACAACATCTTCTAGTCCGGCGACCTAATGAAGAATGAAATCGATAGAACAAGAACGAGCAGTAAAAAGCGAGTAAGCCTTTCAATTTTTACTTTTTTATTTTTTTGCCTATTTAAAGAAAACCATTTAAAACGATTTTCTTTTAAGCAAGAAAATCTGTTTTTTAAAAACAGCAAGAAGATCTGTTTTTAAACTGTTTCCTTTTAAATATATGCGACCTAATTTATTTATTTTTTTAAATCTGAACTTTAAATATATGCGAGTTTACTTTATTTATCTGTTTTTGCATTGAAAAAAAATAATAACCGGATTTGATCAATAGATCTTTGGGAGCATTGCACTATTTTCCATTCCTCCATTTGGAAAAATCCAAATAGGAGTTCTCCAAAAATATACATAAAAGAAAAAAATAGAGAGAAGTTAAGAAATTAAAGAATTTATTTTAATAAACAAGTTTTAAGTTTTTCATTTTTCATTTTACCATTCCTCCAATTTTCTGTTTTTTTTTTTTTTTTTTTTCAAAAAATCCACCATTTTTTTTTTATTATGGTAAACAATCCCTGAACTTTGTGATAATACGGAGTGAACTGAGCAGTGGCCAACATCTTCTAGTCCGGCGGCCTAATCAAGAATGAAATCGATTGAACAATCTGAACTTTTAAATATATGCGACCCAATTTAAAACGGTTTCCTTTTAAGCAAGATTTTATCTATGTGAAAATAATTTAAATTTTAAACTATTTGATAATTACTATGTATAAGATTATATCGGTAGAAACATATCTAAAGCCTGTTATAAATAAAAGAAGATTTTATATTCAAATTTCATAAGAGAAGTAAGATTTTTTTTTAGGGGGTACATTGGAGGGGGCCTAGGCCCCGTTAAGCGATCCTACGAGTACGAGCCCCTCTGGCATCAGCCTGAAGGAGGTCAATGATACTGTCAGGTGGTTCCTCTAGGACGGAAGTTCCTCGGTCAGCGTCTTGTCCCAAGTTAACAAGTCTGTCAGCACATTTGTTCCCTTTTGTGAAAACATGAAGAATTTTAACTCTCCTTAAATTGGCCATTAAGTGAAGACACTCTGTCACCATGGATGTGTCTGAATGATCCGGAGCGGTATCCTTGTTCAAAATCTTTACAAGGGCATCGTTGTCGATCTCTATCATAATGTTCTCCCACCCTCTAAGGTTAACCAACTTTAGGCCTTCGCGAAGCCCCATAAGAGAAATAAGATGGTTAAGATATTTATAGATTTTTTCTTATTTTCAAATTCTAACAGGGCGTTTGGTTGGAGGTGGGGAATTACGTGGGAAAGGAATTACAATTCATTGGGAGATGAATTACTGGGAATAAAGTAGGAATTTAAATTCCAGTGTTTGGTTTATAGGAATAGAATTACTAGAAATTTCAATTCCAATGTTTGGTATACATGGGAATTGAAAGGTAATAAGTAGTATAAAGTCAAAAATGTCCATTGTTGTTGGTAGGCATTGATTTTAGGTTAAAAAAGGAATGGGTAATTTTGACCCATCATTGTCTTTTTTTCTTCCTAAAATCCCAGGAATTAAAATCCCAGAGGGGCACATTATAGGTGACCATGACCATAGCCCAGGTGCTTTTGATAAATGGGTAGCATTATGAAAATTGAAGGTTCCACCTAAATCGAAAACCTTCCTATGGAGAACTTTATGTGATATACTCCCCACCACAAACAACTTACTATTAAAGAGGGTAGATGTGAACCCAACATGCTCAATGTGTGGCTTGCATCACGAGGATGTTATGCACTCTCTTGTTCTTTGTGATTATTCTAGACTTGTGTGGAACATTACGGAACTGCATATCACAAATGTTTTGTCTAATTCATTTCCTGTATGGCTCATGGGTGCACTCAATATTTTGACAGAGGAGCAACGTGGTTTCTTGATTGCGGTACTATACCACCTTTGGAGTGCTCGAAACATGGTGGTATGTGAGTGCAAATTGCCACGACCCGGCCAAATATGGCGGCAAGCTGCCGCTGCTATGAACTCATACGCCCAGCTGCATCGACGGATTCCACATTTAAGATATTGTATTCTTTTAAATTATTATTTTTCACTACTGAATATGCCTTTTTTTTTTTTACCACCTAAAAATATACTGGCCCGTTTACTTCAAAAGTTGTTTTCTGTTTTATAATTTTTTTGAGTTTTCATTCTCTATTTTTTGTTTATAAAACTTATTTACTAACACTTATTTTTTCGTATTTTTTAGATTAACGTATAAAAAATTAACACAAATGTAATTTCGAGTAATTTAACACCTTATATTTAATATATTTTTGGATATGTTTGGTTTAAATGGAATAAATAGAATTTTTACTTTTAAGTCTAACTAGTATTTGCACCCGTGCGATGCACGGAATGAATATGTTGTAATATATTAAGAATATATGAATCCCGATATATAATTATTTAAATTAGAACATCAAATATTATATAGTGCACTTAAAGATATGATTTGAATCGTTTATATATTTTGATGTTATCATTGCTTGAATTTGTGCAAATAATTGCCCAAATTAATAGCTAATGTCTAGATGTACGGATGCGGTCCTATAATTTTGAAGATTTTATTTATCATTGTTTAGTATTTTCATACATTAGGTAAATGTACTCGTTCTCTAACAACTCAGTTATAGAAATGAATTGCTATCCATATTCATTTGTATGGAAGATATATTTTTTTTGCCTAGATATATAGCAATTTTTTCATTTAAAAAAAAATAATATCACCGATTATATTTACACATTATTGAAACCTCTTTGTAGACGACATTGGTAGTGACAACACAATCTTGTTCATCTTCGTCTAGAGCTAACATCTTCTCCATCAGGACGGGTTACTTGGGTGAAAATATATAATGGTAGAATATCACTCAATTAGTTATCCTTTTATATTTTCAGTCAATTCTTAATACCAGATTCATTTTCAGCCAATTATTCTTTTTTATTTTCAATCAATTAGAATATCAAATGCAGTGATATTTTTACCTAACTTCTGTTCCATTTTTAATTGATGATGTAGATATTATTATTGAAATATTTTCGTTCAATTTTTAATTTACCTTTACTATTGTTTAAAATATGCATTTACTATTGATAATGTAGAATACTATTATTGGAATATTTTCCACCAATTTTTAATTTTCGTTCCATTTTTAATTAAAATGCAATGATCTTACCATTTTTTTAGTCAATTATAGATCATTTTTTATTTGCAGTCAATTATTAATATTCATTTCCTTTTATATTTTCAGTCAATTAGTAATATTATATTCATTTTCAGTTAATTATTCTTTTTTATTTCCAATCAATCAGTCAATTAGAATATAGATGCAGTGATATTTTTACCTAATTTTCGTTCCATTTTAATTTGATGATGTAAAATATTATTAATGAAATATTTTCGTTCCATTTTTTCTTTACTATTTTTTAAAATATGTCTGTACTATTTGATGATGTAAAATATTATTATTAAAATATTTCCTTTTCATTTTTAATTTTCCTTTACTTCAAACCAAAAAAAAAAAAAAAAGACTTTGGACTTCTCAATACTTGCCCACATTGATTTTTTTTTTTTTGGTAAACCCAAGGTTTCCACCGTTGGACACAGTGACTAATCCCCTCGCTAAATTGTAAGAACCTCTTTTGGGTGGGACAGCTGGCTTAGAGATTTAAGGCTGCTCCATTCCCAAATCCAAGGATCGAACTCTTGACCTTTGGTTAAGGATGGATGATCGTCCCTTACACTTAACCACATCCTTCAGGTTACTTGCCTACATTGATGGGTAAGCAATTATGTTTGTAAGAGGAGAATTGCTCCTCTTTCCAAACATTTTCAGTGTGAGATCAAAATGATCCCACATCATTTACAAAGGGAGCCCGTGACTCCCTTTTGTCTTCTCCTTATTTTTTTTTTTTAAATTTTAGTTTTATTTTGTATATCGTTTTGTTTGGATTATTATTATTATTATTATTATTATTATTATTATTATTATTATTATTATTATTATTATTATTATTAGTATTGACAAATTCGTCATTTTAACAATTTATCTTTACTCAAAACACCAAAAATATTATTTAATAACTAAGTAATTTGCTCCAAACTGCTAAAATCTAAAACAACACATATATTTTGAGTTAATATTTCCTAACCCCCAATAATAAATACCAAATAATAAATAAATAAAACTAAAATAAGAAGACAAAGCTAAGGTTTCTTAAATAAGAACCTTTTGACTTCTTAATACTCGCCACATCGATGGGCAAACAATTATGTTTGTACCTCTTATATAGAAGAGCTCAGGAGCTCATCTTTTCAAATATTTTCAATTTGGGATGAAAATGAACCAACATCATTTACAAAGGGAGCATGTGGCTCCCCTTTGCCTTTTTTTTTTTTTTTTTTTTTTTTTTTTTTACTTAGCAATTTTCTCCAAACTGCTAAAACCTAAAACAACACATACATTTTGGGTTAATCTATCCAAACCCCCACTAATAATAAATAAATAAATAAATAAAAACTAAAATAAGAAGACAATGCTAAAGCTTCTTAAATAAGAACCTTTTGACTTCTCAATACTTACCCACATTGATGTGCAAGTAATTATGTTTGTAAGATGAGTTTTGCTCCTCTTATATAAATAAGCTCTCTCGTTTCAAACATTTTCAATGTGTGATCAAAATGATCCCACATCATTTACAAAATGAGTCTGTGACTCCTCTTTATTTTTTCTTGTTTTTTTTTTTTAATTTTAATTTTATTTTGTATATAGTTTTGTTTGGATTATTATTATTATTATTATTATTATTATTATTATTATTATTATTATTATTATTATTATTATTATTATTATTATTGTTATTGCTATTGCTATTGCTATTGCTATTGCTATTGCTATTGCTATTGCTATTGCTATTGCTATTGCTATTGCTATTGTTATTGTTATTGTTATTGTTGTTGTTGTTGTTGTTATTGTTGTTGTTGTTATTATTGTAATTTGATAATTTGGAGAATTCTCCAAAATTTTAAAAAATTCGCTCGTTTAACATTTTATATTTAATCAAAACATCAAAAATATTATTTAATAACTTAACAAATTGCTTCAATCTGCTAAAAACAACACATATACATTTTGGGTTAATCTTAGCCAAACCCCCTAATAAATAAATAAAAAAATTAAAATAAGAAGCCATTAAAATAAGGTTTCTTAAATAAGAGCCTTTTGAAACGTTGGGCTTCAATAGGTTGAGTAAGTCTATATGAACAGATATTACATGTAACACGGTGAATCGAATAGTTATGCTGTGGAACCGTGTCCACTTTGCAATCAGGTGGACACAGTTCTATGTTCATAATTACTGAACTATATGTTCATAATTATAAAGCTAAATATTCGGAATCTTTGAACTTCATATTCATAATTATTGAACTCTATATTCACAATTACAAAACTCTATATTCATAATTACTAAACTATATGTTCATAATTATAAAGCTATATATTCATAATTTTTAAACTTCATATTCACAATTATTGACTCGTTATATTCATAATTACATAACTATATGTTCATAATTATATTCACAACACTATATTCATAATTTTAGAACTATATATTCATAATTTTTGAATTATATATATATATATATATATATATATATATATATATATATATATATATATATATATATATATAATTATGAGCAATTTTAGAACCGTGTCTACCTTGCTACGTGGACACGATTCCACAACATAATTTGACGTGTCAATAGTACTCAAAAAATAAAATATTTGCCTTTGGACTTCTCAATACTTGTCCACATTGATGGACAAATAATTATATTTGCAAGAAGAGCATTGCTCCTCTTATATAGAGGAGGGAGCTCCTTTTCCAAACATTTTCAATGTGGGATCAAAATGATCCAACATCATTTACAAAGGGGAGCCTGGCTCCTTTTTGTCTTCTTCTTCTTTTTTTTTTTTTTTTTTTTTTTTTTTTTTTTTAAATTTTAATTTTATTTTGTATATCGTTTTATTTGGATGATGATGATGGTGTTTGTATATCGTTTTGTTTGGATATATATATTCATAATTTTTGAATTTCATGTTCACAATTATTAAATCTCTATATTCATAATTACATAACTATATGTTTATAATAATGTTCACAACACTATGTTTATAATTATAGAACTATATATTCAAATTATAGAACTATATATTCATAATTATGAACAATTTTTGAACTGTGTCTACTTTGCAAGGTGGACACGGTGCCACAGCATAATTTGTCGAGTCAATAATACTAAAAAAAAAAGTCTTTGGACTTCTCAATACTGGCCCACATTGATGGGCAAACAATTATATGTTTGTAAAAGGAGCAATGATCCTCTTATACAGAGGAGCTCAAGAGCTCCTCTTTCCAAACATTTTTAATGTGGGATCAAAATGATCCCACATCATTTACAAAGGGGAGTCACCTTTTTTTTTTTTTTTTTAAAATTTTAATTTTAATTTGTATATAGTTTTGTTTGGATTATTATTATTATTATTATTATTATTATTATTATTATTATTATTATTATTATTATTATTATTATTATTATTATTTACGAATTAATAGATTTTATTTAATTTCCATTTGAGATTTACTTACCAAATAAGCTTTACTGCAAAAGTTTGGGGGGGAAAATGAATTAGGATGATTTTGTTTTTAATTATATATAGATATAGATAAATTGATTCTATTTCATTTTTTAAGCAAAATCTTCCTTAAAGACTAATAGTAAAATAAAGCTAACTTATTAATAATCGATTCTATTACATTTTTTTACGCAGAATTTTTCTTAAAGATTAATAGTAAAATAAGGCTAAATTATTAATAACCAATTCTATTCAATTTTTTATGCAAAATCTTTCCTAAAAAGACTAATAATATCTTAATGATTCTTTTTCTTATACTGCTTATTGATTCTTTTCCATTTTTCTGAGTGTAGAAAAAATTCACATCCTAACATTTTCTTCCATTCATTTCTATTTTCCCATATTATTATTAATTTCATTCCCAATATTATTCTATATTGTTTTAGCGTACGGCTTCGTTCCATTCATTTCTATTTTTTGCATATTATTATTATCCTTATATGACTGTATAATACTTTGTATATACACATAATATTTATTAATATGTATATAGGAAAGTCCTATAATATAATTTCATTAATTATAATTTATATTGACAGATTTATACTTAAAAAATTATATTTAGAAATTTAAAGAGTATATGTATGTATATTTAAAAAAATTATAAATATTCATGTTTTGTTAATTTTAAATTGCATTTCTTTAATTATATTTCATATTTTATTAATTATAATTTAATGAAATTGTCACAAATATGTCTACGGAAGAAATCATATATTTCTCAATTTCATTAATTATATTAATTATAATTACCAAATATTGTGGCAATTATCACAATAATTTCATTAATTATAACATTTGTTTTCTTTCAATGTTTAAATACATTACCATAAAATTACCATAATAATAACACAAAAAAAAGGAAAGAAAAATTATGAGAATAATAATATATATATATATATATATATATATATATATATATATATATATATATATATATATATATATATATATATATATATAAAATTAAAAGTAAAATTCTCCTAACCAAGTTTATCCCCAAAACTTAGGGGCATATATATATAAATTACATATTTACCATATATGCATATTTTGTGTTTATATAGTATAATTTTTGGTATCAAACATTTGAATGGTAATAAACGGGGGAAAATGTCAACATACAAATGATAATTAATTCTTTCATTACTATACTAATTTTAATGGTAATTCATTAATTATTATATTTCACGATGAGTCAACCTGTTCATGCCCATCATTTTTCAAGAAACATAGAAATGAAATAGTCAATTATTAAAATTGTTTATGATTTCGTTTTTAATTTTTGTCTAAAGTTAAAGATATATATTTTCGGCGATTATAACATTTTGTGTATTAACTGAAAATTTGAAAGTTTTACCTTTTTTGAGATCTCTTACCATTTTATAATTTCAATATTGTGTTATTTTGAACTCATCCATGGTGTATAAATACACTCTATATGACCATACAAAATCCATTGAGGAGACATTTGTACTCAAGAGTAAACTTCTCCTTAAACTAAATTCAGGTGTCAAGAAAATCTCCGTTTTCATTCATAATGATATTCCTATTTCTGAGTCTCTCATCACCGTTCGGTACATCAATGATGTCTGGATTTCTGGGTCTTCCATTGTTCCCTTTGATCCTTATGATTGTGCCTTTGCCAATATTTTTTTATTTGGGTTCAGTACAACGTGGATTTTTTTGGGAGGTTTCTTTAATTAAATTTTTGGTTAAAAATTTATATTTCCTTTGTATTTTATTTTATTACTTTTTTATTTATTTATACTAATATTTGAATGGAGTAACACAAAATCTGAAATTGTATTTGTTATTTATTTCTTCTTTTTAAATAATCATTATTTTTGTGTTTTACAAAAATTTAGAAAAATCAAATATAGTGAGATTTTTAATAGGTTAAACAAACACTCTACTCAAGTTGTGATATATATATATATATATATATATATATATATATATATATATATATATATAGGGACGCACTCAGGTGCGAATAAGTGCCCAGGAAGGAAATGCGAACGAATCAGCGCGTGACACGTGTCCAGATCTAATAACTTAAAAAAAAACGCGGTGGCATTTTCGTAAATAATTGAACATCGAAG
>NW_017617996.1:647500-967500 GCF_001879475.1 Ipomoea nil | reverse complement strand
GCAATCCAAATTAACACAAGTCAAAAAATCCACAGCCAAACTATTTAATATACAAATACCCATATCTATGCCTGCAAATATATAAAAAGCCTTTCAAATATACAAAATCCATATCTTTGCCTTCAAATATACAAAACCCATACCTCAACAAGTTTACCAATATCTCTGCCTTCAAATATACAAAACCGAGTATACTTACTTGCTTTGCTAATATGAAATCTTCAGTTGAACAAGGGATAAATTTATTACCTCTCTTCGAGTCTGTTATCGTTGTTATACCGTTCGCCGTCCGTGGAAGGAGTTCGTCCGACTGCTACAATCGTGTCTTCAAGCTCCGACTGTTACAACCTCGTCTGACTGTCCGTCTACTACCAATAACTTTGTCTTCAAGCTCCAATCAACAACAATAGCCTTAGTCAAATTTAACATTAAATTTAATTTTCCCCTTTACTATTTTCTTATACTATTTTATTTTTTTAATCCTTTGTTTCGTTGCTTATTTATTTTTTATTTTTCATTTTTTTTACTGAGTGACAATCCAAATGTGTAATGATGGTGCCTAGTCAGCGTCTACAGGGTATTTTACTGAGGGTTATCAGTGGCTATCCGGTTAGTGGGTCTCATTGCACTAGTATTAAGAATTCATATGTATAGTTGCAACTTTGAAAAGTTTGAGGGCTTAATTCACTCTATATGGAAAGTTTGAGGGTCTATTTGACCTTTTTTTCTAATAAAAATAACCATATATATTAATGGAGTTTGACAATTATATAAAACTAGGGAGTAAAAATACAACATTTTGAATATGGGCTAAATTTATTTAAATTAACTTTTAGAGACCAATTTTCTAAAAGTGAAACAATTTAGGGTCATAATGCTATTTCTCCTAAATAATTTGAGTACTTATTTCGCAATTTTCTTATATTTCTATTCGGGTTTCGATGTTGGACTCCATTAAGCATCCTGATGCTTGTACTTGGGTCGAAGACGATAAGCCCAAATCTGATACCGGATAAAAGCGATCTGCAAGGAGGGAGAGAGAGAGAGAGAAGAAGAAGAAGAAGAAGAAAAATGGCGTTGGTGTGGTTGGAAGCTGCACTGCCTTTGGGGATTATCGCCGGCATGCTCTGCGTCGCCGGAAATATTCAGTACTTCGTCCACAAGGCATATCATGGCCGGGTACTTCTCTCCCCCTCTATCTCAAACAGTCAAACATCTTTTCAGATTATTCTTCATTGTTACATCGAAGATTGCTTATTTTACTTTTGTAAATTGTTTGCTGATTGATTTGTTTATGATCGGGAAAATTGTTGTAGCCGAAGCATATCGGAAACGACGTTTGGGACGTAGCTATGGAAAGGCGGGACAAGAAGCTTGTTGAGATGCTTTCAGCTCCTCCTCCTTCTGATTAGATCCCTTCGCCTTTCTGGTAATTTTATTTTTCTGTGCTGATTGATCTCTTAGATGTAACTGATGCTGAAATTTTACCTCCTATTATACCGTCAAACTATGGGCTGTTCTTATTTGGAGTAAAAAAAACTGGTCTCTTTGGTATTGATTTTAAGAAATTTGAGCTTCACTGTTACTGGCTGCTTAAATGCGTCTGTCATAATTGGGGGTTAGAAGTTACTAACTGTAATAACTCCGGACTTTGTATTAGGGTTTTCTCTTGTAAGACAGATCTTGTCTTGTCTTTAATTATGGTCTTTGTATTAAAAGATGGAGATTGCTAGTAGATAGACTATATGTTGGGAAAATAGTGTGGCGCAGCTACTATAAATATTGGCTAGGTGTTTAGAAACATAACCTACGAAGGAGTAGGAAAAGATTTACTTTGCCGTGTTCAGGAACACTGCCTTAAGTTCAATTTCCCGGGGACGGTGCAGTAGTATAAACCGGTATTGCTCCCCAAGGTTAACACAGTGCTACGGTTACGTGCACTTGTATGTTGTAATCGTAGTTAGAACTTGACTTTTATCGTTTAGCTCAGACTAGCGAACACAGGGGTTGTGAACTCAAGCTATGAAAGGAAGATACGAAGAGATGATGCAAAGATGAAGATTGAGTGAGTGTTTATGAAATCAGATGACCTTTATATAGTGATTTTTCACACTCCTCCAGCCATACAAGTTCGCCACTTACGCTGCTTCACACGCCTTCAATGCATGTGAGCCATAATTTAGAAATGTAAGAAAAAGACAACCACAAATCTTTGAGAGAAAATAATATCATAATTAAATGTACGGACATTGGGAATTTGGATTAAATATGTAGTGTTTGGACCTCAGAATTTTCAGCACTATATGGTGCAGGTGTCGGGCATTGCATTAAAGGGCCTCTAACAGAGTGTACTTAAAGGCATTCCACTAAGTTTTGCATGAAAAGAAATGAAGTTTTAAAATGTTATTCTGGTTTAGTATTTTGACTCAAATAAGATGAACTTTCCTTCGTTGTCACTGTCTTGGTGTTTTGAATAAACTTGAAAAGAACTCTGATTGTGCAGATAAAGTGTATTTTTGTTGTTTTTAGAGCTCTATCAGGATATAATTGTAATTTTGTAGCCAGGAAATAAAACTCGCTCCATTTTGGAGTACACTGGGGTTGTATTGAACCATGTTTGTAAGGATGCCACATATTTAGGTTTTGATGGGTGAAAATGATTGACCAGTGGAATTTCATCTAGCAGCTTCCACTTATTTCCCTAAGAATAGAACTATAAGGTGCAAGTTACTCTAAACTCAGCAATTTTAACATTGGTGTGTTGGGTGTATTGTGTATACTTGAGGTGAATTTGGTCAGATGTGGTCATCTCTTGCCTAGTAGTTATTATGAACTTGACAATGTAGTTTGGACCAACTTAAAAGACATGCTTTCGAATCATATGAGTATGTATAACACAGGCCTTATCCATGAGCTTGGTTTATATTGTTGGAGCAGTGGATTTCTATTCCTGCTGAAACTCTGACAGTGAGAGTTGTATGCATATAATGGTCTCAGTTTCTTGATGCATCTATATGGATGAACGAAAGGTTTATTATAGTTAATACAGTAATATCAAATATAGCTTGTACCAAAAAAGTTTTGAGATGTAAAGAAATGACAATTCAAAGTTGTTTCTTTTTGAAATGTTGTCCTCTAATTTAAAGTTTATTTCATAGTGTTTACATGTAAGAAGGGGAGAATCTAACCTTGTTTCTTTTGAATTACTAAAGTAATATTTAGTATATATATTGAATGACCTGAAATGTGTTTACATGTAAAGCCTTCCATATATCTTTGGCTCTATTTGGTACACTTGAATCACAAGGGATGTGATTGGAATAAACTTTATTTCTAGAGTTTCAAAGAGAGAGAATGGAGGAGTGGTGGGGGGTGTTAAAAGATCGAAACCACAACTCACAAGTCCGTTTTACCCTAATCCTTGCAGAAGAAGCTAGGCTTTGGACCCTTAAGATAGATTTCAACATGAATATTTAAATCATTTCAACTTTATTTGTTCAACATGAAATTGAGTCTATGGGTAATGATATTATGCTTCAATTAAGGATTGTCTTGTGTAGTTGTGTGTGTAATTATACTCATTGTTTAACTATTATTGCAATCATTTCATCCAACTCTTGATGGACTTTTGTGTTCTTTACCCTGGTTGGCACACATGTTCTTGGTGATTGATTTATGAAACTTATGTTTTTCGTTACTCTTATGATGCCACAGATCCCCCTTTCAACAGGCTGAAGACGAATAAGATATTTTCAAAATTGTTGTCAGTTGCTGAAGTTGTAATTGAAGTTGCAGAGGCATGTATTCTTGGTTTCTTATTTTACTTTCAAAGATGGCGTGAACATGGTGCAATATTACTTTTTATCTGGAAAAAATGTCAGAAGGATGTTTCAAATTATGGTCAAAATTTCACTGGATCTTCTATTTTAGCCTCTTCAGATAGTGATGTCGTATGCTTTCTTGACGAGTTAATATCCAATATAGTCCTCGATTATAGTGGTTTTACTTGATTTAGTCCTAAGTGACTTTTTGTGCTCAATTTAGTCCTTGATTTTTATGATTTTACACAATTTAGTCTTTTGTTAAAAGTTTGGTTAGTTGGCCATTAAAAATAGGGTTTTAATGGTCAAACCATTATAGTTGAGGACCAAATAACTATAAGCTGAAGGCACAAGGGCATTCAACACCTAAAAGGACAATTATCTGTATAGATCTTCCAAATCCCCCAGTGATACCCCTACCTTGATACCTTCCCATATCTTTGAAGATAGTACCACAATTATGGACGTCTTTTTGTGCTCTTCAAATAATGCATATTCCGTCATGGCAATTAACAAAAGGAAAACTAAATCTCCGTAGGGAGATAAGCTGCATACAAAACCACATAAAAAGATTGATAACTCTGCATGGTTGGAGGAGCTGAGCAATAATTACCAAGACACTGAGAAGTGACCCCATCACTTCATCCCATCTTTTAGTGGGCAAATATTTATTTATGTAGGGTTAAAATTGATTTGGGGCTGAAGATATGCATTTCTAAGTGGAACTTAATAAGGGGAAGAAGAATGAATCATCCCAAATGAGATGAAGGATAATAAATTATTATTATGACCCTATTTCTAACAACCAACTAACAGGACTTTTAACAAAGGATTAAATTGTGTAAAACCATAAAAGTCAAAGATTAAATTGAGCACAAAAAGTCACTTAGGACTAAATTGTGTAAAAGAGAAAATTTCAATTTTGATCCACTGACTATTGGAGTTGTGTTAATTGCAACACTTGACTTTCAAAAATATTAATTTAGTACCTTGACTATGCAATTTCTATCAATTTTGGTCACGCCGGCCAAATTACCGGCAAATTATGACCGGAAAATATTAATAAGTAAAATAATGAGGTTATTTTAGTCATTTCAACTTTTTTCTAACCCTCATGTGAGTCCACCATGTTTTCCGGCGAATGCTTGTGTTTTCCTTCATTCCCTTTTTGGATAACAACCTGGATTTCAACTAATTAATATTAAGTTAAGATTACCTTAATTAGTACTTTAAACCCCCAAAGCTTAGCGAACTTGGAGGCTTCGACGAGGGAGTAGAAGGTGAGGGGCGATGCGCCGTCATCTGATACATAACAGGCTAGCTTGTTCGCCGGATACTCCATAGCCAACAAAGATAGCACCGTGTTGACTGTTATAATCCGCGGTTCCAGTTTCGGGTCGGCCGTCGTAACTAACATATTCACAACTGGAAACTCAGATGTCTCATCTCCCAGCCTTGAAAATGTTGGAACAATTTAATTACTTAGGTACTATACGCTCAAGAAAAAACAGAGAAATTAAATTTAATTTATAGCAGGCCGGAGATTGTATATATGCATCTTCCATACCATTGCAAGAGGCGTTCTGGGTATGTTTTGCGGCGAAAAATACAAGCATTCGCCGGAGGGTTAGAAAAAAGTAGTGAAATGACTAAAATATTCTCATTATTTTACTTATTAATATTTTCCGGTCATAATTCACCGGTAATTTGGCCGGCGTGATCAAAATTAATAGAAATTGCATAGTCAAGGTATTAAATTAATATTTTAAAAGGTCAAATGTTGCAATTAATATAACTATAATAGTCAGTGGATCAAAATTGAAATTTTCTCTTGTATAAAATTACTATAGTCGAGGACTATATTGAGTATTAACTCCTTTCTTAACGTTTGAATAAATCATTTTAACTACACAAAAATTTATAGAATGAGACATTTAATATTTGCTTACAAATATATAATCATTTTTTTAATAAAATTTTAGAAAAGTATTAAATTTTTGTTAAAAAGTATTTCACGTCTCACATAAGATAATTTGATACAAATCAAATTAGCTTAACTAATATTTTATATTTGCCAACTACCATGTAATGTGATGGCATCCCGGTTACCCATCCGAATGGATGATCATAGGTTTAAATCCCGGTAGTGGGAGCTTTGATACTTTCGGCCAAAAATGTTTGAGAAAGTATAAAACAGATACTACCTTGTAAAGAATTATGAGGATTTCAAAAACTAATATTTTATATTTGAGTATAAACTGGGGTAATTTCAGATTTTGAAAGGGGCAACAAGTCAAAATGGTTAGATTCATGAACATAGAAATTATTCATGATGAAACCGTATAATGGTACCAATTGGTATATTTTTTTTGAGTGGCATGGAAAACTTGCAACGGCTATCTGAGTCTGTGTCAATTGTTATGTTTATTGACACGCAATAATATATGTTTGTGTTTATAACTTGATGGAGGTAATAATTAGAGTTAATTCTACCGGAGGTTCCTTATCTTTGGTGAAAATTTTAAATTTAGTCCTAGACGGTAGTTTTTGTCATTTAACATCCCAGACTATTATTTTTTGGACACTTTTAGTCATTCTCATGACTTTTTTTTTTAATTTTTTTAATTTTTAGTAAGGGCATGCATTTTTGTTTCTTTATATTTTTATTTTGTTATTTTTTCGATTTCAACCGGTTTAATTCGTTTAAGACTTTACTAAAAATCGATTGAAAATTATGGTTATTAAAAATTAGAGGTCACCTAAAGTTCTAAATAACTATGACCACGGTTCGGTTCGAACCGAGCCGGAACTTATGGCCGGTTCCGATTCCTGAACCGTGAAATTTAAAAGAAAAAAAAGATTCAAATTTCATGCTTTAATTATTTCAAGGCTGTTGGCTTTGGCAGTTTGGCTTCATAAAAATAAAATGGCTGGTAGGCCACTAAGCCAGTGGACTATTGGCCACTTTGCCAGTTGGCCTGGCGCAAAAGCCAAGCTCCAGCCTCCATGGCCTTTGTGCCAGGCCTTGCAGGAGTGTAGCCGGCTATAAAACAAAACATACAATATTAAAAAAAAAAAAAAAAGAGGAAATCACGGTTGGAACCGGCAGTTCGAATCGGAACTGTCGGTTCGTCCATTTCTAAAATCAGAACTGGTGGTTCCGAACTGGAACCATGGTCATGGTTATATCTAAACCAAATAAACCTGTTGAAATCGTAAAAATAACAAAAGAAAAATATAAAAAAACACAAAAGTGCCCTTACTAAAAATAGGAAAAGTCATGAGAAGGACTAAAAGTGTTCGAAAAATAATAGTCAAGGATGTTGAATGGCAAAAACGATAGTCTGGGACTAAATTTGGAATTTCCACCAAAGACAATGGACCTATGGTGGAATTAACTCTTAAAAATAATTAATTATATCTCCAACATATTTTATTAAGGGTGTGCTTGGAAACATGAAAAATGATTTCTGGAAATCATTTTCCGGGTTTCTAGTGTTTGGTAAGTGATGAAAAATCAGAGTCAACTGAAAATAAGCTCTTGGTCATAGAAAAATGCACATCTTTTCTTGGAAAATGACTTCCCCCCTCCCCCCCACCCCCCTTTTTTTTGGGAAGGGGGGGGGGGGGGGGGTGGAAGTCATTTTCCTCACTGGTTTCCGCATCGGAAACTAGTGGTGGTTTTCGATGCGGAAACCAGAAAATTATGCTTTTAATTAGAGTTGGTTTATGCACTAAATTAATTAGAGTTGATATTACAATTGTTGATTTGAGAAGGTTGAATTTTGCTTTCGAAAATCCACTCATTAAAATGTTGAAGTATAGAATTCTGCTCATTTTATAAAAAATGAACCAAACATACAATGACAGTTTCTGTTATGCAGCTAAACACTATAAAAGAAAATATTTCAGGAACATAACTCATTTTCCAGAAGTTATTTTCCTACTTTCCAAATAGACCCTAAAATATCCCAGATTTAAAAATACAATACATATTGAGGAATTTGAAGTCTTGACCTTTTTTTTTTTTTAAAATAAAATCACTTCTATATGACCTTGTGGTTTAGTGGTATGAAGTGATTCCCTCAAATGGGAGGTCATGAGTTTGAGCCCCAGTGAGGGTGGTTTTGAGGCAAATTATTGTGTGGATCGTGGTCCACATAGAGTTATGTGAACCATGATCCAAAACAATGTCGTTGAATATTATGAGTAGGAATGATGAACATTATATGTTAGAATAATAAAACTTTTGGGGTGGTCCACATAGAGTTATGTGAACCATAATCCAAAACAATGTCGTTGACTATTATGAGTAGGAATGATGAACATTATATGTTAGAATAATAAAACTTTTGGGGTAATATAATGTACATTATGCTTTAGAGTAATGTACATTATGCTTTAGAGTAATGTACATTATGCTTTAGAGTAATGTACATTATGTTTTAGAGTAATGTACATTATGAGTTATAAAAATGTATATTGCGGCGGGTCGCATTACACAAAACGACGTCGTTTTTGGACTGTGATCCACACAATAACTATTGTGGTTTTGACTCTTTGTGCTTCAGTAGGTTGAGAAAGTAGCTATGAACAGATAGTACATTGTAACAAAGTCAATAGTACCCAAAAAAAAAAAATCACTTCCTACTAGTTTACCGTATAATCATCTTATAAATTTATTTGCAAACATTAACTAAAGAGAAAATAGAAATTGTGGAAAATTTAATTTGAATTTAAAATTTTCATATAAATAAGAATAAATTGATATGAAGAAATATTTTTAAAGTTTTTGTTGATAAAAACTTAATAATGAAGAATAGAATTTTAATATGTCAATTTATTCTTGTATGTAATTTTTTAAAACAATTAATAGTTTAAAGTTTTGTATTAAAAGAAAAGAAATTAACATTAGAAATAAAAAATAAATTGTTAATACACAATATTTTGAATAAGTTAAGTATTATGCACTTTAATACGAAATTTTACAATGAATTGTTTAAAAAATATATACTAGAATAAATTAAAATATAAAAAATTTACTCGTCATTATATTTTTTTATCAACATATATTTTAAAAAAATTTACATATTAGTCTATTTTGAATTTAATGATTTTTTAATCTAAATCCGACCCGTCTCACGGATTAAGAATCGTGAGACACTCTTATACAAGTATTACCCTTATATTTATAGAGCCCAATCAATGTAGATGAAAATCATTTTTTCCAGGCAATAGAAAGCAATTGTGTTTTCAAAGCTCATGTGTTATATTGAGTTCCTTGAGTTATGTGACTTTTCAAGCTTGGTTGTGGCGTCCATAACTCTTATCACTTATCTTTCAATCCATTTAAGGGGGTGTTTGGTTCGGGTTATATAGGATAACTAGGGTTATATTGGGTTGGTTATCTAACATTCCTATGTTTGGTTGAAGTTATATAACATTCCCTTGGAATCCAATATTGCCTCCACATCAGATTTTTCTTTGTGTTTGAGGGAATGTGATTCCCTTGTTCATCTTAGGTAATTTTAGATTCCCTTGTCATTTTACCTTCTTTGCCCTTAACATCAAAGTGAAAGCTTGATTTTGAACTTTATTTTATTTATTTTATTTTTATGAAAGATGACTAGATACGGGAAAACATAAATTTGGAAAATAAAGAACATTATATTGTAGCAATTTGGCACATTTTCATGTTTGCAAGGTGATTTGTAATATGAGGGTATTAAGGTAAAATAATCACTATAACATAAACAACAAATCATCAACCAAACAGGTTTATATTACATAGTCAAGTTTTTACCAAACACAGGAATCTAACATTCCCAGCAATCTAACATTGTCTAAGGTAATCTAACATTCCGTGAACCAAACGACCCCTGTGCATTTCCCCTACATCTCTTAGAGCATGTCGAAGGGATGGACAAAAAGCCAAATTATATTCTATCACTAACCTGCAATTCTGCCATTTTTTCCACCTCTAACCTAGCGTTAAACGCCATTTTATTAGTGGAGGTGAACAGTGTCGCATCATATATGACGCGAAACTATTCGCACACAACAAATGTAAGAGGATAGAAAATTTTACTTTTTTACCCTTATTTATATAATACCAAATGTATCATTTATTTGTTTTAATGTATTTTTTATTTTGTTAAATTATTAAAAATAAATTATACCATTTTAAAGATATTATTGAGACGATTAAAATTAAAAAAGACTAATATTAAATTAAATATATATTAATTATAAAAATTAAAATACATCAATGGTAAAACTTAATGTTATACGGATCGGAGTATTGTACTAAAATATATATTATCAATTTAATCACCAAATTATATTTTATTATATTAAATTAATTAAATTCGTACTAATAATTTTTTAAATTTTGAGATACCAAATTATTTTAATATTTAATAGCATTTGGTGCATAGGTTGGAGATAAATAAATTTTAGTGTAATTAAGGATATTCCTTTTAATATGACATTTGATGTAAATTTTTAGTATTTTGGTGTACAATGGGTTAGAGATGGCCTTACCCTTCACTTAGACAGCAAAAAACCCAAAAATATAGACACAAGAAATCTAAAACAAGTTAAGCGTGCAACTTGAAAGTGCATACCGTCATGAGAAGTCTTCGGGATCAACTTCTAAAGGATCCACCCAAGCAAATGTCTTGTTGAAGAGTGGAATCCTTACTAATGTGACTTTCCGGTGGGTGCTAATGAATTGATTGACTCCACCACTAATTTAAAATAAATATAGTTACTTATCAAATAATACCCTACCTCAGAATGAGAAGTTTTTAGGAAAAATACAATGAATGATTTGTAGCATTGCTCTAAATGCTTACACATGCTCTCAAAAGAGTCCTAATTACACATGACGTTTTTAGAGATTCACCAATCAAAGGGCCAGTTTGTCAATGAGAATAACATTTGCAAAAATTAAAAGGTGGTCTTTACATTGTCTAATAACCAACAATTGAGTGATTAAAAGTACAATTTTTCTCCACAAAATATCACCCTTTCAGTAGTTATTTGAGCTTGCATCTTCTTCTACATCTCTCAGTATATTATTTTGCTTATACTTTGTTTTAGTTTTTTACATGTTCTGTTTTCATTTTATTTCACTTTTTCTACTAATATTGAAGGTGTTTGGTAAATAGTTGTTATTTGATTGAGTTAGTGAGTTTGAGTAGTTGATAGCATTATTAGCTTATTGTATAAAGATGTTTGGTAAATTAGCTATTAGCTGATTGCTGATTACGTACAAAATAATTTTTTCAAAAAGCTTATCGAAAAAGTTGTTTTGAGCAGCCTTTTGAATTTGAGTATTTTGAAGCAATAAACTATTACAAAAAACTAATAAATCAAACACTAAAATTGGTTGTTTAACCAAGTCAAAATTGACTAATAGACTAACTATTTTATCAAATAGGGTCATTGTCTTATTCAATTATTTATTTACCTACTGAAACACAAAGAACCAATAACGCCTTCGCTTGAGGCTCAAACTCACAACCTTCCAAATGGATGTCCAACCCGGATACCATTAGACCACATAATCTTGGTTGGCATTCAATTATTTATTTACACACAAAAATTATAGATTTTGCGGACAAAAAGAAAGAGAACAAGAAAGATTTGATGTGTACCAAAAACCAAAACAAAATAAGAAAGGTATTTAATAACATTTCGTGGAACATGCATGGTTTTTAGCCAAGCTGCATTAATGTTTTGATGGTTCCTAATTTCTATGTGAGTTGTAATATATTACGTGTTAGTAGAAAAAAAAATTGTCCAATACATTGAATAACTATTGGTAAATAGGAAACTTATTTAATAAAATAAAATAAAAATCATTGCAAGACTTTTCTTGCATGAAAGGCGAAATTCATCATCTCAAAGTCTCCATACCCTGATTTAACATGATTGTGTAATTGTAAGACGTTTTTGTTGAGCATAACATATAAATAAGAGTAATGCTACCAGTACCTCCAAAGTTTTTCTCTTCTAATTCCTTCTTGACATACCACTTTTTTTTTTTTTTTTTTTTTTTTTTGGTGTTAATTAGTGAGTCAATCAAGATGGATTTTATCAAGATGGCACCCCATGTTTATAAGTCATATCAAGATGGATTTTATAAAAATAAGGAAAAAAGGTCAAATAGACCCATCTACTACCTCGAAGTGTTCAATTCACCCCACCATCTAAATTATAATGTAATCAGGCACACATACCTTCTAAAATTGTTCAATTAGGTTTTTTTTACAGGTTATCACCGGTTGCCCAATCCACCTAGTTGACCTGGAAATGAATTTAATGCCATGAAATTTAATGTTGCTGCAGGTGACATCAGCGAACCCAAGTACTTCAAGAAAGTCATCGACGTTCACAAAATCGAGAGGCAATACTTCACGTTTCGCCGGGACTCTATATTCCATTGCGCGTTTCGCCGGCTTCACTGACGGCAGCGGCAACTTCGAGGGGCAATACTTCGCGTTCATATCCGACGCGTCGGCAATAGAGATAGGATCGCTACTGGGAACGTCGCCGGTGACGGCGTTCATAGAGGTATTAGCGAACAGAGTTTTCGACAAACTACTCGTGTTCGTGTTCAGTAAGCGTTCGTTTATGTTCGTTTGTTAAGGTAAACGAACCATTAACAAACAAAAATTAGAGCTCAGTTAGTAAACGAACAGAGCTTGAACAGTTGTATACTCGTTTGCTAAGAGATCGTGAACAAGCTCGTTTGTGTTCGTATAATAATGTTCGTGAACAAGCTCGTTTGTGTTTGTTTAATAATGTTCGTGAACAAGCTCGTTTAGTGTTCGTTTAATAATGTTCGCGAACATGAACGTAGATTATTTCTTGTTCCCGAACGAATTGTGATCATGAACATGTGCAGGTGTTTGGTTATTAAAGGTTCATGAACGTGCTCATGAACGTAAACCAACATGTTCGTGAACGTGTTTGTTAACGAACAAGTTTGTGAACATGTTTATTAACGTTAACTGTAACACCCCTAATTTTTAAAACATTTAAAACCTATAGAATAAAGGCAAATCTATCATTACCCATCCAAACAAAGCGGAACTAACAACATAAGTATCGGGGTGATATGCCACGTCTAGGTTTGAGAACCTAGACGCACAGGCTAAACTAACTGAACAAGCATAAACTGTAATAAGTATTCATAATACAAGTCAAGACTCACAGGCCATCTAACTAATGCTAAACTATCGGAGCTAGGTCCTCGTATCCATCTAGCGCACTCTGGAGCTACTAATCTGAACTTGAAAAACATACGGTGTAACAATCGTCAGCGAATAATGCTGGTAACCCACTCCCACGCGTAAACAAACACTAGCTTTAAAACCAAGATCAAGACGCAAGGCATAACAACAGGTTTAGCATTACGGATCACCATAAAGATACTAGTATGCGTCCTAACTCGCAAGATACGATAACCACAAAGCTCAGCAATAACAACAACAAGTCACAACGACAAGCAAAGGCAACAACAACAATAGTATCACAATCCACCCTTATACCAAGTTCCAACATTTACTCCTCTCCATCCTTATATCAGTTCCAACAGGTACCTCCAGGCCACCCTTATAACGCCACCCCCTTATCCCTCCGGAGCACTTCATGGCTTGCTCCCCTCCAACATATCTCCAACATGCCACCGATCTGATAGCACTGTAGTGCCATTCACATGATCCGTGCATCTAGCACCACTACCAAGGGGTCAACGCATATAGCTTTGACATATATGACACCGCAGTGCTTATAACTTGACCCATGCCTTTAGCAAGCAAGTCAAGGTGGTTCGTGCCTTCAACACGATAACCGAATGGTATGTGCCTTTAGCACAATAATCGGGCACTCGTTGTGCTAAACTCCAACAATCTTTTTCCACCAATCACATCCCTTTCTCATCAGGTACAATCAATCAATCAACACACACAAAAACATGGTGGCTACCTCTCCATAACAACAACAATCATTACACCTCATCACATAGCAATGGATAGTCAAAGGGAAAACACCACAATCACAACAGCAAGTGACATCAACATAAACACGCAACCCACAAGATACAGCTTAAACACTACTTCTCAAAATAACGAGACAACCACAAGATACCCACGGGATCATACAAATCTCATCCTAGGTCAACGGGATACTAACTTAACCCACATGCAATATTTACGACTCATAACTCTCAAAATGGTACCCGAAATATCAAACGAGACTCTTAAACATCAAACGGGGCACAACGGGACACGGGGTAAAGCGTCGCGACTCACCGCCTCGTTCCAGCAGGTGTACGGTGGGTGGTCAACCAACCGCCGATGGGAGGCTATGTACCAGCGGGTACACTGACCGGCCGCCGGCCATCCGCTGGTACGACGAGTCTGTACTGGCGGGTGGTCAAGTGGGGGTCCGTCCCCCCACCGACCCCCCACTAGTACGATGGTAATCCGGCCTATTCCCCTTTCGGAAATCCATCCGTTAAACCCAAAAACCAAGTCCAGATACATCCCAATACGCAACAACGACAATATGGACTTGAACCGCAAGAATTAAGCCAAGAAATCAACACAATCAAATCCCAAATACGAGCACTAATGATGCCAAGGATTAAGAATAAATGCACAATAATTCAAGATCATCAAAAACCTCAAGAACTCAATCATACCAAGCTTCAACGACAAACCCTAAACCTAGAATAACACCCGAGCATGCATAAACTCACCCAAGAACATCAAGAATATTATCAATAACAAGATTCTCCGTACAAATCCTAAAGACGAGCTCTGAACACAATTAAATACAAGAACATACCAAGACCACACAGGGCCATCAAGAATAACAAGAATCCAAATCACAAATCCTAAAGACAAGCTCTAACATGGCACAAACACAAAATCACACATTCAATCGTTCAACGGAGCCAATTAATAAACGATAGCAAGGAAAATAGGTTTGTAAGACATGGGTTACCTCTTAGCCTTAATTAATCCTCCCTTGGCTATTAAGGTTCTTTCCCAAAATTTTCTCCCGATAGATTTCCCTAGGCTTGGTGGCGGGGAATTCCTTTGGCTAGGTTTCCCGGGCGATTCGTGTATTCGGTGTTATGAGAGGTGAGAGGGTTCTAATTGCTTTCTAATCCCCTATTTATAAAGTCATGAATCCTAATCAGAGTCTGGGTAGCAGAAGATCTATTTTCTTTATTCCTATCGGGCTTGTAGTCTTTAATATGGATAAGGGTCCACGATCCATCATGGACCACATTAATTAATTAAGGGGGTCCTAACCAGTTTAAGTCCCTTTTAATTATTTATCTACGAAATTAATTCAATAATTAATCCGGATTTGAAGGCCGTAACACGGGGTGTTACATTAACGAACACGTTCGTGAAAATTAACAAACACTAATGAACGCTTAACAAACGAACACGAACAAGATTTTCAAAAACCTTAACAAACGAACACGAGCAACCTTCGTTCGTTTATGTTCGGTTCGTTAACAGCCCTAGGCGTTCATCGATTCATCGACTTGGATACGGGAAGGCAGGCGGACGGGGCTGATGGCGTTAACGGCAGGGTGTTATTTCTTCTTGGCGTTCTTCTTCACGCTGCTGCTGGCATCGATTCCGACGTGGGCGGTGGGGCCGCCGTTGATTCTGGTGGGTGTTTTGATGGTGAAGGCGGATGGTGGAGGTTGACTGGGATGATATGCGGTAGGCGATACCAGCGTTTGGGCCAAGTCATCGCAAATAACAGAGGGTTAGGATAGACGACGAAACTGACTAGGTGGCGTCAGAGGGGGCTCGACTTCTACTTCTCTCGCTTCCCTTGTCGCTGCCGACCAGGACCACATCGAGAGCACCAAGACCTTGATTTGCGCCCTCAATTTCCTCTCTCGCAACCTCCCCCTCCCTCAGGATGTTTTTTATGTTGTTTCCTCCGTCTTTCGCACGAGTGAGGATGACGCCACGGACGATTGCCCCATCAGTGAGGGTGATAACGGCCTCGACAAAGCCTCCTCCAGTCACGTGAGTGCCTTTTGACTTGCAGATTTACTCTGATTTCACAAGTTTTTGGATTTTAATTGTGTTTGAAGAAGCAACCGGTGTTGTTCAATTTATTTTCATGTCATTAAATTTATTTCCAAGTCAACCAGATGGATTGGCAACCGGGAGGTAACCTGCAAAAAAAGCCTCATCGAACAATTTTAGATGGTAAGTGTGCCTGATTACATCATAATTTAGATGGTGGGGTGAATTGAACACTTCGGAGTGGAAAATACTACATGTACTCCCAACTTTTACTTCTCACAAATTGTTGATGTAGACACATTTCCTGGGACCCACATGATGAAAATAGCCCATCTGTGTTTGTCATGTCATGGAGTAAAAGTGATGGAATAGAATTTGGGAGTACATGTAGTAGAACTCCTTCGGAGTAGTAGATGTGTCTATTTGACATTTTTGCCTAAAAATAATAAATGTAAAATCCTACTATTAACTTGAACTTTTAGTTAAGACAGAAGTCTTTCTTTCGACATGCACTTTGGTTTCATAGGTTGATACAACTATTGTTTAAAGCAATATTGTGACAATTAATTAAGGAGTTCTACTACATAGTACTCTCAAATCTTAGGGGTCCTTTACTAACTTGGAAGAATGGAGGATTTTCCAGAAAAAGGGAGAATTAGAGAAGTGAAAAAATGGAGAAGGGAAGACTTGTTTACTAAAATCTTTCCTCCAAATTTACATTCTATCTCCATTCTCCACTTTTTCACTAAATTTGGAGAATAAATAAACAAAGTTCTCTAAATGGAAGAATGGAAGAAGGTGTGTGTGAACAGTGCATTCCCTTAAGGTCCACGGATCGATTCCTACAAATGATACATTAGTGTATATTCATGCATTTTCTATTTTTCCCCTTCCCTGCGCACAGCCGCCCACAACTGATTATTTACCATTTTCGTTTTAATTACTCATTATTATTATTACAGTTTTTACTTCCCATTTTGTGCTTTTCACATTCAAAATTATTTTTATTATTATTTATTTTTAGCGTTTTTTCCTTTAATTATTATTATTATTATTATTATTATTATTATTATTATTATTATTATTATTATTATTATTATTATTATTATTTTGAGTATTACGGAGTATTATTATTATTATTTATGTACTAAAATGATTGAAATAGTTATAATTATCTAGAAATATGTTTTATCAATTTTTGTTACCTTTTATACATTTAGTATTAGTGTATTGGAATTTTTTTATTAAAAAATTAAATTTGTAAAATAAATTATTATTATTATTATTATTATTATTATTATTATTATTATTATTATTATTATTATTATTATTATTATTA
This sequence comes from Ipomoea nil, assembly GCF_001879475.1. NCBI lineage: Eukaryota > Viridiplantae > Streptophyta > Magnoliopsida > Solanales > Convolvulaceae > Ipomoea > Ipomoea nil. Next base: position 950,263 of record NW_017617996.1, on the reverse strand, counting down.
TTATTATTATCTTTTTCATTTTCCTCCTACTTATATACACAAATTTGTTGTTGTTATTATTAAATTATTACTATTATTATTATTAAATTATTACTATTCTTATTATTATTAAATTATTATTATCATTATTACTATTATTATTATTAAATTATTAAATTATTATTATTATTATTATTATTATTATTATTATTATTATTATTATCTTTGTTGTAGAAATATACAAATACTATATGGGATGATTGTTTTTAATAGAAATGAAAATCAGAAAAATAAAAAATTGGATGAATGGAAAAATGGAAAACTGAAAGAATGAAGAAAGAAAACTGGAGAAATGGAAGAATGAAAAATTGGAAATGGAAAAACAGAGAAATGAAGTAAACGACCCCTTACTCTCTCAAATTTTCACTTCCTTAAAGTAATATGTTATTTTCTTCATGTGGGCTCGTGTAAAAGTGTTTACATCAAAATTTTAGGTGTGAAAGTAAAAGTTAAGAATAGAGAAGGAAATTCCCTATCGTATTTTCCATAATTAAGATTTGATTGTGGTGTGAGGCTGGGTACATTAAATTTCTGAACACAGACTCACACCACTGGATGTCTTTCTGTAAAAAACATTCTAGGACACCAGCTGGCATGAGGCAAGCTCGCTAGCTGAAGCAGAACAGGTAAGAAGCAGGTGTGAAATGTAAAGAGTGTTAGGAAGATCGCATCATTTATGCACGCATCTAACCTCAACAAAAACATTCAACTTTTTTACTTTTAACAATATTTGGTTTACGAAATATCATGTCACTTTAAATTATTGTTTTTTTTTTTTTTTTTTTTTTTTTTTGAAGAAGAAGAACGTCACTTTAAATTGTTAAACAATCTCATAAATACGGAGTATTATATTTATATACATTGTTAGGAATACGTCTTAATTTTTATTTTTAAATTTAAAAAAGATGCAATATTAGCCCATTTGGTTTTTAAACCACCCATCTAATCTCAACAAAAACATTTATCAACTTTTTGCCTTAATGATATTAGGTTTACGAAACGTCATGTCACTTAAAATTATTATATTATCTCTTAAATATTATTTATGTACATTGTTAGAAATATGTTTGTTTTTTTTTTTTTTTAGCAAAACCAATAAATATCATTAACTGAGATGAGGAATCAAGTAGTTTGAAGGGGTGTCACACCACTTCAGCAATTATATCGTGTATCATGGTACACAAAGATTGTAGATCATGGTCCAAAAACGACGCCGTTACAACTTAATAGAGCACGTATTTTTTGTGTGTTAATTATCAAATGAAACTATAGTATATCTAAATTGACACTGCCTCACGTATTATTTTAATATTATCAAATGAAATTGTAATTGAAATGAAATTGCAGTTGTGTTGAAATGAAACTGCAGTGTATACAAAATGAAATTGAATAACAATTTCACATATTTGAGTATATATTGTCTAGCGAAATTGTAGTCATATCAAAATGATATTGTAATTGTATTGAAATGAAACTGTAGTGTATATAAAATTAAACTGAATAAAATTTCACATATTTGAGTGTATATTGTGCAATGAAACTGTAGTTATATCGAAATGATAATGTAGTTGTGTTGTAATTAAACTATAGTGTATACAAAATGAAACTGAATAACAATTTCACATACATATTTGAGTGTATATTGTCCATCGAAACTGTAATTGTATCAAAATGATATTGTAATTACGTTGAAATGAAACTGTAGTGTATATAAAATGAAACTTAATAACATTTCATATATTTGAGTGTATATTGTGCAATGAAACTGTAGTTATATCGAAATGATTATGTAGTTGTGTTGTAATGAAACTATAGTGTATACAAAATGAAACTGAATAACAGTTTCATATATTCGAGTGTATAATATCGAATGAAACTGTAGTTATATCAAAATGAAATTGTAGTTGTGTTGAAATGAAACTATAATGTATACAAAATGAAACTGAATATGTTATACAATCAAAGTTACTTTTTGCGGACGGCACGAAACGGTGCAGAACATGTGCCGTTTCTTTTAATTAAAAATAACGATATCTTTTTGATATCTAAACCACAACGCATTGTGAACTGCGATACATAGTATAATTTGTCACAACACTCAAACCGACCCGTACGAGCCCCAAAAGCCTTGGCGAGCACGTGGATTGGCAGGTTATGGACAAAGCAGGAATTAAGCGTGCTAATTTTTTTTTTTTTAATACACCAGAAAGGATAAAAAGACTAAAAATTACTTTTTTTTTTTTGAATGCTACTGACTCTATTATATTGTAGTTAAATCATGAAAAATCATGTAAATAATATTCAAGATGAGTTGCAATTATCTATGTGGAGACTCAAAAACATGTCGCTCAAACTCAGTAACTTCAAGACTAGATGTATCCAATCAACACATCTATTTGCCTCTCTATATTGAACCAAGCAAACCCAATGGCGAATCAAGTTATGTAATATTGCAGTATTTACATGATTAAAGTTATGTTATATAACTCAAACTAAAGACAATATTGTGAGCATTTATTTCAAAAAGTAACGAATATTACTAACTGCATTCATAATTAATGTAGCGGGAAGCAATGCAGCGTGATGGACGCTTGTTTATGATCATTGTGTTTTGTCGCAGTCATGCTCCTCAATAGCAGCAAACTAATTCCATAATATCTTGTGACAAAAAAAAATGGAATCCCCCACATCCCGGTCCGACAAAATCGTGAAAGAGTAAATCATGATGACTCAACTAATCAACAGATGCTAAATTTTTGCTCACTGTGTACAAAAAGTTCTCTTCATTTGAGAGGTTTCTCTCATGCTATCGCTGATAAAACTCGATCCTTGATCTCTTATGACAAATTTCACCTCTTCAATATCTAATTGACTCGCCAGTTAGGTTTATTTCACATTTTCACTTTAAAATAAATTATTTTATTTCATAAATGAATCAAAAGATTCAAATACAATTTTTAAAATCTATTTTTATAAAGATTCATAATATTCTTATTCTATTCATAGTTTATTGCAATAGCTTAATAAAAGATAGTACAAAATTAACCACAATTTATTGCATAATTCATCCTAAGAAAAAAGGAATTTTCAAAATCCAAGATCCGAAATTAAATCAAAATAAATACGGAGTTAAAAAAAAAAAAAAAAAAAAAAAAAAAAAAAAAAAACCAACATCAACAACAACAATTACAACTTTTCTTATTTGGTAGGTAACAAAACTAGTAAAATTTCTGTTGGCCCGTGGGGTGCATCCTACATAGGCCAATAGCTTTAAGCCATTAACTCATCACAAACAACTAAAGTCCATCTTTTTAGCAACTCTTTTTGCCTAAAAGCACCACAATTGGTTCCTTTTACCGTACTTGTCTGAAAATGTAAACAATCAACACAATTTGAATTTTTCTGCTCTTCTTGTTTCCACTAAACTCACAAGAATCTCTCTTTTGAAGTCTGCTTATCTGATGAAAGGAGTACTTTGCCAATTGCCATGGTGCACACAAACAGGATTAGTCTCGGTATATACCCGATTGAGAAAACCATCCAGCACGAACAAGATTAGTCTCGGTGTATACCCAACTGAGAAAACATGTGGTCAGACTAAAAAGATGCCATGGAGAAAATGAGTGAATGATTGCCATTGAAATTGTATTTCCTTTGTCAAGGTGAAAAGCACAATTCACATATGTAAAGCCAACCTAGGCTACACTAAAAATGCACAGCACAACATATTATCACAATGTGAATGGTTTTTCTGAAAGCTAACAGATCATTTTGCACGGGGTAATCGCCTTATTACTCACACAACAAACCTAAATTTACTAGAATGAATGGAGCAACAAAATGCACACCAAGAAAGAAGGGTGTTCTAAGAAGAATCCAATTGCACGGCAGTGGGAGAGTGCAACTTGAACAAAGAATACACACACTAGAGAGCATATTGAGTCTCGAGTGTTGGTTGTGTTCTCGTCACAGAAGCAGCCGGTGCTTTCGTGCTTCCAACTTTGGTCATCTTCAATACTTCCCCAACCTCCGCAGCCATTTCCATATGTTGCATTTTCTTCTGGCGCTTGTACTTGTGCAGCCAGGCAACCAGAAATCCTAACAAAATCAATACAGCTAATCCTCCACCCACTGTTCCAACTATTATCCAAATGGTTTTCGATGACTTTTTACCCTTATCGTTTGATGGTGGCAAAGGAGTAACCGGGAGAGGAGACTCAATTACAATAGCAAAATGTCCCTGTTGGAATGTCGTACATCTGTTATCTGACGACACATTGCTGAAATTAACAGAACCTTGTAAATCAAATGAAACACACTTGGGCGCAAACCCACTTGGTATTGATTGTATATCCGAAAACCTGATAGAGATGGGCTTACCAGACACCATAATATTCAACTCAGACAAGTTTTTGGCTGACAGGTTTGAAGCATTATAAGCAAGAAGACCAAAAACAGGGGTCAAATATGCATATCCATGTAAAGGGTAATACTTCATAGACCAATTGCCCAAGTTCTGATAGACCAAAACAAGCCTCTCAACATAAGGCTGTGCAATAAACCCAACCGGTATCTCAAATTCCTTGTAAATAACACCTCTCGCCCTTAAACTGCCACTCCTGAGCCTCACCGCAGAAACCTTAATCCCTGTTATATTCGCGGGCACATTTCCATCATAAACTGCACCAGTCTTTGGGCTAACAAGTGCCCGATAAGCATAGTCTTGGAGTAGAGAATCCAGTGAAGAACCAGATAACTGTGTGCTGCATAATTGTGGCAACAAGAAAAACCACAATGGAAAAAGAAGCATCGAAAGAGTTCCAATTAGCCCCATCAATGCTTCAGAACACCAAACCCCAGAGGAATCCTGCTCACCTTGAATTGGTCAACAAAAGTCACCACAATCTCCCTTGTTTTCTAGTCCTATCTACAACAATCCCGTTGGTTAATCTCCCTTGAATCCACATCTTTCAACATCATAATACTATTAAAAATTGCAGTTAGGCCTAATTCAATACTTGGCTTTCAGAGTAAGATAAATAAATACGCTTTAACTACTCAGAACAACGAAGATCCGTTCTATTTTATATCAGAAAGAAATGGAAAAGCAACAACCACAAGAAAAGAAAGCACCTTTTGCCTTCCTTTTCACAAGCTAAGAACCAAGTACCTGAACTCTTAGGCAGCAGATTGAGCCCCCAAAACCCCAAACTCAGGCCGCACAGTCTTCCTGGTTCAGTTAACAATGCCGGAAACGCATTGCCGTTCAATTGAAGCTGGGAGATAGGAGATGAAAGATACAAGATTTTCCAAACGAAATTATCCAGAGAAATAGAAAGCGACGCTTGAAGCAGCTAAATCGCCATTGCTCTGCTGGCATGACGCTAAAGAGAGAGAGGTCAAAACCCTAGCAAATGAATCGGCATTTCCTCATATCCGCCGCAAAAAAGAATCACCGGAGAGAAGAAGATGATTCCGTACGTCTAGCCACCACATGCTACTGGCATCGAAAATCATATGAATGCATTATGTATATGTATAATAACTAGTATATATATATAAACTGCTTCACTGTAAGAGAGAGGAAATGCAGAATGGGAAGTGTCATATGCAATTATACAGTCATTACAGCTGTTTATGCTTTTAAAAATGCTTTTTTTTTTCTAAAAAAATAAAAAATAAAAAATAAAAAATTGTACAAGACAATTTAAGAAACATCAACAATGGAAAGAAAAAAACAACTATAAAACAACACTTTCATCTTTCAACATTGAACTTCTTTTTCTTCCAAAAAGTTGAATCCTCAACCCAATGACCCCTCGTCCCCACATACTCCATCCTCATAGAGCATATGAGAGAACATAAATTACACTAACTCATGGCTTGGCCTAACAGATAGCGCCAAATGCTTGAGTACAAGGAATCTACCCTTGAACTTCTACCATGCTAAGGTGCGAATAATTTGGTGAAAATTCGTTAACGGTTGACAAATTTCAATTAGTCATTTTTTAATTGAAATATTTCAGTTTGGTTAATGATTAATGATTTTTAAGAATTCTAGTTAACGGTTTGAAAGTGTCAGTTAACCAAAAACCGAATTATGTGTGTATATATGTTTTAATTTTATTTTTTTTATAATTCATAAATAATACTATTAGACTAGTTTTTTCAAAATTTATCATTTATTATGTATTGATGTAATAATTAATTTGTGGTGTGAAACTATGCATTTAAAATTTTTATTTATGAATTTTAAGATTTTTTAAATTACACTAAAATATATTGATTAATTGGTTAACAAAAAATTTGTTCAGATAAGTCGGAAATAAGAATTTTGATTCCGTTAACAGGTAATTGAATGTTGAATTTGTTTATTTGAAATCAGCAATTCAAAGTATACGAATGCAAGGAAATATATGAGATATTGATTATAATTGTCACTAAAATAAATGTTTGCAACTTTGTAATAACACTAGTGTAAATACTTAGTCTAAAAATGATAGTCTAAATAAATACTACTTTTGGTTTGAATTTCACTAAGTTTTCTTAATTCTCTTTTGGGTAGCATTGTCATTGTTTCCATCTTCAGTACTTGTCATCTTCTTTGTTATTGATAGTGTGTCATCTGCAATTGAGTTACTGGTGGTAGCATAGAGGGCAGCGTCATGCAATGAGATTATGATGTATGGAGTTGTAGATTTTGTCATGTTGTGTATATGACTTGGATCTTAGTTTTAATATGAACTCTTTATCTTGCAAGTGCCTGTTAATATTTGGCAGTGGAAGTTTTTTCCCCTACATGTTTCATGTGTTGTGATATGTGTGTCGTAGATTCTCATTTGAAAGTATTGAACAAAATATTAATATTTATTATATTTGTAAAAGGTTCATGAGTAGTATTTCTTGTTCTAGTTCCATAACTTGTTTATTTGATAGTAACAACAATGAGTCTGCAGGTAGTCCGAATACTAAGTGTGTTTGTTGTTAAGGTTGATGCTGATTTTTCTTTTAACCCAAACAGGTTGAGTCTAGAAAATGAAATGAATTCTAAACCTTATTGAGTCTTGTTAAGGTTGATGCTGTGTTTGTTGATGCACAATAATTATTTTACATACTAGGTCAATGAATGCAGCAACTATGACTATTTTTGAAATTTCTTCGATCACTTTCTGAATTTGCAAGATCGACTGCAGCATTGTTGTAGTCTTGGCAATTTTTCAATGCGTCAAGTGTGTCACGATGTTCTATTAGCCTACATTGACATTTTTAATAATGATTTTTAAATATAGTTACGTAAGTCGTAAGATAATGATCTAATTACAATTTACATATTATTATCAGCATAAAAACATAATTTTTTTTTTTGAATAAAGACATTATAGACATCTAATTCTAAATTAAAGAAATGCATATGTATTATCTTTGGTTGTAGCTATTAATTTATTTATTTAATTTAATAAGAGTAATAGAGTGGGGTGTGAGCATATAGCCATTAATGTGCAATCCAACAAAAAGCTTAGCAACACGTGGACCGGTAAATCGTAAGTGACTACCAAATTGAAGCATGTACTCCATCTCAACTAAAAGCTTAAGCTCAAAGTTGGATTGCACATTAATGGCTATATGCTCACATGGGGTACTTACTTTGCATCCACAACAATGAAGTCATTGATTTTTTTATTTTAATTTTTTTCAATTCGTTGTTGAGACAAATTGTTTTGGAAGTTTGTCAATGACAATTGCTACAATTGCTTTCAATAGAAGATGATAATAAATAATTCGAAATATATGGTTACAATAGATATTGTTATAATGATATAGTAAAAATTAACTTACAAATTTGTTTAGAAATTTTCATGCATTGATAAAATTATGAGAATGATGTGTATATTCAATTGGAGTTAGTGGGATGTCAACATTGTCAATTCTTTGGACAATGGCCCTACCATTTAGAGTTCACGTGTAGTTGTATTTATGATAAAAAACTTTGTAATTAGGTCACGCAGGTCTGACCAAGAACAATTTTGTCTGATAACAAATTAATAGTACAATATTTTTAAAGTAATGTACAATTGTACGATTATAGAAATAAAGACCAAAAAAATGTTAATACCATAATAACCTAAATCATTCTCAATAATGCAAAAGTATAATTGAAATATTGAGTCTTGTTCTAAATAATCAAAAGAAGATTAATTTAATAAAAAAAAACAATTTAACCTTAATTTGTTTTTTAAAAAATGCAAGAAAATGATATTCAAGGATCGTTATTTATAATCTTTGATGCTCAACTTTGAATGCTATGTATTTAGTCGGGCTAATTATTTGACCAAAGTTTATGTTAAATTTTATGTTTATTTTTTAATACATTCTTACATATTAGTAGTATATGTTTAACAATTATGCCAACTTTGGTCGGATGGGGTGCAAACCTAGACCTTTCTTATAGAAATTAATGAGTAAGTTAAGAATAATAAATAGTTAGCGGAATGTTCCATTACTAAAGTTTATACTAACGGAATGCAGGGTTATTTAAGATCGGGAATAAAATAATAAAATAGAGGGTAAAAGAGGAGAATCATAAAAAATACTAAAATTTAAATAATCTGAATCATTCATTTCATCAAATAATTGGACGACAGACATTTTTTAGTTCTTGTTATATGCCTAACTTTATTGGCTTTTATTACAGGGTAAAAAAAGGAAAATCATAAAAAAATACTAAAATCAAAATAATATGAACCATTCATTTCATCACATAATTGGACGACGGATATTTTTTAATTCTGGTTATAGGCCTAAATTTATTTGCTTTTTTTTTTTTTTTTTTTTTTTTTTGAAAACCAACCAAAGAATGATTGTATTAATGAATCAAAACTGCAATGCAGTCAGGGGGAGATATAATCCCAATACATAGCTTGATCCTGAACAAAAGCTACCGAAGCTAGCGTATGCGCATGCGAATTAATCTGCCTAGAAACATAATTTATCGAGACATAATTAAACGAAGAAATGAAACTCCTACATTGGTCTACTATGACCCAACATAGGACATTATATTGGTTGATTCCTATCGTATAGTATTCCCTGGTTGTATACAGTCTGTGAGAAGGGTGATCGTTGTTGTATTTTTCTCCAGTAGCCAGGATAGAGCCTCCTTACATGCCAAAGTCTCCGGCATAAACGGCAACAAACAACTCGGGAGTCTTCCGTTTTTTGCCACCAAAAAGGACCCTTCGGGAGACAACAACACAATGCCGTACTTATTTGCTCTTATTAGTATAATATAATAGATTTATATAGTAAGTATAGTAAAGTAGTAACTGTTACTACAACAATATATATAGTACATATTACTATAATATGCCTAACACACACACACACACACACACACACACACATATATATATATATAGGGGTGATCACATGTGGTCATGTTGTTAGGTGTGGTCGTGTGGCGGAATTTCAGAATACACCAATAGTTAAGTAAGATATACACCATCAACGTCAGGAAATGCACCACAAAAAACGCACACAAATTAGGTACGCATCACCAACAGCACACCATTAGGTGTGAGTAAAAACACCATACAGTGTTCTGAAATACACCATTGGGGTTGGTGAGTTATATGGTGCATTTTTTGGTATTTTTTTTGCATTTCATTGTGGTGGGGTTGCTGCATGTTGTTAACACTGTTAGTGTATTCTGAAATTCCGTCACACGACCACACCTAACAACATGACCACATATGAGCATTATTCTATATACTAGTTTTTTACGCGCATTGCGCGATTGGGATAATGCCCAATGTTTTTTTGTTAAATAAGTACTTTAAAGTATATTAAGGCAGGATTATATTGAAATTGTTCATGCATAGATAATTGAAGGTTGAATTTGCGTATTTAAATAGGTAATTCTTCTCCCAAAGGTTGAGTTCCCAACCCCAAGGGCCCCCCACACTCCGACCCGACAGAGCATTGTGGGAAGTTGTAAATCACGGTGACTCAATGGTTCAGTAGACAGGGCCAAATGCTGATACGCACAAGGAATCTGCCCATTTTGGACATAATTCCCGCACTGCCGCCGCCAAGGTTCAAACCTTGGTCTCTTCTCCCAAATACTACCCACTAAATCATTGAGCTAAGCCCGTGCGAGTTAAATAGGTAATTCTAAGTTTACAAATGCAAGATAATATAGTCAAGATTGATTATAATTGTCAATAAAATAATTGTATAGGTATAGTTGAAACCAAATACGGGACATAAGGGAGAACAAATAAAAATTAGGGCATAAATTATTAAATATATACTAATATTGTTTGAGGAGATTCCGACATTAGGATTTGTGGTTAAGTTCTATTAAGACTTTAATATTAGAATTAGATTAATGGTGTAGTTATAATTCTATATTAGACTTTAATATTAGAATTAGACTAACGGTGAATTAACGGAAAAGTTAAATGGATAATCATATAATTAAGGATAAATTAGAAAATCTTAAAAGAAAAAAATTAAAACCTGAACATTATGAACCATTCATTTGATTTAATAATTTGGCGGTCATTTTTTCTACCCAATGTTAATAATTAAATAAATTCGCTGGTCAAATCCGCTAGTATAATCCGCTAACGCTAACCGCTAACTGCTGATTGTCAAACAAGGACATTGCGAGGTAGTTCTCACTTCAATTTGTTGTGTGATTTGAATACTCTCTTTGTCACAAAATCTCTCAAGTAGTTAATATGGTTGGCTTTATTAATTATATTTTTTTTTTAATTTTTTCATGGTATTAATAAAATACTTGGTAAATAAATATATAGAATTATTTTGTATTATAACTTTGATATTTAATTAGAAAAATAGTGCACAAAAAAGATAATAGATAATGTAGTGAATATAATCAATTGATGAATTTGAATGTAAAAATTTGTACATTTGAGAAAAATAAAGACAATATAACTACTTTTAATTTTTTTTTGAAAGTAACTACTTTTAATTAATTTATAGATAATTAATAATTTTTTTTTCACTGAATAAAGACATTGTAAGGACAATGTAGCGAATATAATCAATTAATAAATTTGAATATAAAGAATTTTTATATTGAAGAAAAATAAAGACAATATAACTAATAAAATTATTTCTCAAAAAATTTCAATTTTGGTCCACTGACTATTGGGGTTGTGTTAATTGCAACACTTGACTTTCAAAAATATTAATTTAGTACCTTGACTATGCAATTTCTATCAATTTTGGTCACGCCGGCCAAATTGCCGGCCAAATCTCACCGGAAAAAATTTAAGATGTTAAATAATAAGGGTATTTTAGTCATTTTACTCCCCAATCCTTTCTTCTCGGATGAGCTACTCTCCAGGCGACGATTTCTTCAATTCTCCAATGAGCTTCTCTTCATTTACTCATCTTTTCATACCCACAGCGCTGTCATTAGAAAATTAAAGCATATTGAGTCCGTCTAGTCAAATTATAGAGCCCCCACCACTTAAGCATTTTCTCAAATCGGAAGCTTGGAGTTTGAAGACAGGATTTTGAAGATGAATTTATTACCGTCCCAGATGCCAAACGAGGAATCGGATTCGGATGATGAGGTTTTGACGTTGAGATTCAGGAAGTTAGTGAAGTTGCTAGCGTGGTAGTTCTTCGGGTGATGAATTGAGCCGCCGATCTCGAAGGTATCCTGGCGATGGTGACCGTGGCCATGCGGCCGCCGCCGACAACATGGCGCTCAAAGATTCTTATGGAGCCGATTTTCGGGTTGGGATGGATTGGAATAGGAGCGAAGGAAATGCGCGACGGAGGAGTAGCTGATCCCACTGCCTAGTATGCATACTGCCGGCGGAGATCGCTGCGATTCGGAGGTGAAAATCAATAAAAGGAAGAAGAAGGAAAAAGCGAGAGTTCTCTTCATTTTCGTCAAGATTTCTGCTAGATGAGCAATGACAGGATCTGTTGTTACTAAACCAATTTAATTTACTCATATTTTCTTTCTCCAAAGCTCATCTTTAATTTACTCATCGTCGCCGGTAATGGAGAACCTGAGAAGAAAGAGAAAAGGAGTAAAATGACTAAATTATCCTCATTATTTGACCTATTAAATTTATCCGGTGAGATTTGGCTGGCAATTTGGCCGGCGTGACCAAAATTGATAGAAATTGCATAGTCAAAGTACTAAATTAACATTTTTGAAAGTCAAGTGTTGCAATTAACACAACTCCAATAGTCAATGGACCAAAATTGAAATTATCTCTCTCTTATTTTTTTTGAAAGTTACTGGCTCTATTACATTGTAGTATCTGTTCAAATACTTTTCTCAACCTACTGAAACACAAAGGATATTTATTTACAAAATAATCCTATATATTTATTTACCAAGTATTTTATTAATACCATGAAAAAATTAAAAAAATATAATTAATAAAGTCAATCATATTAACTACTTGAGTGATTTGTTAACAAAGAGAATATTCAAATCACACAACAAATTGAAGTGAGAACTACCTCGCAATGTCCTTGTTTGACAATGAGCAGTTAGCGGGTAGCGTTAGCGGATTATATTAGCAAATTTGACCAGCGAATTATATCGACGGTTGGTAAAAAGATATTTGAAAAAATTAGCTGTTTAGATTAACATGTAAAATGACCTAAGGGTATACATATATTTAATAATAATAATAATAATAATAATAATTGTTTAAAAAAAATTAAGCCAATCATATGAACTACTTGGGGGATTTATTGACAAAAAGAGTATTCAAATCACACAAAAAATTGAAGTGGGAAAATATCTCGCAATGTCCTTGTTTGGCAATAATAATAATAATAATAATAATAATAATAATAATAATAATAATAATAATAATAATAATAATAATGATAATGATAATAATAATAATAATAATAATAATAATAATAATAATAATAATAATAATAATAATAATAATAATAATAATAATAATAATAATAATAATAATTGTTTAAAAAAAAATTAAGCCAATCATATGAACTACTTGGGGGATTTATTGACAAAAAGAGTATTCAAATCACACAAAAAATTAAAGTGGGAAAATATCTCGCAATGTCCTTGTTTGGCAATCAGCAGTTAGCTCTTCAATATTAGTATATATTTAATATTTTATGCCCTAATTTTTATTTGCTCTCCCTTATGCCCGTATTTGGTTTCAAGTATACCTATACAATTATTTTATTGACAATTATAATCAATCTTGACTATATTAGCTTGCATTTGTAAACTTAGAATTGCCTATTTAAATACGCAAATTTAACATTCAATTATCTATGCATGAACAATCCAATATAATCTTGCCTTGATATACTTTAAACTATTTATTTAAAAAAAAACATTGGGCATTATCCAATCACGCAATGCGCGTAAAAAACTAGTAATTTAATAAGAGTAAAATAGAGTACTAATTATGCCAACTTTGATTGGGATAAGGTTCAAACCTAAGATTTTTTTTTTATTATTTTTATTTATTTTTTATTGAAATCAATGAGTAAGTTAACGGTGAACTAACGGCTATTCTTAAAATTTTAACGGAATTAGTAACGGTGTGTGGGTATTTTAGGAAATTTTAGTGTAAAATTTAAATCTGATCAATCTTTTAATCAATCTGAGCCATTCATTTGATTAAAATCTGTGACCGCCATTTTTTCTACCCATTATAGGCCTAACTATAACTCTCTTGGGCTCTTATTAGTATATATATATATATATATATACACTAGTATTTGTCCCATGCGATGCACGAAAAATATGTTATAAAAATATACCCTATATAAGGTTTATTCATATATAAAATTTTTGTTATTTAATAATTATCACCCGCGCGATGCATGGGGAAAAAATTATGTTATTATAAATATTAATAAAAAAATAAAAAAAAAAAATTTTAAATTGTTTAATATAATAATATTTTTGAGCTTCCATTGGTCAAGTATTTATTATTTTTATAGAATACAAAATTACAATTAAAATTAAAATTAAAATTTTTTATGGTTAATATAATTTATAATTATGTACATATTCAAATAAACTTATAGAGAGAATTTGCATAATTATATTGATTTATTCTTAATTGTATTTCATCTATATTATAATTTTCGTAATACGAATAATAACTAAGATAATTACATTTAGAAAGTAAATTGCAAATTTTTTATGAGTAAATTTAAACTCTAATTGAACACGTTTTTTTATATGATTATATAATATATTCTTTATGCACATGTCATTTCATAAACCCAAATGTCATTCTATAAGTCCAAATCCACTTTTTGTGGAGATAATTTAAATGTATTTTTTTTCTTTTAAAAGTCCTAAGTTTAGAAATCCAGAAAAACATTAAAGACCCATATGATATATACATTTATATATATATTTAAATTTTTATTTATGGCTCAAAAGTTTTTTTTTTTTTTTTTTTTTTTTTTTTTTTTTTTATTCTGAAGTCCAATAATTGACCCACGGCCCGCAGCATTTGCTTTCTTCATCCCTTCTCGTTTTTGCCATTTCTTTGAAGCATTTGAGAGGGAGAAAAATTATATGTAGAAGCTTGCTTTAATTGCACTGTTTCAGATATCGAATAGGCTTTCATCGAAAATTTAATTAATATTGTAATCCCAAGAAGCACCATATATAACAAAAGCATATGAAATAAAATTTCATTGTAAAGCCAGAGATTTAATTGATATTGCATCGTTTCATATTTTCTATTAATCGGGAATCGGAATCCTTAATCCTAATATCATAACATTTAATAACTCTATTAATTCAATAAATGTAATCCTTTGTTATGGGCGAGAAAAAAATAGCTATTTTATTTTTCAAATGTTGTGCTTTTTATTTTTTATTTTTTATTTTTTTTTTAGGAAAAATGGCGCTTTTTCCCCCTGTGTTGTTAACATATAGTATATTTTCCCCCTGTGTTGTTTATGTAACCACTTTATCCCCCTCAATTGTTTTTGAAGTGGCTATTTTCCCCCCTCTCCGTTAAATAAGTGTTAGGGCTGTTAAATATGAGGGTAAAAATGGCATTTCACTTATTATTATTATTATTATTATTATTATTATTATTATTATTATTATTATTATTATTATTATTATTATTATTATTATTATTATTATTATTAAAATATAATAAACTATGCTAACATTTCTTTAAATTAATACTCCGTATAATTTAACTTTTTTTATTTTTAATTTATTAAAAATATTATTAAACACAAAAAAATTAATTTAACAATTTAAAAAATTAACGAAATAACTAAAAAAGAGTTAAATTAATTAATAAATTATAAATAAGATAAGTAAGATGAGACAGAGAAAATAAACACTATCATAAAAAAAACAAAATATGATTTAAGCACATAATAATAATAATAATAATAATAATAATAATAATAATAATAATAATAATAATAATAATAATAATAATAATAAGAAGAAGAAGAAGAAGAAGAAGAAGAAGAAGTGAAATGCCATTTTTACCCTCATATTTAACAGCCCTAACACTTATTTAACGGAGAGGGGGGAAAATAGCCAATTCAAAAATAATTAAGGGGAATAAAGTGGTTACATAAATAACACAGGGGGGAAATATGCTATATGTAAACAACACAGGGGGAAAAAGTGCCATTTTCCCTCTTTTTTTATTTTTATTTTTATTTTTATTTTTTTTATTGTAAAGGATGTTGTGGCTATTTTATATTTATAGCTAGTAATAATAATAATGTTGGTAATTAATTGTAACATTAATCTTAACTATATGGTTTGGAAAGTAACATTAATTACTTCCCAACCATATAGCTTTATTATAGTTTAGATTATATATATATATATATATATATATATATATATATATATATATAGTAAAGTAGTAATTGTTATTATAATACTATATAGTAAGGGTTACTATAATATGCATATACTAGTAATAAAAATAAAACGAGTTAATACCCAATTTAGTTCTCGATTATAGTAATTTTACTCAATTTAGTTCTAAATAACTTTTTGTACTTAATTTAGTCCCAAACTTTGATCTTTTTACCCAATTAAATTCTCCGTTAATAATTCCATTATTTGAGTGTTTAAAACAGAGTTAATATAGTAATTTCTCCTCCCTCCTCCCTCCTCCCTTTTAGTCAAATTGCCTTCTTCCTCATTTCTCCTCCATCTTCTTTCCTAGACTGTAATTAAAAAAAAAAAAAACTTAAATAACAAGAGAAATTGTGAAAAAGATTAGATAAAGATAGATACATAGAGAAGGAGGGGAGAGAGAGAGAAATGTGTTAAATACTGTAAGATGGGATATAAAGAAAAGAAAGAACGCGGTGTATTTATTCCATACTGCAATAAAATTTCCAATATTTGTTGAACTTTTGTAATAAGTATTTTAATGTAACATAGTTTAGGGATGTATTAAAATATTTCTTTGTTCTGGAACTTCATGAACACTATGTATAGTGTATACAAACCAGTCGTTATATCGTGCACCGCGGTGCATAATCGATTATGCACTGCGTGTTAAAACGGTACCGTTTCTATAGTTATAACGGAATGACACTACAGTGTCTAAACCGACACTGTCTCACGTATTATCTTTATATTATCAAGTGAAACTGCAATTATATGAAAATGATACTGTAGTTGTGGTGAAATGAAATTACAGTATATATAAAATGAAACTGAATAACATTTCACATATTTGAGTGTATATTATACAATGAAGCTGTAATTATATTGAAATGATCATGTAGTTGTGTTTTAATGAAACTATAGTGTATATTGTTAGGATCGATACGGTTCACAACACCTAATTACAATGGCAACTTGGGCGGAAATATTGAGAATATTTCTAGTGTAAGATTTAGAATAAATCATACACACAATAAGGTAATATTGAAGAAGGATTTTCTGTATTGACAAAAGAAAATAATACAATAGGAGTTACAATATAACTCTCTATTTCTCTCTATACTACAAGCACTATCTATGCTAAATTATCTAAAGAGATACAAGATGGGATGATAAAAATGACAGAATGAACTCCCTATTTATAGTAGGAGATTAGGGGTCATTTTGTAGATAGCCAAAAGTCAAGGGACTAAATTGCAAATTCCTTTGTCAACATTTGCTGCTAGCATACTCCAATTTGTCAAAGATTGCTGCTACTACCTGCATTGCTGACAGTACACAATTGCTGACTTTGGAGTGCTACTACATTTCCGACAATCTCTCACTAGAAGATTTGATTGTAACAATCATATCTTCATACCATTCCTTTTTGCCAATTCCTTGCTGCTTGCATACTTGTTAGGCCAATTGAGGATCTACACCATACGAACTTATCGTTGGTAATCGACTTTGTCAACATATCTGCCAGGTTATCTTTAGTATGGATTTTCTATATACCCACACTTCCTTCTTCCACCTTTTCACGAACAAAGTGATATTGAACTCGTATGTGTTTCGTCTTGGAATGAAATGCTGGATTCTTTGTCAAGTACAAAGCGCTCTGACTGTCACAAAATAGAGTCATTTTCTCTTCTTTGTGCCCGAGCTCCTCCAATAGCATTTGCAACCATATAGCCTCTTTACTAGCTTGAGTAGCTGCTATATATTCTGCATCTGTCGTTGACGTTGCCACAACAAACTGCAACTTCGAGACCCAGCTTATTGCTCCGCTAGCAAGAGTAAACACATAACCCGTGGTGGATTTACTACAATCAAGATTACCTGCATAATCTGAATCAACATAGCCTTGAATAATGAAGTTTGATCCTCCATAACACAATGCAATATCTGAGGTACCATTGATATATCTAAGAATCCTCTTAACAGCATTCCAATGCTCTCTACCAAGATTTGCGATGTCTGCTCCCACTGCTTGTGCAATGTCTGGTCTAATGCAGATCATAGCAAACATTAAACTGCCCACTGCTGATGCATACGGTACTCGAGACATCTCCATCCTCTCTGCTTCATTTCTAGGACTCATACTTGAGGATAACTTGAAATTAATAGAAAGAGGGGTAGAAATTGGCTTACAATCCTGTATGTTGAAACGCCGCAAGATTTTCTTCAAGTAATTCTATTGCGAAAGTCAAATCTTCCTATTATTTCTGTCTCGGTGAATTTGCATCCCTAGAATCTTGTTTGCTGGTCCCAAGTCCTTCATTTCAAATTCCCTAGCCAATTGAGCCTTCATCTCTGTGATACGATCATTGTTGGGACCTACTACTAACATGTCGTCAACATACAACGGCAAAATGATAAACTGATTATCATTAAATCTCTTGTGATATGCACAAAGATCTGAATTAAATCTTTTGTATCCAAGGCTCAAAATGAATGAATCAAATCTCTTATACCAACATCTCGGCGCCTGTTTGAGACCGTATAGAGATTTGTTCAACCTGCAAACCAAGTTCTCTTTTCCTTCTTCTTCAAATCCTTCTAGTTGGAGCATGTAAATCTCTTCTTCAAGTTCTCCATGTAGAAATGCAGTTTTCACATCCAACTGCTCAAGATACAAGTCAAACACAGCACACATCGCCAAGACTGCTCTAATTGTTGTAAGTCGTACAACCAGAGAAAATATCTCGTTGAAATCAACTCCTTCTTTCTGAGCAAATCCTTTCACAACTAATCGAGCACGATACCGTTCCACTTGATTATTTCTATCTCGTTTGATCTTATAGACCCATTTATTTCCAATAGCCTTCCTTCCTTGTGGTAACGGGACAAGTTCCCATGTTTTATTCTTATGGAGAGCTTCAATTTCTTCTTGCATTACTGTCATCCACAGAGACGCATCTGGACCTTTCTTAGCCTCATGGTAAGTTAATGGCTCACCATCTTCTGTTAGTAGACAGTATGCAACATTTCCCTCCATAGAATAATTTGAGTGCCAAGCTGGTTGTCTCCTCTCCCGAGTTGATCGTCGAACTTCTGAAGTTGAAGACTCAGCTTGCTCTTATTCATCATGCTCTATTGTTGCTATATATAGTGAAAGGTTCCCGTGCGGTTGAATGCTTCCTGTGCGAATGTGCGGTGGATTAATGTGCATGAGATTTGTACTCAATGTGCGCGAGTGTTGTGCTTAATGTGCCTGAGATTTGTACTTAATGTGCGTGAATGTGTAAAATGCAGCAGAAAATATTGATGTCAGCTTCTTCCCCATCCCCAGTAGCCATTGCCCCCTCCCTGATGATGATAATGCAGAGGCGGGCTATGGTGGTTAAGAATTATGGGAATAATACAACAGAAATTCACACTTAGCTGCTGTGCAAATTTTACTGTGCGTGCGTCATCTATATAAACATTCAACTGCACTGAAGGTAGCTGGTAATCCAGAATCCATGGCCAAATTGAAGGAAGAAGTAACAAGAAGCTTGGGCGTTAATGTGCGTGCAGTGAGTTTCTGTTCTGCTTCTTTCTGAGCTCGTAATTCTGAAATACTCACGCACATTAAGCACAAATCTCACGCACATTAAACACAATACTCAGGCACATTAAGTACAAAACTCACGCATATTAACATGACGCACATTAATCCACCGCACAACCGCACGAGAAGCCACAAATGCAGCTGATCCCTTCCCTATATATATTGTTAATTACATATATAAATATAGTACAATGTGTTTTTTTTTTTTTTTTTTTTTTTTTTTTTTTTTGGATTAGTACACTGTTAGTATAAGTGCAATACTAACAATACACTAAACAGTGTACAATATTTATATATGTAAATAACTATATATATATATATATATATATATATATATATATATATATATATATATATATATAGGGTTGAGTTCAAATGAGGACAACAATATATAGAGGACTGTGAGGACAAATAATGGGCACACAACAAATTAATACCAGGCACACAACTTAATACATAATGGCACACAAGAATAAATGCAACCATCGGGTTTCGAACCCAGGCTCTATAAATTAACAAATCTAGCACGCGACATACAAACTGTGGCACACGACTACATTCGGCCATGCACACAACATACCGGCTAATGACACACACTACATCTGTCCTCACAGTCCTCTATAATATACTTGTCCTCATTTGAATACACATCTATATATATATATATATATATATATATATATATATATATATATATATATATATATATTCTATTTTAATTTTTGAAATTAGTACTTATATTATAAAACTTTTATTTTTAAAATTTAAAATTATTTAACATTTTAACAAAAAGTTGACGGGGAATGGGTATAATCTCCGTCCCCGCCTAATTTCTCACAGGAACGGGAATGGAGAATATTTTCAATTTCCCGCCGGGGACGGGGATGGGGACGGAAAACTCCCCGCCCCTGCCCCGCCCCGTTGCCATCCCTAGTAAAATACTCTTACCGTTTATAACTTCTGTTATTTTTTCTATTATTGCTACCATGCACATGCATCCACCATATATTTTCTTATATTCTTTAATAATAATAATATATTGTAGATATTAAAACCGACAAACCGTGGAATAATGGTCTGCTCGTTAAATTTCTGGGCAAGTCGGTCGCGCTCTCTCTTTTTCAGCAAAGAATGTTACGCCTTTGGAATCCGGAAGGCCGTTCGGAGTTTGTCGACCTTGGTTCAGGGTGGTTCATTGTGAGGTTTCAACTGCAGAAAGACTGTTTGCACGTTTTGGTGGATGGCCCTTGGAAATTATTCGCCCAGGTCGATAAATCCAAACCTCGGACCACCCACACCAATGGGCGTAAAGTGGCGAACAACCGGAGGAATAATCAATTCGAAACTCTTCGTGATCACGTGAATGTAGCAGAAGCTGGTCATCCCGCTGGCAAGCAGAGTGGTGCTCCGGCGTCTTCAGCTTCGAATAAAGGTAAGGTCCTATGCCTACTTTCTCCCCCCCTGATAATCTGGCTTTCTCAACGCAGGCTGCCAACGTGGGAATCCATCATCGAGTTGGCGCCAAGGGAGGGACTTCTGGGAACTAGTCTCGAGTTGTCATCCAAGAGCATAGAGAGCGTGGAGGCAGTAGCCGTGGAGGGTTCCAGTCAGGTTCGCGAGGCAGAGGTAGAGGCAGCGGGCGTAAAGGTTTAACATCTTTTTCTCCCGTTAAGGATCACGGTAACAATCTTGACATGGAACACACGGGAACTACTAGTGTGTTCTAGTTTGGTAGTAACAATGCTGGCATTGCCCGTGGGGGTTCTTTTCCCCCAAGTTTGTCCATCTTGTATGACAATATCGGTTTTACGCCCGGGGAAGCCGGTGATCCAACCTCCCTTTTGGCCAATGGTAACCCATGAAGATCGTATCCTGGAACTGTAGAGGGGTGGGCAATGGTCGAGTTAGGAGGCATGTTAAACAGCTTCTTATCACAACCAAACCCGATGGCCTTGTGCCTTCTAGAGATACGAACTAATAGGGTGGATGGCGCAAATTATGCCTTGGACATAACGACGTCGTTTTCAGGTAAAACGCGTCATTCCAGTTAAATTTTTTTTTTTTGATTTTGTCTTGTCGTTAACGACGTTAACGGCGTTATTCGTTTGTGCCATTATGAATGTACAATTATGGAATTATGAATGTACAGTTATGGAATTATGAATGTAAGTTATAAAATTATGAACATAGAGCTCTGACATTATGAACTTACAATTATGAACATATAGTGATAAAATTATGAACATAGAGCTCTAAAATTGTGAACATGGAGCTTCGAAAATTATGATTTTACAGTTATTGAATTATGAATGTACAGTTACAGAATTATGAATGTACAGTTATGCAATTATGAATGTACAGTTATGCAATTATGAATGTGCAGTTATGGAATTATGAACACAGAGCTCTGACATTATGAACTTACAATATGAACATATAGTGATAAAATTATGAACATAGAGCTCTAAAATTGTGAACATAGAGCTTCAAAAATTATGAAGTTACAGTTATTGAATTATGAATGTACAGTTACGGAATTATGAATGTACAGTTATGGAAGTATGAATGTACAGTTATGGAATTATGAACATAGAGCTCTGACATTATGAACTTACAACTATGAACATATAGTAATAAAATTATGAACATATACTCCTATAACGAAGCGGTCTGAAATTTAAAAAAAAAACAAAAAAAAGTGGAAGATAACAGTGCCACTAACGGCATTGTTATCCGTGTCCAGCATGCATGCTGGACACGGGTCCATAGTATAACGATTGGGTGGATGGCATGGTTAATCTTGCCAACAGTTTGGGTTTCACTAACCATTTTCTCGTTGAGCTTCTCGGGTTTGTATAGGGGCTTCTTGTGACACCCCGAATTTTATTCCTGAAAACCCAAATTGAATTTCCAAATAATTCCTAAGGATGGATTTAATTCTCCTATTTATACCA
Source organism: Ipomoea nil (assembly GCF_001879475.1). Taxonomy (NCBI): domain Eukaryota; kingdom Viridiplantae; phylum Streptophyta; class Magnoliopsida; order Solanales; family Convolvulaceae; genus Ipomoea; species Ipomoea nil. The sequence goes on along the minus strand of NW_017617996.1, from coordinate 927,783 downwards.
TGGACCCTTTATTAACTTTGCCTTAGAACCTTGTTAAGGGAACCACTTTAGCCCAATCCCTTAGCTTTTAGTTAGAATCATTTGGTTGAGTTCTATTTATTATCTTGTTGGACCTTGGTACAAGTTTGAATATGAATATTGCTCATAGCCCAATTGATAAAGAATTATTAGGCCCGTACCTTAGTCTTTCTAACTTATGGCAATCATTATTGTGTGGACCATATTTTGTCTACTGTAAAATAATGTACATTCAGCACAGAAATAATGTACATTGTATTCAGGAGATGTACATTATTTTTGTTCTGAGTGTACATTATATTGTATAATGTACATTCAGTACAAAAATAATGTACATTTAGTATATTAAAAATGTACTTTTTGTTATGGTTCACATAACATTGTGTGGACCAGGGTCCACACAATAATTTGCCTATTCCTACACCCTAAAACACTTACTCATGAGTTCCTACCACTTAGGTAGAATCACACTCAAACATTTCAGCTCACCCTACACTCCTTTCACACGCCACTTTCCCTCCCCACTCTACCAAAAGTGTTCTTCATCTCCCCAACCAAGAAGGCTAAGCAAGACTCTACCTTTCACCATCACCAAGCATAGGAAGGGTAAGAAATAGGTGTTAGTGATCTTTATTTGTGGTTTCCATCTTCATCATCCAAGTCTCTTTCTTTTTGTGTGTTGGGTTTGGGGATTTGTGATGAAGGTCATCTTGAAGGGGACTTGCAAGAGTAAGCCTAAGCCTATTTTCTCTATGCAAATGTGTATTCTTGATGATCATGTGTTATTGGAGCATATTCTTGTGTTTATGCTATTATAAGAGCTTGTATCTAGGTTGTATGATGTTCTTTGATGTGCCAATCCTTCTATTTAAGTCATATTTGTTGTTGATGTGATTATTGAGGTGTTTGGACTTGGATTGCACCTTCTTGGCAATTTTTCTGGAAGTCTATTTTCTCTACAGTTCGTGTACCCAATAGGTACTTCGGGCGGCTACCAAAGCACCCGCCGGTGCTAGGTTTCACCAGGGGGTTCGGCGGGAAGTTTAGAGCCTGCCAGAACCACCCACTGGTATATGGTGTGGGGATTCAGTGGGCACTTTTCCACCCGCCCGAACCCCCCACTGGTACGATGTTTATTGGCTTCCATTTTGTTGTTTCCCTGTGTATTTTCGTGTATTTATTGATGTCTCGTAAGTCTAGAGCGGTGTATTATGAACCCAATGGTTAGGATTTGGAGTATTGAATCTGGGTTAGTATCCAATATTGTTATTCGTTGGATTATTCGATGAAGTTGATGATGTTCGTATGTATCCTTGTGATTACTCTTTGGTTTGTATATTAGCATGTTGTGAACTGTTACCTACAAGCTTGTCGAAAGGTGGGACAAGGCTCCTTGCGAGTCCATACAATCACCCATCAGGCGGCTGAGCGAGTGGTCGAGCGCCCCACGTCGGTAGTCGAGTTTGAGGAAGTCACTCTAGATTCCACAAGCCCCGAAAGGAAAGTCAGAATTGGGACTGGCCTGGCTGAACCCATAAAGCGGACAGTTGTTTGGGTGATGCGGAGTTACAAGGAGATCTGTGCTTGGGCCTGAGGACATGCCGGGGGTTGACTGGTCGATCATCACCCACCGGCTGGCAGTCAACCCTGGTCTCAAGCCAGTCGCGCAAAAGCAGAGTTACTAGTCAAATGATCAGAGAGACTTCGTGAAGAAGGAAGTAGACACTCTGTTGGCTACAGAACATATTTGAGAAGTGAAGTACCCCGGTTAACTAGCCAACGTGGTATTGGTGCCCAAGCCGCCGGCGTGGATAATGTGTGTGGATTACACCGACCTCAACAAGGGATGCCCTAAAGATCCTTTTTCCCTACCCAGGATCGATCAGCTAGTCGATGACACGGCCGTGTGCGCTTTACTCAATTTCATGGATACCTTCTGCAGGTACCATCAAATATTCATGCATGAGTCCGACAAGGAGAAGACTGCCTTTTGGTCTTAAGAATGTTGGGGCCACATACACCCGGATGGTCGCTCGATTATTCAAGAGCCTGATTGGCAAGTCTATGACCGCCTACGTCGACGATATGCTGGTAAAGAGTAAGGAAAAAGAGGATCACGGGAAAGATCTCTCCGACTGCTTTGAGATTCTAATAAAGTATAATCTGAGGCTAAACCCTAAGAAGTGTGCGTTTGCAATCGGGGGTGGGGGGGGGGGGGGGGGGATTTTTTAGGCTATGTGGTGACCAGACAGGGAATTGAGCTCGACCCGGAGAAGGTGCAAGCCATCCTGGAAATGCAGCCTCCAAAAAATCTCACGGTGTTAGTGTTTAAGTTTTTGTAAACCCCAACTTGTAATTGGCAAATTATTATGGCAAAACTAGATAGGTCAAATTGTGTCTGTTATAGTCACCGAGTAACAATACGGCAGAACAGTCACTACGCCATTCAGGTTTTGGAAATTAGCAATTGGATTTCGCAGCCTTTATGACCAGCAGAACAGTTACCATATTGATGTTTTTTAGAAATTATTCTTGATGAAATCAGAATTGTTAAAAAGGAAGAATCGCAAGTAATCTTTATCTACAAGGAAACCCTATAATTTTACTTGTCAACCATGACTCACTGTATTATATATTATGGTTGTTTACATGGGAAAAAAAGAGAGACAAAAAAGAGAGGTGTTTTACAAGAAATATCCTTCAAGATTTGAATGTCAAGAATCTCTCTCCACGAATTACAAAGAAAATACTTTGAGTTATCATCTTCTCAAGACATCATTGATGATATGAATTTAATAAGACTCTTTAGAAGAAGTTATACAAAGCTTAAATCAGTGGACCGTATTCCATACAACTGTGGTGCAGTGGTGAGTGTGTCAGTGAGATGGATAGCGACATCGTGGATCTCCAAAGGGACTTTGGACGCTGAAGCACGAATCTCTGAGCTCGACAATCCTCTATAGGCTTCAAAAGATTAGGTATTACTGTGTGGTGAGCAACACACATTGGGTGAGAAGGTTTTCTCTTACCGTGTGTTTGATTTGCTGTTGAGATAGTGGATTGGACTTACTGATGGTGGTCCCCTTGACGTAAATACTATTGTATCGAACTAGGTAAACAATATTTTGTCTTTTACTTCTGTTTGATTTAATTTCCACACAAAGACTATTCATTGATCTACTGACTGGTTTAAGATAGTGCTAAGTGTTGGAAAAAATAGCTTAAAATGGCATATTAAGTGGTTATTTTGTGGTACAATTATCAGTGGGGTCCACTTCCAATTTGGGTCGGGTCAAAGTGGATTCGGGTTCTTAGTAGTGAGACGAAGAGATTGATATATTGTACGCTCAAAACAGATAATGGGTGAATGAGATATTGATTCTCAAAGTAGACCCATTTGAGTTGGAAAATGAAGGGAAAAAGTGAGCTTTTGTCCCACATTGGTTTGGGAAGAGGATTTGCCCCACTATTTATACAAGAGCTCTTTTTAAGCTTATTGAATTGTATAGCATAGAGTCTCTCTCTCGTGCGCAAGGGGGGGGGGGGGTGTGCAAATCAAATCCCAGAATGAGATCGAAAATGCTTGGATTAAGCCTAATCTCGTGTGCGATGAAACTTTGTGGTGAGTTCGTGGGGGGTTTAGTGCAAGTTGTGGTTAACTTTGAAATGGCAAAGTGGCCGAAACTTTGAAAATTGCAAAGTTTCGGCCAAAGGCAGTTTTGGCCTTTGGCCGAAACTGTGCTGCTCGAGCACAGTTTAGCTGCATGCACGAACCAGAAAGCATATCCCTGTTGTGACCGTTGGGTTCTAATTCATAACTGTGCTGCCCGAGCACAGTTTCGCTGCATGTACGAACCAGAAAGCATATCCCTGTTGTGACCGTTGGGTTCTAATTCATCAGCTGTTACTTGAGTTAATTTTAATTAATTCCAATTTTAATTTTTTGAATTAAAACCCATGTTAATGGTTGCTGTTACAGGAATTGTAGGGGTGCCCCTAAATGCCATAATAAAGGCTATTCACTCCTCAATCCCTATATAAGAAGGAGTTGAGCAGTAGCAGTTTTTTCACACACAAGAAGAAATATATTTTCAGCCTCAAAATACTTCTGCTTCTACTCCATTCTTGAAGCTGTGTTCTATTCGTGCTCTAGTTCGCCGGGTTCGTTCGTTTGGGTGCTCAAACGTCGAACCGTTGTACGTTTTATCCTGGGAAACCTAGGCCACAACTCTCCTAGCGCTTTTGGGAGGTGGCAAATAAGGTTTTAAGGAAAGAAAGGCACCACGCCTAACTCGTACTTTCTTCTTTCTTCCTTCTACTTCTTTCTTGTTTTGGATTATGCTCTAAGCAAAAATCCTTTCTTCTTTCTAGTTGGTTGGAGCTATAATCTAAGGATTATAAGTTCCATTTTTGGTTGATATATATTGGTATATTTTTTCGTAGATATATACATATATATATATATATAACCTTTGGATCCGTTTTATATATATTTGTGTGTATATATATATTTCGGATATATATCCAATAATATTTTATATATATTTTCGTGTATATATATAAATATTATTTTTTGGGATATTAAATCGATTTTGGTTCATTATCACCAACACTAAGTTAGTCACTCAAACATAATCATACTGAAATATTATCTAGACACAATATACAACACGAATACAGAAATCACAATTGGTAATAAAGTTTTTAAGTGTACCTAGTGACTTGATATGTAAGGGAATTAGAATTTCATTATTTTGTGATATTCTTGGTTGATTTGGGGGGAGTATTAATGAGAAGTTTTTGATATTAGACTCTGCTTGCTGAGTCAGAATCTGAACTAGACGTTGTTACTGATGATTAGATCAATGAGGAGGAACCCCTTGCTGCTTGATTTACTTTGTCTATTATTTTGACAAAAAAGGGGAGTAGTATATGTTGAGGGGGAGTTTGATAATTTCATGGAGTTTCTTGAAAGACAATTGGTTGGTTTGGAAAAGATTTTATCTTTACTCTTGTATGTGCTCTTTTGCTTAAGTTTTTTTTTTTTTTTTTTTTTTTTTTTTTTTTTTGGTAGTTTAATTGTATTATTCTTTTTATGGAGTTGTTTTGCCAAATAATAGGTAAATGGGGAGTTTGTTAGTGTTTTAGTTTTTGTAAACCCCAACTTGTAATTGGCAAATTATTATGCCAAAACTAGATATGTCAAATTGTGTCTGTTATAGTCACCGAGTGACGATCCGGCGGAACAGTCACTATCCAGTCGGGTTTTGAAAATTAGCAATTGGATTTCGCAACCTTTATGACTAGCAGAGCAGTTACCATATTGATGTTTTTTAGAAATCATTCTTGATAAAGTCAGAATCGCTAAAAAGGAAGAATGACAAGTAATCTTTGTCTACAAGGAAACACTAGAAGATTACTTGTCATCCAAGACTCAAAGTATTATATATACTGGTTGTTTACATGGGAAAAAAGAGAGAGAAAAAAGAGATGCGCTTTACAAGAAATATCCTTCAAGATTTGAATGTCAAGAATCTCTCTCCATGAATTACAAAGAAAATACTTTGAGTTATCATCTTCTCAAGACATCATTGATGATCTGAGTTTAATAAGACTCCTTGGAAGAAGTTCTACAAAGCTTAAATTAGTGGACCGTATTCAATACAATTGTGGTGCAGTGGTGAGTGTGTCAGCGAGACGGACAACGACTACACGGATCTCCAAAGGGACTTTAGACATTGAAGCACGATTCTCCGAGCTCGACAATCCTCTATAGGCTTCAAAAGATTGGGTATTACCGTGTGGTGTGTAACACACATTAGGTGAGAAGGTTTTCTCTTACAGTTTGTTTGATTTGCTGTTAAGATAGTGGATTGGACTCACTGATAGTGGTCCCCCAGACGTAGACACTTTTGTATCGAACTGGGTAAATAATATTTTGTGTCTTTTACTTCTGTTTGATTTAATTTCCGCACTAAGACTATTCACTGATCTACTGACTAGTTTAAGAAGTGCTAAGTCAGTCACTCAAATAGAATCATACTGAAATGTTATCTAGACACAATATACAACACGAATGCAGAAATCACACAACGAAATGCAGCGCTTTACCGGGCAGATGGCCGCTCTCAGCCTGTGACAACCCAAAATTTAATTTTCTAAATTTGGTTTTAAGAAATTCCAAAATAGTCATTTTCACTCTTCTATAAAATTTTTTGTTGGAAACAGTGTTTGAATTAATTAATTTGAGCCGTGTTTTAAATAAATTCGACACCCAGATTTATTCTATTTCAAAAATTCTAAATTCTCGGGTAATTGTGTACCAAAATTTTGACCCAAAAATCAATCTGAGTGAAACCGAGAGAAATCTGAGAAACCTGAACCAAGTGATTATATAGAAATCATTTTTGGAAAAATGTATTTTGACCCCCAAACTATTTAAAAATATCTTTCTAGAATTTGGTCCATATTGCATGGTGGACCACAAACTTCCAATGCCTTTGTCTGATGCTTTTGAAGAATCAACCAAAAGACCATTTTGCTCTCCACCAATCATTGTTGATCTTCCTAGGGTTTTGAGCCACTATAAAATGAATAGTTAGCAGCTATTTCATCCTGATTCCATCCTTGTCTTCCCACCAAGAACTCTGCAAGAAACCCAAGAAGAAAACAGTAAGTTTCTTAGGCTTATCCTCATCCATTTCCATCTAGCTTCCCTTCCTTAGCTTTCTATCTCTGAGGTTCTTGTTTTTAAGGGTTGTTGTGTAGCTTGTTTGAGGTATTTAGGTGGTGAAGCGGGTAGTGGCTGACTTGGGAAGAAGGAGGAATCCCTACAAGAAGAAAAGGCAACAATGGTATAACCCATGGACTCCCAACTTTTTATTTGACTCTGTGAAGTCTAGTTTGAGGTGTAAATGTAACACCCCACTTTTCTTAAACTTAATTACAGTTCTAAAACCAAATTAAGATAAACTAAGCAGCGGAAAATCAAACTTAATTAACAAACTAGTGGGAATGTCACCGCCACAACCACCTTCCCACAATGATTGCACAGGCTAAGGATAAAACTAAACATCAAGTCGAAGTAACATCCGAAATTTACTACATTAAAGTCACTTGGGGAAAAACACCCCGGTGTCTATCACCAAACATAAACAACATAAGTCTACAACCATCATCCATAACATCATAAGGTAAAACAAGAGTTTAGACTATTAGATCTACTAAACTAGTCTAACTCGAACAACTCTCAAACGCTGGGCCCACCTGAAAGGGGTTTTGCAAATAGACAAGTAGAAAACACCCGTTAGCATGAAGCTAAGTATAACTCCACTCAACCCTGTAAAATACTACAGTATATACTTTGGAAAAACATTTGATTCACATTCTCAATTTAAGCAATCTCAATCACTTAGACAAAACCTTATATAAACCACAAAGCTTTCTATATGCTCGCAACCTAAAATATCAATAGGCATACTTCAGCGATATCAAACCTAACAACATGCTCATACTAATGCATACTTAACATAGCAAATCTCAATCCTGTATAACCTTTCAATAACAATCTCATGCTAACACATAACTTAACAAGCAATTTCATGCTATCAAACAATAAGAAATTATTCTCATGCTTTCAAGTTCTCATCATGTAAACTAGATATACATCAATATGCAACTAAGGCAATCATACTCAATACACAATCTCGGATAATCATTCTCAATATGCAATCTAGTGCAAACATTCTCATTATGCAATCTCGTGCAATACTATACTCAAATGCAATCTTGTGCAAACATTCTCATTATGCAATCTCGTGGAATACTATACTCAAATGCAATCTCGTGCAAAAATTCTCATTATGCAATCTCGTGCAATACTATACTCAAATGCAATCTCGTGCAAAAATTCTCATTATGCAATCTCGTGCAATACTATACTCAAATGCAATCTCGTGCAAACATTCTCATTATGCAATCTCGTGCAATACTATACTCAAATGCAATCTCGTGCAATAGGATAAGTATACATATACACTCGTTTGTAAATAGAATACTTTTCTATGCAGGTTTCTTAGAGTCACAATGACTCGATTTCTTTCTCTTGAGTCTCTTGAATCGATTTCTTTCTTGCTCAAACTTTCTCATACTTTCTCGTTTATCTTCTTGTGCGAGGCAGGTACTCCGCCGCAGCGAAGCCCTAGCGTACGGTGCAATCTTGTGCATCCGCCACATCCATAGCTATGGAACCTCTAACTAGTGGAGAGGTAGGTCTTCACGAATCGTGAATGGACCTAACCGGCTCGGCAATCTATCTAGCGACATACGCAACTCGCCCACAGAACCACTCTCTTGGTTCTTTATCTTTCTTTCTTACTTACTTTCTCTATGGAATCAGGTATCGTACTTTTAGTGTGCACACCCCCTAATAATATGGGAAATCCTAAGAGGGGAATCATAGCTATGAAAATAGGTTTTGTCGAGACATGGGTTACCTCTTAGCCTTAATTAATTCCTTGGCTATGAAGGGTCTTTCTTTTAAGCTTTCTTGATTTCTTCTAAGGGAATTCTTGAAACTCTTTGGGTGGTGAGAGATTATTGTGGTGGGGGTTCTAGGTGTCTCCTTATGTTCCCTATTTATATATCTAAGAGTCTTACTTAGGGCTTAATTACTATAGGTTTGCTAACTCTATTCCTTTTAGGACTAAGGGTTGGGTTTAGGGATAAGGGCCCATGGACTATGGTGGGCCTTTCCTAATTAATTATTGTGATTTAATTCTTTCTTTTGGGTAATTGGTTAAATGATTAATTGGTTTTAGGGATCGTCACACGGGGTGTGACACTCTCCGCCCCTTACAAGGGGCTTTGTCCCCGAAGCCCGGTGTGTTAACCCACCCTTTCACCCCTAGGCATCCCGCATCTTGGCCTCCCGGTTGGGAATGTGGCCCCATGTTTTGCCTTAGCTGGGGTAGGCTGGGCTTCTGGTGATGTCGTGATAGGAAAGTTTTGGGGTCTACCTTGGTCTCCTGCTCCTGAGCTGGACGCCCCGCGAGTGCCCAAGGTGGCCTCGATCGCTGCCACCCTCTGATCTAGTGCGCGCGTCGTACGGATCAAGGATGAGAACCCTTCCTCCATGATTTGGTTTTGTCGGTTAAGCTGCGCGAGTATGCGCTCATTGACCGAGCCCTCGTTTTGCTCCCTTGGGTTCCCTCTTGATCGTGGGTGCAACGATGGGTCAGGCTCGTCATCCTCCTCCTGGTCCTCATTTCCCTCCAGGATTCCGCAATCTTGCATTCCCCGTTTGAGATTCTTGTTGGAGATGTCTAATTGGTCGACCAATTCTCTTCGTTCCTCCTCGGGTTTTTGGCAAATTTCTTCGAGGGTGAGGTAATGTCCTCCCTCGGTGTAGTAGATATCATTGCGGCGTAGGTTCTGGACATTAAAGACCATGCCATTTGCGGTCTTGATCTCGGTGTGGCTTAGTTCCACCCCCTTTTTCTCCATGATCCAACTTAGGATCATCCCGTAGGGTAGGCTAAGTCGGTTGCTTGATTTGTAAAACTCCATATGTTTTAGCATGAGGGCCGACAGGTTGAACTTGATTTTATGCTTCAGGAGATAGGCAAAGGTGCACTCTAAGCTTCCTACGTCCTTGCTCCTATTATTGGTGGGCAAGAGGCTATCGGTTACAATCATAACCAATATCTTTTGCTCCGCCGATAGCCACTTCCGGTTTGGTCGCGTGGCCGAGGTGAACCCGTCCTCTTTCCCGAGTAGGTACCCGAGATAGTCCTTGTACCCCGTGTTTTGGGTATCGATCCACCCCTTTCGATCGTAGTTTGACACACCCGTGGTGGTCAATTTCAAGAGCTTGGCCAAACGGCTTTCAGAAAGCACAATTTCCTTGCCGCGGACCTTAGTGGTGATTTCTAGTTTGTCACCCCGTTTGGTGGCTACAAGATGTTGATAGAATTACTTCACCAATTCGGGGTACGTATCCCCTTTGATGGTGAGATATGTGTATAAAAGCCCTTGGTGTTTAAGCATATCAACCAATTTCGGAGAGAATTGGTCGGGTTCAAGGGCTTTACCTCCGATCATGGTGTAATCGGCGTTGCTCCATTTCGGGGTGCGGGTTCTGAGGGGTTTCTTCGGCATTTCGATGGGCAACACTTTTCCGGCGGTTTTTTTTTTTTTTTTTTTTTTTTTTTTTTGTTTTTTTCGGCGGGTCTCCGGCGAGTTATTTATTTTATTTATTATTTTTTCGGCGGTGGTTTTCGCTCCTTGCGAGGGCGGCGACGGTGGGGCGGTGTCCAGGCGACGGCTCGGTGAGGTGGGTGATGGTCTCCGATTGCGTGGGGCGTCGGTGGCAGCGGGTGGAGCTTGGGCAAGTGGCGGGCGGAGTTTTGGCGTTGCGGGCGATCTCCGGGCGAAGTGGTTGGGCGGTGGCGCGGCGGTGCAGGGCTTTCGGGAGGTGGTCGGACGGCGGCGGCGTTCGGCTGGCGGTGGCGCGGGTGGCCGATGGGATTTCTACGGTGGTGGTGGTGAGTTGCATGAGAGAGGGAAGGGAAAGAAGTGGGGAAGAAGAAGGAGAAAGGGAAGAAGAAGAAGGGTTTTTGATTTGGGGATTTTGTGGGTTTTAGGGATTTGTAGGGGCTTTAATAAGGGAGTATTCCCTTAAGGTTTCAAGAAACACTTATGGGCTGGTGTTTAGAATCTTGGTCACTTAAGTGGAAGGTCAAGAGTTCAATTCTTATTGGTAACACTAGGCTCCTTGATTATAGGGCCCTTGTTTTTTTCCTTCTTTTGTCTTCTAGTGGTGAGGCTTGGCTAGTTTGTATAGTTCTAGTTCTACCCCCGTAAATAGGACCGAATTTCGAACCAATCTTTTATTTATAATATCTCCGAAGTAATTAAGCTAAATAAGTAGTTCTACTACGAAGGTGATTACAAGAAATTGCAAACCTAGCCTAGACATAATTCGTCTTCTTGGTTTTCTCCCACGGGGTTTGCGTGGTCCTCGTCTTCTGGGGTTAGGTTTCCTTCCTCGAGATTGTTCTCGTTCCCGAGGTCGGCTTGAGTGCGGCTCATGACGAATATTTTTCCGGGAGCGCTGTAGTTTCCTCGATGAGCGGTTCCCCCATGTTGTCCCATGGTGGTAGTGCGTGGTCTTTGGGGTTGGGTGCAAAGGAAGGCCTTGTGTCCTTCCTCTCCGCAGTTGAAGCATCGCAAGGGATTGCCCATGCAATCCTTGCCTCTATGATTCTTGTTGCATTTCGTGCAAGGAAAGCTTCTGGTGCTAGCGTCGTTGTCCCCCAGAGGTGGCCTTTGGTTGGTCAGGTTACTTGGTCTTGTGTTGGTGTCGTTTCTTGCTCTCTTCACCGGTGGTGCCCCTCCTCCGGGGTTCCTCTTTCGTATTTGTTCCTGAACCCCGCGTTGGAGTAGTTGGATTCGGTAGAGATTAGCGGCACTGGAGTAAGCCTCGTTGAGAGTCCGTGGTCTGCTTACCACTAGTGCTTTTCGGGCTTCGAAGTTGAGGCCCGATTCGAATCTCTCTATTTTGGTTACCTCGGTGGGGACTAGTTCTGGTGCGAAGCGTGCTAGTTCAAGGAATCGTTTGTGGTATTCCATGATGGTAGCTGTCCCTTGTTTTAGATGGAGAAACTCTTCGTACATGGATGCTTTTACGTGCGTTGGATAGAATCGCTCTCGCAGTCGCGTTTTGAGGTGTTCCCAGTTGAACCCCGGTTCTTGTTGGTAAGTGGGACCCTCGTGGATCCACCAAAGATCGGCCTCGTGTCCGAAGTAGAACGAGGCTATCTCCACGCGGTGTTCTTCTGGGCATTCTACTAACCCGAGAATTTTGTTGAGGGTTCGGATCCATTCCTCCAGGATTACGGGATCCTCTTCTCCTGAGAACGTGGGTGGTCGATGGTTAGAGACTTGTCGGGCGAAGTCTGCATTTGCGTTCGATGGAGGTGGTGGGGGCCTGTTGTTGCAGAGAGCCACGTCGCTTAGTGCTTGGGCGACTTGTGTTAGTTGTTGTAGTGTTTGGGTTAGGGGGTCGTGTGCGGCGGGTTCTGGAGTCCTTGATTGTCTTCTGTTGGGTGCCATGCTGTCGTCCTCCTGGGTCAATGTTTATAAAAACGTTAAGTTGGGGCTTGGTGCCCTCCTCTCGACGTGATCAGTGGGGGAAAGTTTTCTTCAGATAAGGGAGGGATAGAGTTAGGGGAGGTTATGTGTAGGTTTCACAATCTCACCGCGCGGTCTAAGATTCCTGAGTCTTATGTTCCTAAGTACCTAGAGTTCAAGCCTAGTGTCTTAAGGTCCGGTCTTTAAGAGTCTTATCCTAGGGTCAAACTTAGGCTCTGATACCAACTGTAACACCCCAGATTTTCAGGACATTTAAAACTTATAAAATAAAGGTGAAATCTCATTAATTCCCAAAAACGTATCATAAAGAGTACGGGGTGCTATGCCACACCTGAGCTAGAGAACTCAGGTGCACAGGCCAACTAATATCCTTAATAAAGTAAATGCATAACATGGCACGCAGGCCGAAAGGGGAACTATCTACTTCTATGCTCCAAGATCTAGCGCGCTCCAGTGACTTATTCTTCTGTGCCTGAAAGCCAAATATATCTGTTCAGCGAGAGATGCTGGTAACCCACTCCAACGCGTTGAAATACAATACATATATATATATATATATATATATATATATACATAGATATACGAAAAGTTATTTCGAAGCATGAAGATATATCCTAAGAGACTCTAGCTTTCAAATCAGGGGACCGACTCGACAAATAGGGGTACACACAATCTACAGACGTAACCAAGTATATGTGATTCTCGACATAGGGCACAGTTATAGATAAACACAACCAATAATCACAATTAAACATGTATAGTTTACTAGCAAGAATCCACCGGTCACGTTTCCATAACAGTCATAACATCAATCCTTCTTATCTCATCATATAGCACACTTTGTTGGCGCCACAGGACCAATCGCATGCCCATACATGAGGGTCAGCGCATATAGCTCTGACACGGCCCCACAGCACCCTGCCCCGTCTCACAATACGGAGGGGTCGATCGCAACCGACCGATGAACCGAAGCTCTATATAATATTTATATACCTGACTGGTCTTTACCAGCCTGGTTAACAGTTGGGATGGTTCTCAACCCATTCAACTGCCATAGTGTACCTTTGTCCTATATAATATTTATATACCTGACCGGTCTCTACCGGCCTGGTTAATAGTTGGGATGGTTCTCAACCCATTCAACTGCCCGTATAGTGGAACTTTGTCCTATATAATATTTATATACCTGACCGGTCTCTACCAGCCTGGTTAACAGCCGGTATGGTTCTCAGCCCATCCGACTGCCCGTATAGCCCGATTGATCTCAACCAAATCGGGGTAACATGCACACATAACACATAGCAAGCACATGCAACCCATATTAACACATTGGGAAGGGGGAAACGTATAACGAAACCTATGCGTGATCCTTCACATGCTAAGAATAATCCTAAGGGGTTCATACTTCTTTCACCTAGGTCAATGGGACACCAATTCAACTAACATGCAATATATAAAACTCATACAACTTACGAACGGTACCCGAAATATCAAACTAGACATAGGCACGATAGACGGAGTCCGTTGGGACACCACGGGGGTCGGGGGACATCAAACGGGGAAGCCAAAATCCCAAGATGGGGTACAAACCAGCGGGTAGCTGGTGGGTGAGGGCTCACCCGCCGGCTGCCCGCCGGCGACACTGTTCCGGGCAGCGGGTGCCCGACGGGCAGCTGCCCGCTGCCGGCGAGGCCTCTTTGGCCGTGGGTAGGTGGCGGGTCCCCTACCCCCACCTACCCCCCACTGACTCTTTTTCACCAAAACGCCCCGGGAACCTTTGTGGAACCCGAAACCATGCTTAGACACTTTCTAACGCAATTGATAACACACGTAGACAATTAACGGATCAAAATCAAGAAACGTACGACACATAACCTATCATGCTTTTCTAAATATAATCAACACCCAATCATGCGAATTCCCACCCAATATACCAAGAATAATACCATACGAATTCCACGATATAACCTAGGGTTCTAATTATTTTTAAATCAACAAGAACACAATTCATCTTCTAAAATCCAGATTCGGTAGGAATATCATATAAATATTAAGAACATCATATAATCATTAAGAACATCAAGAACACCATATAATCATCAAGAACGTCATATAATCATCAAGAACACCATAATTATCAAGAACCTCTCATTATCAAGCTCACCCATGGAATCATCCCACCAATAATAATATCACAAATCATCAATACACAATAATATGGGAAATCCTAAGAGGGGAATCATAGCTATGAAAATAGTTTTTGTTGAGACATGGGTTACCTTTTAGCCTTAATTAATTCCTTGGCTATGAAGGGTCTTTCTTTTAAGCTTTCTTGTTTTCTTGATTTCTTCTAAGGGAATTCTTGGAACTCTTTGGGTGGTGAGAGATTATTTTGGTGGGGGTTCTAGGTGTCTCCTTATGTTCCCTATTTATATATCTAAGAGTCTTACTTAGGGCTTAATTACTATAGGTTTGCTAACTCTATTCCTTTTAGGACTAAGGGTTGAGTTTAGGGATAAGGGCCCATGGACTATGGTGGGCCTTTCCTAATTAATTATTGTGATTTAATTCTTTCTTTTGGGTAATTGGTTAAATGATTAATTGGTTTTAGGGATCGTCACACGAGGTTTTACAGCCGGTGAGATAGAGAGCTTGAGAGAGAGAGAGGTATGATCTTGGTTGAACTGGAATTTTCGTCTGAGAGGAATACGAAGGGTTTCGTATGGTTTAAGAAGATTTTAAGATGGGGTATAATTCTCAAAGAGAAATCTCAATTGAGACCCTTAGAATAGGTGTGGTGACAAGGCACATTTAGGGGTGGAGGTGTCTTTTGGTTAAGGTGTTACTATGAAGGAGAAAAGGGTTATCATTATCCGACAAGAGCATTAAATGCTTCACAGTCTCTTAGGTACCCTATATACGTAAGGTGTATAGAGTAAGAAGATTAAGAATTGACACCTCTAACTATTCTTGAAGATTTGAGATAGAGTTTGGATTTGGGAGGAGATTTTACGGGTGAGGGGATCTGATTTACGAGAGAGATGGTCAGATTTTTGTGGGATTAATTATGGGTGAAAGTTTAAGGAGTGTGGGTTTTGAGAGGTGGAGAGTTTTAATGAGATTGGGTTTTATGGGTAGAGGTTTAGAGGGAGGAGGTTTCAATCCAATCTGATCTCTTCCTTTTTCTTCTAAAAAACGTACACATCAGATATAAACACATAATTTCACATAAATATGATCACACAATTTACACAAATTTTCGTAAATCTCACATGCAATTTCGAAACATATATGGATTTTAAATTTTAGAAATTAAATCACATCCATATATAATCATACATATACACGGTAACTCCCAATTAAAATAAGCACAAATTTTGGTAGCTAACCAAATTTCAATTAAATCACCAAGAATATACAAACACACATATGGTAGTTTCTAAAACATATAAACAAATTTCAAACACAATAAAATAAATAATCAAATATTTAGAAACTAGCCAATTATTATAGATACCAATTAAAACAAAAACAATTAGCATGACAAATTTTCATATAAGCACTTAAATCATATAACACGCATATTATGCCATAGCTACAGTTAAAACACTTAGACTTGCATTTAAATCAAATAAACACAGATTTTCGAAAATAATTTGCATGGCACATAATTTCACGTTAATTTTCACATGCGATTTTACAAATAGATTCTAAACATATTGAACTAAATTATTCATGCAATTTTCGAACAAATATATAAAATAAATTTATTTGAGCACAAGTATCAAATTTAAATTATGAGATTAAGTCCAGTGATACTTAGCTCATTTCAAGCATTCCCAATTCGTGGCTTAAGGTAGAAAATCTCGTTTCGCATAAAGGCTTTGTGAGAATATCTGCAACTTGGTTCTCCGTAGGGTATACTCAATTTTTAGATCTTTCTTTTCAACATGATCCCTGATGAAATGATGCCGTATGTCGATGTGTTTGGTTCTTGAGTGAAGCACCGGATTGTGAGTGATAACGATTGCAGTTGTATTGTCACAAAATATGCTAACGTTGTCGCAATTCACTCCATAATCCTTCAATTGTTGCTTCATCCACAAAATTTGAGCACAACAACTTCCTGCAGCAATATATTCTGCCTCGGCGGTACTAGTTGCGATGGAATTTTGCTTTTTGCTAAACCAAGAGACAAGCCTTCCTCCCAAGAATTGACAAGTTCCGGAGGTGCTTTTTCTGTCTATTTTGCAACCTGCAAAATCCGCATATGAGAAACCAGTTAGAGTAAAATCTGTACCTTTAGGATACCACAATCCAACATTGATTGTGCCCTTCAAGTATCTTATGATAATCTTTGTTGCGGTGAGGTGGCTTTCTTTTGGATTTGCTTGGAATCTTGTACACACTCCCACAACATAAGAAATGTCCGGCCTGCTTGCAGTGAGGTATAGTAGTGAACCAATCATTCATCTATATTTTGTTTGATCGACATCTTTTCCATCTTCGTCTTTGTCTAGCCTTATTGATGTACTCATTGGAATTTTGATCGATGATTTTCCATCAAGGCCAAACTTCTTTATCAAGTCGCGGGTGTACTTTGCTTGATTGATGAATATTCCTTCCTTCAATTGTTTGACTTGTAAGCCCAAGAACTAATTCAATTCACCCATCATGCTCATTTCAAATTTATTCTGCATAAGCTTCGAAAATTTCTCACACAAAGAATTGTTAGTGCTTTCAAAAATAATATCATCAACATATATTTGCACTAATAAAATATGATCACCATCTTGAATTCTAAAGAGAGTTTTGTCAACAAGGCCTTTGGTGAATCCACAGCTTATCAAGAACATTGACAAGGTATCATACCAAGCTCTAGGTGCTTGTTTCAACCCATACAATGCCTTTTTTAAGTTTGTAGACTTTATCACCTTCACCTTTTACCTCAAAACCTGGGGGTTGTTCGACATAAACTTCTTCTTCGAGTAGTCTATTCAAGAATGCACTTTTCACGTCCATTTGATAAACGGTGAAATCTTTGTGTGCGGCGTAGGCTAGGAAAATCCTTATAGCTTCGAGTCTTGCTACCGGTGCAAAGGTTTCATCAAAATCTATTCCTTCTTCTTGAGAGTATCCTTTTGAAACGAGCCTTGCTTTATTCCTAACGATCACGCCTTCTTCGTTTGCTTTGTTCTGGAAGACCCATTTAGTTCCTACAACATTGTGGTTCATTGGTCTTGGAACAAGTTCCCAAACGTCATTTCTTTTGAATTGATTGAGTTCCTCTTGCATAGCGTCAATCGAACTTGGATCATTTAGAGCTTCGTCCACTTCTTTTGGTTCAATCTGAGATAGATAACATGTGAACAATGCTTCCATAGTAGATGATCTTGTTTTCACGCCATCTCGAACATTTCCGATCACTAATTCTAGTGGGTGATTTTTGAGCCATCTTATGTCTAGTTCAAATGGGTGCATGGTACTAGGTGGATTCACTGGTTTAGAAGTGATTCGAATTTCTGCTTCATTTTGTAGATTTCCAACTTCTCCAGTAATTGCATCCAAGGACTGATTTGCAATTTCCACTTCAACTGCATCCCTGGGTTGATTTGCAATTTCAATACCAATTGCATCCCGCACTTCATTTCTTACTATATGAGAGATGGGATTTTCTAGAGAATTAATTTCCAACTCATCCATTCCCTGCAAAATATTTTCTTCACACGTATCATCAGTATCACAAAAATCAATATGACACTTGTTACCATTTTGTTCAATATTTTCGCCATTTTCGTCCAGAGCATCAATATTGACGTGTGATTTTTCATCAAATACCACATGTATGGATTCTTCAACCACCATTGTTCTTTTGTTCAAAACTCTAAATGCTTTGCTGGTAGTCGAGTATCCCAGAAAAATTCATTCTTTTGGTTTTCTCCCTTTATATAGCTCATATGGCGTCTTGCTATACTGCTTGTGGATTATGCTTCGATTTTGAGTGTAACAGGCAGTGTTGATAGCTTCTGCCCAATATCTTTTCGGGAGACCGACTGCACTAATCATCACTCGTGCGACTTCTTTAAGCGTCCGGTTTCTTCTTTCAGCAACACCGTTTTGTTGTGGTGTTCTTGCGGCAGATAATTGATGTGATATTCCATGTGTATTGCAAAATGATTGTATCACGCTGTTCACGAACTCAGTTCCACGATCGGTTCGGATTTTTGATATTTGCAATTCTTTTTCGTTTTGTAGTTGCTTCAACAGCTTCGACAACACTTGTTCAACTTCATTTTTCTTCTCGAGAAACACCGTCCAAGTGTACCTGGAAAAATCATCAACAACAACAAGAGTATATTTCTTACCACTTACACTTATTGGATCAATCGGTCCAAATAAGTCAATGTGTAACAAGCTTAGCGGTCTTGATGTTGATTCGTGCGTCTTAGACTTGAATGATGATTTGATTTGCTTTCCGCGTTGGCATGCATCACACACTTGGTCCTTCTTGAAGATAATACTTGGTAATCCTTCAACTAGATTTTTCTTTGCAAGTTGATTGATAGTCTTGAAGTTTAAATGGTTGAGCTTTCTGTTCCATTCCCAATTTGCTTCATTTGAATTTCTGGCCATTAAGCATACTGAATCCTTGCTTGTGCTCCAATCAACAACATACATGTTCTTTCGCCTTTTTCCAGTGAGCACAACTTCATTTGAGAGCTCATTTTTTATTAGGCAATTATCTTTGGAAAATTCCACAAGATAACCTTTATCACAAAATTGACTAGTGCTTAACAAATTGAATTTTAGGCCTTCAACGAATGAAACATCTTCGATCTTTAATCCGTTTCTTTCAATTGTACCAACTCCTTTTGTAGTTCCATAATTTTGATTTCCTCCAAATATAACTTTTGGTCCATCGATTTTCTTGAAATTCACTAGATATGATTTATTTCTAGTCATGTGGCGTGAGCAACCACTATCGATGTACCAAACATCCTACAAAAAAGATTAGTTGGTTTTAGGTACCCATACTTGCTTGGGTCCTTTACTGTTAGTAATTTTTGGTAACCAAACCCACCTAGATCCTATTGAATTAAGATAAGGCGGTGTGTAACCATTTGAAACACGATAATCATAATTAACTTTTGAAAACATTTTTTCCGCCGGGTTTTGAAAAACATTTTTAAACTTAGGCACCTGGGAAGAGGATTGTTGCTTTGGTCTATAAGAAGCATTAAAACAAGATTTACACAACCAATCCTTTTGAGTGGAATAAAATCTTCCAACTCTATTTCTAGAAAAGCTTACCTCTTTTCTAAAAATTCTTTTTGCACTTGACTCTTTGGCATACCTTTGCTTGAAGAATTTTTGTTGCTTTGCCGTAGTATTGAACGGTTTCGGCTTATCAACATTCAACTTTGCTTTCTCATGATAGCCAAGTCCTTGTCTCATCGTGCTATACTGACTTTTAATAAATTTTACCACTTGCACTTTATTGGTTAAAGGAGTAGTAAGATTAGTCAGTTTCGGAGGGGTTTGAGAACATGTGGAGTCATAACCGATTCCGGTTCTATCTCCTGATGGCTTTTGCATGCTTACCATTTTATCCATAATTTTGGACGAATTAGTAAACGTAGCAATGGTAGCCCGAAGGTTATGTTCTCTAACCTCTATAGCTTTACACTCTTCTTGAAGGTGAATATTTTCACTCTTCAATTTACTCACTTCAAGTAAAGCATCTTGCAATTTTTTATTCATCTCTTCTTTTTCAAGAATTAGAATACTATTGCGCTCCTTAAGTTGAGGGTGAGTGAGCATAATCTCTTGACAATCTCGCATTAGACTGCCAATAGATTCACGAGAAAAAGAGGAATTAACAGAATTGAAAGAATTAGATGTTACCTCTTCTTCCTCTGCTCCAAGAGCCATAAAGCAATCTTCGCTTGAACTCAACTTAATTGATTTGCATACTAGAGCCTTGTTATCTTTCGAACTTGAGCTTTCATTGCTTGATGACAATCCATCCAACTCATCATTTTCATTTGGTTTGTTGCTAACGAGAGCTTTTCTTTTGTCGCTCTTGAACCTTCGATCTTTGCTTTCAGATTTATTCGGTGTAGATTCAACATTTATGCCTTGATACTTGCTAACGATCGGATACGGACAATTTATTTTAAAATGTCCGGGTTTGCGATAATTGTAGCATAAATTGTTGTTTTCTTCGACTTTTTCTTCTTGTGACGTGCGAGAGACAAATTTTCCACGAGTAGAATTTTTGTTGTCTCCTTTTCGCATAAACCTTTTGAATTTTCTAACAAAAAGAGCAAATTGTTCGTCAGTTATAAAATCAATATTTTCTACTGACCTGGAGGTTGACGGTTGTTCGGCCATTAGAGCTAGATTTCGAATTTCATGAACTTCATCATCTTTGGCCTTCATCTCGAACTCATATGCTTTAAGATCACTAAATAATTTGTCGGTTGACAATATTCTTAGATCTCGGTGATCTCGCATAGCCGTAACCTTCATGTCCCATGCAGCTGGTAAACCTTGTAGGATTTTGAGATTAATTTCCTTTTGGCTAATATTTTTTCCAAGGTCATTAATTTCTCCAAGGATTTTAATCATTCGAGCTTCCATATCAACAATGGATTCGTTTGAGAGCATCTTGAAGTCCTCAAACTTCTTCATAGCAATAGTGAGCTTGTTATCTTTTTCTTGTTCATCTCCTTCTCCGATCTTGATGAGAGTATCCCAAATTTCTTTTGCACTTGTGCATTTTCGAACTTTTGGTAATATTGTATCATCAATGGCTTTGAACAGAATATCTTTGGCAATGTTGTCAAGATTTTTCCTCTTTCTATCATCCGACGTCCATTCCGGTTTTGGCTTTGGTATGAATTGTTGAGCATCCAGTGATAGAAGAAAAGCCGTATTTACTTTCAATATTTCGATCGGGCCGTTAGAGATAACTTCCCACATTTCATCATGTAAGGCTGATAGATGAACCTGCATACGAACTTTCCAATCATCAAATTTATCAAGTGAGAATAATAGATTTTGAGCTAAATCTTTATTCATCTTCTCGGTGGATATGAGAGATAAATAATCCAATTACACACACAGGGTAAAATGGATCTACCTAGCAGTCAGAAACAGGTTGACCCAAATAGACAGCCTGCTTTTGATTCTAGTTGTTGGTATTAGTCAACAACAAGCTGACTCAAATAGGCTACAGGCTCTGATACCAATTGTTGGTCCCAATAGAGGTAAGGTGAAAGTCTAGAAGGGGGGGGGGGGGGTGATTAGACTTTCAAACTTTTTTCGCACAGTACAACAATTGCTAAGGCAACAGAGAACCCAAGACTCTTAACTAGATTGTTAGAGTCCGGTGCACAGCGAAAATAATAAACGATAAAGTGTGTGTGTATTTTGTGTCAAGATTATTCACGACTCCGCGTTACTTTCCCCCCGTCTTCTACGCTCCGGTAGAAACGCTTCTTCCTTGATCTAGTGTTTTGATCACAAAGCCCGCACTAATCACGCCCAATGTCATCGACACTGCTGCTTCGGATCTCACAACTCCGTGTGACAATCCAGGATTTCACAACTCCGTGTGACAATCTAGGATTTCACAACTCCGTGTTACTTTCCTCCTTTCTCTTGTTTTGCTCCAAAACAAGTTTTGCCTTGCTTCCAACTTTTGAGACTCTGTAGTTGATCTTCGATGATGCGCTTAGTCTCTTGTAGTTGATGAAGATTCTAACTCTCTTGGATATTTCTTTTGTAAGCTCTGTATCACTCTGAGTGTTTATCTCACTAAGAATATATCAATTTAAGCTCTTGAGATGGAAAGCTTTCTTTGAATTTCGTATGCTCTGTTTAGCTCTGCTCTTTGTTCTTTGTGTACTTGCTTCTGCTTTCCACTGCTTCAACCTTCATCCTTTTATAGCTGGTAATGAGAATCTATCCGTTGGAAAGAAACGTTCTCATTTTTGAATTTCTTCTAGCTGTATAGCCTTTTCAGAGGATAAGATAACATTGCAGATATGTCAGAGATTCTCTGCAAGTTGAGCTTGAGGTTTTCGCAAAAATTGCGTCCCAAAAACTTCATCTGGTGTAGATCACGCCTCTTGGGATTTCTATCTTCAAAATATAATCTCTAATTTAATCCCTTCAAAATATAATCTCCAATTTAATCCCTTACTAGTTTAGACTAGTATTTTTGCTTCTGCAACTTCTTCTTTATATTTCCTCTGTACTTCACGTCTGGGTTTTACTTCATTTTCTTAATTGACCTGTCCCTTCATCTTCTGGTTTTACTTCATCTTCTTAATTGACCTGCCCCCCTTCATCTTCTTAATTGACCTGCCCACCTGCCCCCCTTCATCTTCTTAATTGACCTGCCCAAGGGTGAGATATGTGAACTTCATCCCTTGACCTGGAAAGGTCATCCCATACTTCATCTGATGTAACTTCACGTCTGGGTTTTACTTCATCTTCTTAATTGACCTGCCCAAGGGTGAGATACGTGAACTTCATCCCATAAATAGACTCCTGAAAGAGAAGTGGATATAGGAAGTTGTGTTGTTGAGATCTCTCTTGCTGTAAATATCTTTGAATTTCTTCCATTTTAATTTGGATTTGGACCAAAGGCAGAAGATTTTGAGGGTTATCAAATGATACATAGTGCGATACAGTCAAAACAAGGTATTTATATTTTATATATAGTAATAATAAATAGAGTTCGAATAAGAAATACCTCGGAACCTGGTAAACTTTAAACGGATTCGCTAGACTCTCCTTAGAATCCCCCATTCCATTTCATCGATCTGTATAAATATTATAGGAATTTTAGAATAGGATAATCAGATGGTTAGAAATCCTTTATTTTGAAAACCGAATCGCTCTTTTGATTTCGGAAAAACTTTCTTTATCAACATACTTTTTCTTTTACACACTAATCTCCATTCCAGAATAAGTAGGATTCATTACAAAAAAATAAAGAATCCACTCGTGAGCCGAGAACCCCCTTCCCGCAGCGGGCACTAATCTATTTTGATTTTTAACATCTAATTAGCTCAGGAATCATTCAAATTAAGAACCAAAGCTCGTTGCTTTTTCTTTCCCCAGAATTGAATTGAAGCCCTAGCCTTATCCATTTATTCATTCGGCCTAACTAGGATTTTCATTTTGTTCGGTTCTAAGAATTCGAACACGGCCTTATACCGATCTAGTAAGACTGAAATATTCTCAGAACTCTCCGTTGATACGACATGTTGTTTTTAACATCCATTTCCACTCAGGATCAGTCGCAGTCTTCCAAGCTTTACCGATGGTATAGACGAATCCCCCCAAGGGTGAGATACGTGAACTTCATCCCTTGACCTGGAAAGGTCATCCCATACTTCATCTGATAGATTTAAACTTGGCTTCTTTAAAATATATAAGATGTGAGATTCAAACTTGTGACTTTGCGTATAATATTTCAAGTTTCTACCAACTCATCCGTACAACCTTTTAGTTATCATCTTGTTCCACTTGGTGTACTCCTTTCTTTCTATAGATGCTTGATCTTCAAGATAGCTTCATGCAAACTTCAAGTCACGTTCTTCTTCTTCGAGATTTCTTCTTGAATTTCTTGAGAGATTTCTTCTTAGGATGATAGTCTTCATAACTTGTGTACACATCTTCATACGCATACATCTTCCTCTTCTGTTTGCCATTTTCACTAGGCAAATTCTTGATTTTAGGCTTTATATCTTCTTCATCCATTTTCCTCAGCTAATGAATTTATTTTTCCCTTTCTTGGTCTTTGACTCGACTAGTCTAACCAAAATAAAATTGGGGTTCTACGATTTACAATATGGCATATCAAAATCTATTTCAATTTATTCCTAACACTATATATCACAGTGAACTCTCAGGAACACACAATCATGCTTGGTTTGCAACATATCATACTCTGTATACTTTCACAATTATAAGGAACTATAATTTCCATTGAACATAAAACAAATTATAGTCATGCTTCTCTAATAATTCTCATTCACAAAATGTTCATGCTTCTCTATTCAATACACAAATAGCATCAGGAGGATAAAACCAAGCAAATCCCATAGGTAGTGAACTCAAATAACATTATTGTGAAGCACTTCATCACAAATTCTACCATAACATGCTCATTTCTAATCCAAAACCAACAAAATCAAAGCCAAAACGTGCGTCAAGACGGCCCCGAGGTACCGAGCCACAAGGACCCATGACACCTGGTCCAAAACGACACGTAGCTGAGCTGCAAGGGCCCAGCCACTGCACAGGGAACAACTCACGGACCTTGGGGCGGGGCTCAGGTAGGCCCGCCCCTCGAACCGCCATTTCGTCGGCTCTAGGCAACGACCCTCTCCTAGGGCCGTTTCCTAGGCCCGGTTGGCCACGACTCTAGCCAACAGTCCCCTTGTTGGGCCGTTGGCTGGGGCTAGTGAATCTACTGGTGCACACTGCTTGTGCACCAAATGATTTCTTCTCATCTGCAAAACATTTCCAGGAAATTTTAGCACATCAAAAACATCAACAACACATCATAGACAAGTAATAGATCACTTAATAGCTCAAAAACTTCAAGAATCTAGCATTTCAACTCATTTCTACCTATAAAACAATGGCTTCACAGAGCCAAACTTAAGATAGGAGTCCATGAGGTTATACCTTTGTTGCTTTCACTCTTTAGCTTGGATTCCACCTTCTTCCCAAGCTAGACACCTCCTTCTTCACCTCCTAAAAATCTCAAACAAACCAAACTCTATTCACTACAAGTCCTCAGAGACAAAACTAAAGAAGAAAAGAAAAAAAAAAGCTGATGATTGAAGAGAGGAAAATGGCTTACTGTGTTGTTCTCCTGATGCAAATGAATGGGAAGCTAAGAATGGAATCAAGAGGCAATGTATGATATGTGTGTAATATATAGTGGCTCTAAACCCTAGGAGAATCAACAATGATTGGTGGATGGCAAAATGGTAATTTGGCTTGACTCCTTAAAATATCAGACAAGGGAAGGTGGAGTCTAGTGGTTCACCAAGCATCATGGAACAAGGTCTAGAATCATGGTTTTAAAATATTTTTGGGGTAAAAATGCATTTTTCCAAAAATACTTTCTAGACAGCCACTTAGTTTAGGTTTCTCAGATTTCTCCCGATTTCACTCAGATTGACTTTCGGATCAAAAACTAGGTACGCAATGTACCCGAGGATTTAGGATTTTAGATTTAAAATAAGTCCCGGTGTTGAATTTATTTAAAAGGGGTTCGAAATAATTTATTCAAACACCGATTTCATCGCAAAAATTTTTATAGGGTGAAAATGGCTATTTTGGAATTTCTTAAAAATCAAATTTATAAAATAAAATTTTGGGTTGTCACAGTAAATGCTTAGAAATGTTAGATTATTGTTGTGGCTGAGCTATTAGTGAGCTATTGTTGATCTATGATTGTGTTGTTGAGGATTTGGGAGTGTTGGATCGCTCTGAGTTTGTTGCAGGTGAAGAAGGAACCCACTGGTGCACACTGTTGTGCACCAGACAGGTTCACGGAACTAGCCAACGGTCCTAGTCAGGGACTGCTGGCTAGTCCCGTGGAGAGCCGGCTCTTGGGCACGGAGCTCAGGTAGATCCGTTGCCCAACGCCGCCGCTTGGCGGATCCAAGTGGCGGGGCTCCTCAAACCCCGCCACCAAGCTCTGCCAAGCCAAAAAGCCTACTGGTCGGACTCTCTGTGGCTCAGCTACGTGTCGTTCAGACCGGGACTCGTGGGCCCTTGAAGCTCGGACACTCGGGTTCGTTACGAAGCACTAGTAGAAGTTGATTTCGTTGAATTTGGAGTTGAAATGCTTGTTTTACAGTAGAAATTGTGTTGAGGTTTATTCATGTTGTTTACTGTAATTGGTTTACAAAGAAAGAAAAATATAAATTGTTGAGTTTAGCTATTTGAATGAGAAGCATGATCATTATTTGATAAGTTTTGCTTGAATAGCATGCCTAAGTATTTGTTATGATTTATTGAGAAACATGCCAAGAATGTGAGAATTTGAGATATCCAGTGTTTGATTTCTTAGCATTACAGTAATTGGAATTTGCAAGAGTATAAAGTTTATCTTGAGTTTAAAAAGCATGATCAATATTTGTTAAGTATTTGATAAGAAGTTTTGCAAAGTATTGAGTTATAAGCATGAAGTAGCATTTTGTTTCCTTGATTCATAGTGAAAGAGCATTTGAGATTACTTTACAGTAAAAGAGCATGCTTAGCATTTCATGATTTAAAGTGCATCATTGGCTCTAAGTAAGCCTAAGTATTCTTTCAAAAACCTATATCTATTTTGGAAAATCATTATCTAGTTGCATTGCGAAGTTGCATGATACTTGATTTCCAATTTGTGGGGAAAGAGAAGTTGTTGAGAAACTATGTGCATGAGCTTGCATAAGTTAATTTGTTGCATGAGAAAGAAATGCATGAGCTATATCTATATGTATATAGTATGAGTAAACCGTGGTTTTAGAGGCCCGTTAGGGCTATGTCCTTTTGGAAGAAAAGAGAAAGTAAAGAAAGAAACGGACATTGCGATCCGATGTGAAGTAACGCGGTGTATTCTCACGTTACTAATTTGGATACCACCCGCCGGGCTTGGAATCCCGGTCAGGGGGTGTGCACACTAACAAGTACTGTGACACCCTGTAATCCAAATTCGATTAAGGGATTAATTAAGTAATTAATCCTAATTCAATTGGTAATTTAATTCTTTAAATTCCTGAAAATTCAATAGTCGGGGACTAGTAATTGACTAGTCAACCCAAAGTCAAAAGTTGTACCTAAAGCTTTGTGAGTTGTTCCCTTGTTCCCTTACACATTTCATCTTAGTAAGGGTAAATAAGACATTTCCTTGGCAATAGTCTTTCAAGCTAACCTAGGAAGACACATTTCATTTCTTCAAACACTCTCCAAGAGAAAAATCATAAGCTCTCTCTCTTCTCTCTAAAAGCTAGTTAGCTTTCTCTCCAAGCCACACCTAGGGCTACCAAGATCTTTCAAGTTTGCCTTCAAGATTCTACCTTTCATACTTTTGAGCATCTAGGAGGGTAAGATCTAAGCTCCTCTTGTGTTTTTAGTGTTTTCTAAGGTATCTTTTTAAAAAGGTGAAATCTTTATGTTCTTTTGGTGTGTTCTCGAAGTGGGTGTGGAAAGGGAGCCTTGTGGAGTGTTGTAAGTGAAGGATAAGTCTTCAAGAGGTAACACATGCTCTAAAAAATCTATTTTGCTTACCTATATGATGATTTCTTGGATTCTACATGTGATTTTGCTATGAAATGTGAGTGTTGATGCATTGTCTTGTGAGAATGCATATCTAGAGCTTGTTATTAGGGTTCATGTGTGCCATTGCTTGGCTATTCCTTTGATTCAAGTCATTTTGTTGTATTTGGTGAGTTTTGGCATGTTTTGGACTTGAATTTGAGCTTGGAGTTGAAAATCCCCGAAGGGATTGTTTTTGGTACAGGGTAGTGTACCCGCGGGCGGAACGGCGGGCAGAGCTCCACCTGCGGGGTATATAGCCGGTGGGTGTTGTTACCCGCGGGCGGAACCACGGGTGGAGGTCCACCCGTGGGCCCACCCGCTGGGTACATATGTTGGTTGTGCGGGAATTTGTTCCCCGTGATTCTTTTGACTCGATATTTGGTCTTTTGACTTCCCGATGTTCTTTTGTGGAACTATTTGAGTGTCTTCTTGATGTTTCGTATGTCTAGAACTATATGGTAGGAATCCATGTAGGTTTTGGTGTCTTGAATTGTGCTAAGTGTTCAACATTGTGATTTGTTGAACTATGATGAGTCTTGTGTGTTCTTCGGAACTATGTTCAGTTTACCCGTTTGATAAGCATGCTAGTTCGGTGTTTAAATGCTAGCATGTGTGCTGTTTGTCCTTTCCTATTGGTTGATGATGACTTGTGTTAATCATCATTGTTGTTGGACTGTGATCCATTCCTTGTTGAGTACGGTTTCATATCTTCGTTGTGATCCGTTGATTGATTCCTGTTATGGTGTGGTGTGTGTGGTTGTACCTAGATTGCACGATTAATGGTATGGGACATTAGTCACCAAGGTACGGCAGTGGTCCTCGTGGTGGCCATGACATGATTATGGAGTTTGTGACCTTTGCGTAAGGTTCACGTATTTCTTGGGTGGCATGTGTTGCTGTGTGTGTGATCGGTACCCTCGTGTACTATGAAATCGGCGGTCTTGTTGGTGGTCGTTGGTGGGAGACGACGGTCCCAGGAGGGAAAAGGTTGGACTTGAATGTACAGGGGTCCTGGAGGTAATGGTTGGAACTAGACATAAGGTTGGGGGCAGCCAAAAGGTTGGAACCGGGCATAAGGAACGCATATCAATTCATGATGGGTGATGTCACGAAGGCTTGTGTACCCGTTGTTGTGTATTTCTCTATTTGTGACGTGTGATGTCACAAAGGCATGTGTTGCCGATGGTTGTATCCTTATTCTCTTGTGTTATGCATGTCGGTGTTACTCTACTGTGTGATGGTATATTATGCATTGAGCCGTTCTTGTGTGTCCTTATACTTCTTATTGTCTTGGGATGTGTTCCCTTATCTTTATTGTGAGCGTGAGAGTCTTGTGTTGACTTATACTCTTGGATTTGAACTTATATAATCTATATCCCGTTTCGCAAATGATTTTGTATATATACATAAACTATCTACATATGATATTTCACATTTATTGGTGGGTTACCAGCACTATTCGCTGACCGAGCGTCGTCCCTTATTTTATGTGTTTCTTTCAGGTGCTGAGTAGACGAGAGTGTGGTCTAGAACCTGTTAGCTTAGATCCCTTTATTTTGAGAACGTTGTGGCCTGTGTGCCAATGTTAGACATTAGTACTCCTGTTTCTGAATGAATTTAGATTTTGGATTTATGCAGATGTTTTGCCTGTGCGTTCACCTTTAGGTGGGCGTGGCATAGCACCCTTTATTTCCTATTCATATATTCCCTGTTTAGTCTTCCGCTGTGTATGATGTTATGACTAGTTATCTGCATGTCTAATGCTTAATTTAGCATGGAAATTAGGGGGTGTTACAAGTACGATACCTGATTGCACAGAGTTTGAGAAAAGAACCAAGAGAGTGGTTCTGTGAGCGAAGCGAGATGAGTATTAGTCCGGCTAGATGCCGAGCCCAGATAGGTCCGTTCACATTGTGGTGAAGTTCCTACCTCGCCCACGAGTAAAGAAAGAAAGAAAGAAAGAAAGAAAGCGAGTAAAGAGACTCAAGAGAAAGAAGAGAAAAACGAGTCATTGCGACTCTAAGAAACCTCCACAGAAAAAATGTATGTATGTATGTATGTATGTATGTATGTATGTATGTATGCATATCTATCTATGTACTTATACTTAACGCATCATGTTCATCTTACTGCGTGATTATATGAGTTGCACGTGTTGCATGAAAGTATGAGAAGAAGTATGACTTTATATTGTTGATTGTTGATTAACTTGATAGCATGAGTTTGCTCGTTAAAGTTTAAGTATTTCTATATCTATCCATTTGAGTTTGAGTAGAGTATTTCGCCATGATTAGATATATCTGTGAAAGCATGAGATTGTTGATGAGTAAATGTTTGTGGAAGCATACCTATGTGATAATTAGGTTGCAAGCATATAGAATTATTGTTGAGTATTTTGAGTTGTTGTTTAAAGTGATTGAGAATACTTGATCTAAGTGTACGTGGCAAATGTTTTCCAAAAGTATATTCTATAGTAATTTACAGGGTTGAGTGGCATTATACTTAGCATTCGTGCTAACAGGTTGTTTCTATTTGCTTGTTTGTTAACCCCTTTCAGGTGGGCCCAGTTCTTGAGCGCGATCGTGTTAGACTAGTGTTAGCTTAGAGAGCTAGTTGTAGTCTAAACTCTTATCTAGTTATGTTTGATTAAACTTTGGAAGTTAGTTTTTGTTGGTGATGGACAACGGGGTGTTAGTCCCCAAGTTTGGATGTAGTAATTGGAATATGAATTTCATTAATTAATCATAACAGAATGAAATTACAGATTATATAAAACAAAGCTACGAGAGTTCTCCTAACAGACAGAGAAACTCAAGTCAATCTATTCTAAGTCACATAATATAACTATAGAATATAAATAAATAAATAACACTGACTAACACACCCCCTCAAGCACAAGGTTGGTGCGCTACAACGTTGAGCTTGTCACGAAGTTGAGTGAACCGCGGCCCTGTCAGCGGTTTAGTGAAGATGTCTGCAAGCTGGTCTTTAGTTGACACAAAATTGACAACGAAGTCTCCTGAGGCGACCTTGTCTCGAACAAAGTGATAATCAATCTCAACATGCTTTGTCCGTGCATGAAAGACAGGGTTTGCACACAGATAAGTCGCTCCAAGATTGTCACACCACAAGGTGGCCGGATGAGAAGAATGCAGCCCTAGCTCCCGGAGTAAAGAAACCACCCATGTTACTTCTGCGGAAACATCGGCTAGGGCTTTGTATTCTGCTTCGGTGGATGAACGTGTAACCGTACGCTGCTTTCTGGACAGCCACGAGATTAAGTTGGTCCCGAGAAAAACAGCATATCCACTTGTGCTCTTCCGGTCTATCGGACAACCTGCCCAGTCAGAATCTGAGAATGCCTGGATAGTCGTGGATGTGGACGGAGCAATGCGTAAGCCGAAGTTGAAGGTGCCCTTTATATAACGTAACACCCGTTTGGCCAAACTCCAGTGGTCGTCTGAGGGTGCATGCATAAACTGACACAAACGGTTCACCGAGTAGGACAAGTCCGGCCTCGTAATCGTTAAATACTGGAGGGCCCCCACAATACGCCTGTATTGAGTCGGGTTCTCGTAGGGAGAGGCGTCCGAGGACACTGATACTGTGACAGCCGCCGGTGTGGTGAGTGGCTTACAGTCAAGCATCCCGGCACGATTGAGCAGATCCGTCATGTACCGCCTCTGTGACAAAATCAAGCCTCCATTGACTGCTATGGTTTCAATCCCTAAAAAGAATCCCGGTTTGCCAAGATCACGGATCTTGAAGGCGGTGGCAAGTCGTTGTAGTAAGGTGTTTATCAACGTCTCATCATTGCCCATCATGATGATATCATCTACATAAATAAGTAGATATACCCGAGATGTATCGGCGGTGTAGTGAAACAAAGAAACGTCAGTCTTCGACGACTTAAAACCTGCAAGAATCAAGAAGTCATGTAACCTTTTAAACCAGGCCCGCGGGGCCTGTTTAAGCCCATATAAAGAGCGCTGCAGATGACAAACATGATCCGGGTGTGTCGGATCTTCATATCCTGGTGGCTGCTTCATGTAAACAGTCTCAGCTAGATGCCCATTCTAAAAGGCGTTACGGACATCCAGCTGACGCATCGTCCAGCTGGAGGAGATAGCAAGGGAGAATAGCAGCCAAACAGTAGTCGGCTTTACCACCGGGCTATAAGTGTCGAAAAAGTCCTCGCCAGCCACCTGGTTGAAGCCTTTGGCAACTAGACGTGCCTTATAGCGCTCCACAGTGCCATCAGCCCTGCGTTTGGTGCGGAACACCCACTTACAGCCGATGATGTTCATGTGCGGTGCTGGTGGAACCAAACGCCAGGTGCTGTTGTGAAGCAGAGCGTTGAACTCCTGATCCATGGCGTCACGCCACTCTGGATGCCCTACAGCCTGGGAATAACATGTAGGATCAGTAGTAATATTAAGGGCCTGAAAAGACTCGTTCGTGCCCCTAGTCTAATGTCGAAGACGCATAGTGTGACCTCGTTCCTGAGGCTCAGTGCGTTGTCGTTTAGCCCTGCGACGAGGCGGCCTGGTGATGGCTAAAGGACCAGGTTCACAGGCTAACGGCATGGGTTCAGACTCTGGGGGCTCCGGTGTGACATTTGGGCGTGGGACCATCGGGAACACCGTCTCGTCTAACCGGACATGACGACAGATGTAAACTTTCCCCGTTGTACAGTCCATGCATCTATATCCCCTAAAGGACGGGGGCTATCCAAGAAAGACACAGGGTGCTGAGCGGTATTCTATCTTATGGCGATTGTAAGGCCGAAGATAAGGATAGCACAGGCACCCGAAAATTCGAAGAAACGTGTATGGAGGAGACACTTTGTGTAGACGCAAGTAGGGACTTTCATAGTTTAACACGGGTGTTGGGAGATAATTAATTAGACATGTTGCGGTTTCAAACGCAAAGTCCCAATACTCCATTGGTACGGACCCTTCGCCCGTTTCGACAATATGTCGGTTACGGCGCTCAACTCGTCCGTTTTGTTCATGTGTATATGCACATGACTTACGGTGATTAATACATAGTGTTTGGAAACGAGTGTGTAACTTTTGATATTCACCCCCCATATCAGATTGTATACTTTTGATAGAGCGCGAAAATTGTCGCTCTACCATCACACGGAACAGTTCAAAAATTTTATAAACGTCTGATTTTACCCGTAATGGATAAAACCAACAGAAACGGGAATGGTCGTCTACAAATAATAGAAAATAACGGAAACCACTACTTGAGACTACGGGAACCGGGCCCCATACATCCGTGAATATTAAGTCTAATACATTCGTACTAGTATGCGTAACATTATCTAATTTGAAACGACACGATTTGCCGAGATGACAAGACGTGCATAACTTCAATGATTTTTGGTTATTGGTCGAAACTGGACAACTCTTTAGAATCCGATCTTGGACAACACCATGCGGATGACCTAGCCTGCGGTGCCATATTTCAGGAGTGGCACGGGAACTGACAAAGGCAAATTGGGGTTGAGAGAGCGGAAGCTTGTACAATCCCCCGGAGGTTGACAGAGTGACCCTGGTTTTGGAATCCTTCACAACAAAAAAAATCATTATGAAATTCAAAATAAACTCCGTTTTCTTTTGTGAACTTATTAACTGACAGTAACAGGACGGATAAATTGGGGACATGTAACACATTAGACAAACTAAGATTTTTGGACGCGGAAGGGGTCGATGCATGCCCGACGCGAGAGATAGTCAAACCTGCGCCGTTCCCAACTCATAGGACATCGGGCCCGGTGTATTCATCTGAGCGCGTCATCATGCTCGCATCCGGTGTGGCATGGGCGGTGGCGCCTGTGTCCGGAAACCAGCCATCCGACGAGGCTGCCGACGGCGTCACGGGTGGTTCACCGGTGGTAGCTACGTGTGCTTCGGCCGGAGGTTGCGTCGTGTATCATTTGTAACAATACACTGCCGTATGCCCCTGAGCACGGCAAATCTGACACTTGGGAGTGCCACGCCCGTTCCGGTTGCCTCTGCCCCGACTATTCCGTCCATTACCACTGCGTCCTCCTCGCCACTGCTGGCCGTTGCCGGACTGCCCGCCGGCCGATCCTCGGCCTCGCCCAACATGCATGGCAGTCAGCCCTGCACTGTTTTCGCCACCAATAGAGTAATCATCGGAGATGATAAACTCCTGGGCTTGGAGGAAGTCTGCTAACTATGGAAGAGAGACAGCGGCGTTGGTAGCAGTCAAGGAAGCAGCAATGATTCGAAGGTCTTGCCGCAAACCCCGCATCACGTACAACATTTGCTCAGAGGAGGAGAGAGGTCTGCCCGCTTGAGCTAATGCCTCCGCGATCACCTCAGCATGCCCCAAATACTCAGTGGTCGACAAGCTGCCTTGCCTCAGTGACTGGAATTGTCCGAGGAGGCTGAGACACCGTGCCTGCGTGGAGGAGCCGAGCGTCGTGTTGATGGACGTCCACAATGCCGCGGCAGTCTCCCGTCCGACCGCTAGATGCAATACTTCGTCGGACATGGAGGAGATCAACATCGATAGGATCGATTGATCTTGGAGGATCCAAGCCTTGTACGCGGGATTGGGAGAGACGCCGGATGCCGGCGTTGCACCTGAGCCGGATTCTCCAGTCGCGGTTGCGGCAATTGTGGCCGATGGACATGGCGTACATCCATCCACGTACCCCAGCAGATCCTGACCTCTCAAGAAGGGAATTAATTGAGTCCTCCAAAAGAGAAAATTTCTGCTATTGAGCTTGATGGATACGTGATAATGAGCGTCGGCCAACTGATTGGAGACCGCCGGTGAAGGTGTACCACCAGCGGAAATCGTACGCTCGGATGACTGCGACATACTTTCGGGGAGAATTCGTTTGTGATTCGAATTGAGGGGTTAGGTGGAGAGAGAAACGAAGAGATCGTAACCTATCTGATACCAAATTGGAATATGAATTTCATTAATTAATCATAACAGAATGAAATTATAGATTATATAAAACAAAGCTACGAGAGTTCTCTTAACAGACTGAGAAGCTCAAGTCAATCTATTCTAAGCCACATAATATAACTTTAGAATATAAATAAATAACACTGACTAACAGTAGTTTGTTTAAACTTGCCTTTAGTTAGAGTTTTTGCTAGCCTGTGCAATCATCGCGTGTGGTGATTGTGGCGGTGACACCCTTTGGGATGGTTTTAAGTTATTAATCTTATTTTGACATTATTTAGTATTCTTTTGAAGTTAAGTATTTGTCATTTAGATTTAAGAAAAGTGGGGTGTTACACATCCACTTCTTGTCTAAGTCCTCTGACCGCCCTTGCGTTTCTTTGAAGCTATGAAGAAACAGGAATGCTTCCAGTGGACTGGGGAATGTCAGGATGCCTTTAAGGATCTAAAAAAGTATATCCTGACTCCTCCCTTGTTATCAAAGCCCAAGTTGGGCGAAGTGTTGTAAAAGAGCCGACCATGGTCAGCTGGAAGAATTGGTGAAAAAGGGGCAAGGAGGCTTGCACCTCAAGACGGTGGAAGTAGGTCAGGAAGGAGACTAGGAGGCGGTTGGAGTTGGGCACCAACTAGCCGCGCACTATGTCGTAGTACTAGAGGAAAAGGGTGAGAAAAGGAAAAATAGGTACTCGGAACCCATAGCAAATCGACTGGTAGTGGATCCCTCCGTAACCACCTTCCGGGGGGTCACTGACCAGTGGGTTGCTCGATCGTTGAGTCACCGCAGCCACGCTTAGCAGCCGGCAGGCGTGCTGGTAATCCGCTTGAGAATGGGTGGAGCGACGGCCGATTGGCCACTCTAAATCCACTAAGTAGCCTTGCTCCCTGTCAATCAAAGGGTCCACGGGGGCTACTGAGGTGGGGCCTTGGGCCGCCGCTAGAAGAGAAGTAGTGGCTAGAGGGTTGGAAGTTTGACCCTGACGGGCACCAGAGGAAGAAGCAATGGGGGTTTGCGACGAAGACATAATGAAAAGGCGAAAGAAGGAAGGACATGAAAGGGGCAAACCTTGTTGGAAAGAAGAAGGCGACGGTAGGAAAGCAGAACGAAACTGAATCTAGGGTGAGAAGGGTGTTGGTGGACGGAAAAGGAGTGAGAAGGAAGGAGTTCGACAGAATCTTAGAGAGAAAGAAGAAGTGAAGTTGCTTAAGAGAAGAGAGAAGGAAAGACATTTATAAGTATGGCCAAACGGTTAGGTCGTGACACGTGTCCCCTATTGGGCAGTAGGGGAGAGACGTAACGACTAATGAGACGGTTACAAAAAGACGTGCCTCGGGGCTGTAACCGGTGGAGATCGAGGATTTTCCATAATTAAATGTCAACGACTGTACCGATTCGTGGAACCAGTCAGGAAAGTGGAGAAACCAGATGGCACATCAGTGTGTGCCAGGTTGAGTGCTCTTATCCTAGCTGAAGGAATTGGTGAGCACTCGGTCGAAGCCCGAGTATGTGTCCCAGAGGCATTTAAGGACGGATTTCGTGGAGATTGTTTCCTTGGGCGGGAAGTAGCTTCCTTTTCTCATTTTAGGCAATTAATGTGCTGGTTTTGGTAGTTTTTAAAGAGTAATTTTAGTTAGTTATTGCATCTTCTTGCCTTGTAGAAGATCTAACTCCTTGTATAATTACCCCGGGGGTCACATTGTAAGGGATTTGCAATTCAAGTTATTAATGTTACTCTGCTCATTTTTCTTCTCACAAACAATTTATTCCTTTAACCTAGTATTTTATGGTAGTGTTGACCTGCCGAACAGCTGCCTTAGGTCGTAAAACCAACACATTCTGTTCATCAACTAATTGGACGGACATTTTTTAGTTCCTGTTATAGGCCTAACTTTATTGGCTCTTATTACTATACTAGTCTTTTCTATGCGCGATGCGCAAAAAACATATTCCCAATATTTATATATTTTTTTAAAAATAACTAATAAATCCCTACTAATTAAAATCTATATGAAATCAAATTTATTTATTATAATAATCCAATATATAATGTCTACAAATATTATTATCATTAAAGAATATAAGAAAATATATGGTGGATGCATGTGCATGGTAACAATAATGGAAAAGATAACGGAAGTTATAACGGTAGTGGTATTTTTGTCCAAAAAATTATATAGTACAACTCTAAAAGCATAATGTACAAAATGATTAGCATTAAAAACATGGACATAAATGAGGGATATATAGGTTGGAAGTTTATCCCTGACGGGCACAGGAGGAAGAAGCAATGGGGGTTTACGATGAAGACATCATGAAAAAGCAAAAGAAGGAAGGACATGAAAGGGGCAAACCTTGTTGGAAAGAAGAAGGCGATGGCAAGAAAGCAGAACAAAATTGACTCTAGGGCGAGAACGGTGTTGGTCGACGGAAAAGGAGTGAGAAGGAAGGAGTTCGACAGAATCTTGGAGAGAAAGAAGAAGTGAAGCTGCGAAAAAGAAGAGAGAAGGAAAGACATTTATAAATATGGCCAGCCGGTTAGATCGTGACACGTGTCCCCTATCGGACAGTAGGGGGAGTGACGTAACGACTGATGAGACGATTACGAAAAGACGTGCCTCGGGAATATAACCGGTGGCGATTGAGGAGTGTCCATAATTAAATGTCAACGACGGTACCGATTCGTGGAACCAGTCAGGAAAGTGGCGAAACCAATCGGCACATTAGCGCGTGCCAGGCTGTGTGCTCTTATCCCAGCTGAAGGAATTGGTGAGCAGCCGGTCGAAGCCTGAGTTTCTACCCTTGTCGATTTTATTTTACTTTTCTGAGTCGTCACTCGGTTACACTTCAGAAAAGTGAGGGACTAGTGATAGATACCCCCAATCGGGCACTCAGCCTGGAGTATGGAGGATATTCGATCCTAATTGCCTAGGACACTTAGCAATTCAAGAGAAAAGGCTTCCTTCAAAAGCAATGATGGCACGAGCACCCGGGTGACCAGGCTCCGCAGTCGGTGTGTCCCTGATCGGATTCCCAGTTGGCTTGGATGGGCGACCAGGCTCTGTAGTCGGTGTGTCCCCGACCGGGTCCCTAGTTGGCTTGGATGGGCGACCAGGCTTTGTAGTCGGAGTTCCCCGACTAGGTCCCTAATTTTCTTTAATGTTTATTTTTTGTTTATAATT
This sequence comes from Ipomoea nil, assembly GCF_001879475.1. Lineage (NCBI taxonomy): Eukaryota > Viridiplantae > Streptophyta > Magnoliopsida > Solanales > Convolvulaceae > Ipomoea > Ipomoea nil. Next base: position 890,136 of record NW_017617996.1, on the reverse strand, counting down.
TATAATTGATTACGTTTAATATGAGTTTTTAATATAAACAGAAGTGGCATGACAATTTGTGTTAATAATTACACATGACACATGCATAAAGCCTAGACGGTATGGAGACAATGAGATTTTAAAAATTAACATACACACACAATTGAAGCTGTTTAGGCGATCCCCTAATTAAAAAAAAAAAAATATTTCGCTCAAAAAATGTCATTTTAACAAAAGAATCAATTAAAAAAAAATGTTTCGGCTTACTCGGTCGAGTTCGGAACCGAGTTGGTTGACTTGACTATCTAGGCTGACTATCGAATGCCTACACCCCTTTTCGCCTCAACTTAGAGGTTCCTAGATAGTGCTTAGGCAGCCGCCTAGCCTGATTTTTACGACACTGCGCACACAAACACACTACACACTACACAATATATATTACAAATTACCTCACAAAAATAAATCTACCCTCAAAATACAATAAGTGTATACTATTTTTTAAAGAAATTTCAATTTGACTTTCAAAAAAAAAAATTCAATTTATGCCTTCTGAAATTTTAACTATGATTTGGTAGCCGGCCTCTTCATCCAATATATTATCTTGACTTTGCGTTGATTTGAAAACACGAAAAACTTATTTATTATTTTTTTTTTGTGGAAAATGATATATGGATAATGATTATTTTTATGATTATTAATTATTTATTATTAATAATAATTATGGTTTATACCAAAATAAAATTATATATAAATAAAAAATGGAGCAAAAATCCACCTTTACTGATCGATTATTATGGCATTGCTGGATTTTGTTATATTCATGTACTAGTATTTGCACCCGTGCGATGCAAGGAATGTATTTGTTGTAATATATTAAGAATATATGAATCGATATATAATTATTTAAATTAGAACATCAAATATTATACAGTGCAATTAAAGATATGGTTTGGATCGTTTATATATTTTGATGTTATCATTGGTTGAATTTGTGCAAATAATTGCTCAAATTAATAGCTAATGTCTAGATATACGCATGCGATGCTATAGCTTTAAAGATTTTATTTACCATTATTTAGTATTTTCATAAAGTAGGCAAATGTGCTCGTCCTCTAACAACTCAGTTATAGAAATGAATTGCTATCTTTATTCATTTGTATATAATATATATTTTTTTGTCTAGATATATAGCAATTTTTTCATTTAAAAAAAAAAACTTAATATCACCGATTATATTTACACATTATTGAAACCTCTTTGTAGACAACATTGGTAGTGGCAACAGAATCTTGTTCATCTTCGTCTAAAGCTAACAACTTCAATCCATCAGGATGAGTTATTTGGGTGAAAATATATAATGGTAGAATATCACTCAATTAGTTATCCTTTTATATTTTCAGTCAATTAGTAATGTTAGGAATAAAGTGTAATGGTTTTGATATGCCAAATATGTATTTGTAGAACCCCCAATTTTATTTTATAGGTCTAGTAGAGTCTTAGACCATGATCGGGAAATTATTTAATTTGCAAAAGAGAAAAACAGAGGAAGATGCATGAAAATAGAAGAAGAAGATATCAAGCTGAAAATCAAGAATTTGTCTGGAGAAAATGACAAATTGAAGAAGAAGATGAATAACATGAAATTCATGTCGCTACTACTCAAAAAGAATTCCAAGAAGAATTTTCGTTGAAGAAAATTAAGATTTGAAGATTGCATGAATTTGACTTGGAGATCAAGCATCTATGGAAAGAAAGGAATACATCAAAGATGCATGATTGGAAATATAACAAATAAATCGTATAGATGAGTTGGAAGATTCCTGATATATTAAGCAAAATGGCTCAAGTTCAAATTTCACCATCAATAATTTTACAAGGGAAGAAATTGCATTTGGGAGCCAATGCACTTGGGAGGCCTGATAGAGTGCAATTTCACTTGAGAAGCAATGCACTTTGGAGGCCTGATAGAGTGCAACTTCACTTGAGAAGCAATTGCACTTAGGAGGCTGAGAAGCAATTGCACTTAGGAGGCCTGATAGAGTGCAATTTCACTTGAGAAGCAATTGCACTTGGGAGGGGAGGCCTGATAGAGTGCAATTTCACTTGAGAAGCAATTGCACTTAGGAGGCTGAGAAGCAATTGCACTTAGGAGGCCTGATAGAGTGCACTTAGGAGGCCTGATAGAGTGCAATTTCACTTGAGAAGCAATTGCACTTGGGAGGGGAGGCCTGTTAGAGAGTTGTAGCCTGATAGAGTGCAATTTCACTTGAGAAGCAATTGCACTTGGGAGGGGAGGCCTGTTAGAGAGTTGTAGTATGGGATGCAATTTCAGTGCAATTTCACTTGAGAAGCAATTGCACTTGGGAGGGGAGGCCTGTTAGAGAGTTGTAGTATGGGATGCAATTTCAAATTGGGGACTGATTAAAAGAAGACGTAGTCTGGGAGCCAATGTCGAAGTCAAAGTCAATTAGGTGTAATTGTTGTAGCCTGATAGAGTGCAATTTCACTTGAGAAGCAATTGCACTTGGGAGGGGAGGCCTGTTAGAGAGTTGTAGTATGGGATGCAATTTCAAATTGGGGACTGATTAAAAGAAGACGTAGTCTGGGAGCCAATGTCGAAGTCAAAGTCAATTAGGTGTCAATTACAATGGAGAAATTCAAATTGTGTGCCAATTACAATGGATTACAATGGAGAAATTCAAATTGTGTGCCAATTACAATGGAGAAATTCAAATTGGGTGCCAAATTACAAAGGAGAAATTCAAATTGGGATGAAGTTTGGGAACTCATTTGCATGAAGTTGAAGCTCTACAAACGGCTAGCTTATCTTTTCTGACACTTTGCCAGAAGATGAGATCTTCCCAATGCAATTTCACTTGGTTGGCAATTGAGAAGCAATTGCACTTGGGAGCCAATTCAAGTTGTAGTATGGGATGCAATTTCAAATTGGGAACCGATTAAAACAAGACGTAGTCTGGGAGCCAATGTCGAAGTCAAAGTCAATTGGGTGCTAATTACAATGGAGAAATTCAAATTGTGTGCCAATTACAATGGAGAAATTCAAATTGCGTGCCAATTACAAGTCAATTGCAATTGGGTGTCAATTAGAAAGGAGAAATTCAAATTGGGATGAAGTTTGGGAACTCATTTGCATGAAGTTGAAGCTCTACAAACGGCTAGCTTATCTTTTCTGACACTTTGCCAGAAGATATCTTTTCTGACACTTTGCCAGAAGATAAGATAAGATCTCTGACAAAAAGATACAAGCATTCAAAAATGAGATCGTCTCTTTCCAACGGGCAGATTCTCATTACCAGCTATAAAAGGATGAAGATATGAAGACTTGAAGAATACGAACAATAGAGCAAGAAAAACAAACTCACGAGCAAAGAGCTAAAAAGAGCAAGAATACAAAGAGAAAAAGTTTCAATTGGTACAGAGCATACCAAAAGAAATCTTCAAGTGAGAAAAGAAAAAGAACTCAGAGAGCTTCAAAGAGAAATATTCTCAGAGTTCTAAAACCAGAGCTAAACAGAGCATAAAAATCAAGTGTTTTACTTGATACATTCAAAGAGAGAAAACACTAAGAGCTATCAAGAGAAATCTTTGAAGAGTGTTTAATCTTCATCAACAAGAGACATGCATCATATTGAAGATCATCCACAGAGTCTCAGAAGTTGGAAGCAAGAAGAAAACTTGTTTTTGAACAAGTGATATTCCTACGGGAGTGTAGGAAGGGAGGAAAGTTGCACGGAGCTGTGAATTCCTGGATTGTCACACGGAGCTGTGAGATCCGAAGCAGTAGTGTCGGAGGCACTGGGCGTGATTAGTGCGGGCTTTGTGATCAAAGCACTAGATCATGGGATACGTTTCTACCGGAGTGTGGAAGACGGGGGGAAATTAACGCGGAGTTGTGAAATCATGGGATAGTAGCGCAGCGACGTGAAACCCGAAGCAGCAGTGTGGTGTCACTGTGCGTGATTAGTGTGGGCTTGGTGATCAAAGCACTAGATCACGAAATTCATTGTATATTGGAACCAAGAAGTGGTGAATATAGTGAATTGCTCTTGGAGATAAGAGCAAGTGGAGTAGGAGGATTACACCAACTCCGAACCACTATAATTGTCTTGTGTTCTTTACTGCTTTCTTTACTTACTGCTTTTTACTCGCTTCACACGAGATATACTTGTCACAATCTCACACACACTTTATCTTTATTTATTTCCGCTGCGTACCATACTCTAACAATCTAGTCAAGAGTTTTGGTTTCTCTGTGTCTTAGCAATTGTTGTGCTGTGCGAAAAAGTTTGAAAGTCTATTCACCCCCTTCCCCCCCCCCCCCCCCCCTTCTCTAGACTTTCACCTTACCTCTTTTGGGACCAACAAGTAATATCAGATTCATTGTTAGCCAATTATTCTTTTTTATTTTAAGTTAATTAGTCAATTAGAATATCAATACAGTGATGTTTTTAACTAATTTTTGTTCCATTTTTAATTGATGATGATGTAGATATTATTATTGAAATATTTCCGTTCTATTTTTAATTTACCTTTACTATTGTTTAAAATATGCATTTACTATTGATAATGTAGAATATTATTATTGAAATATTTTTCTCCAATTTTTAATTAAAATGCAATGATCTGACCATTTCTTTTTTTATTTTAGTCAATTATGGATCATTTTTTATTTGCAATCAATTATTAATATTCATTTCCTTTTATACTTGCAGTCAATTAGTAATATTAGATTAATTTTCAGTCATTTGTTCTTTTTTATTTTCAATCAATTAGTCTATTAGAATATAGAGTGAAATTTTTACCTAATTTCCGTTCCATTTGAATTTGATGATGTAGAATATTATTAATAAAATACTTGCCACATTGATGGGCAAACAATTATGTTTGTACCTCGTATATAGAGGAGCTCAAGAGTTCCTCTTTCCAAACATTTTCAATGTGCGATCAAAATGATCCAACATAATTTACAAAGGGAGCCTGTTACTCCTTTTGTCTTATTCTTATTATTTTTAATTTTAATTTTATTTTGTATATAGTTGTGTTTGGATTATTATTATTATTATTATTATTATTATTATTATTATTATTATTATTATTATTATTATTATTATTATTATTATTGTTATTGTTATTATTATTATTGTAATTTGATTATTGATGAATTCGCCAAAATTTTAACATATTCGTCATTTTAACATATTATATAATAACTCAGTAATTTGCTCCAAACTACTAAAAACTAATAGCACACATACATTTTGGGTAAATCTTTCACAACCCCCACTAATAATAAATAAATAAATAATAAATAAATAAATAAATAAAAACTAAAACAAGAAAACAAAGTTAAAGCTTCTTAAATAAGAAGCTTTTGACTTCTCAATACTTGCCCATGCACATTGATGGTCAAGCAATTATGTTTGTAAGAGGATCATTTCTCCTTTTATATAGAGGATCTCTCTCTTTTCAAACATTTTCAATGTGGGATCAAAATGATCCCACATCATTTACAAAGGGAGGCCGTGACTCCCCTTTGTCTTTTTTTTTTTTTTTAAATTAATTTTATTTTGTATATAGTTTTGTTTGGATTATTATTATTATTATTATTATTATTATTATTATTATTATTATTATTATTATTATTATAATTATTATTATTATTATTATTATTATTATTGTTGTTGTTGTTGTTGTTGTTGTTGTTGTTGTTGTAATTGTAATTTGATTCTTTGGCAAATTTGCCAAAATTTTAAGTAATTCGTTTGTTTAACATTTTATATATAATCAGAATACAAAAAATATTATTTAATAACTTAGAAATTTGCTCCGAACTGCTAAAAACTAAAACAACTCGTATACATTTTGGGTTAATCTTTCTCAAACCCCCTAATAAATTTTTAAAATTTAAAAAAAAAAAAAAAAAAACTAAAATAAGAAGCCATTAAGATAAGGTTTCTTAAATAAGAGCCTTTTGACACGTTGGCCGTTGGGATTCAATAGGTTGAGAAAGTGTTAGGAATATATTGTATGAGTTTTGATGAGCCAAATGTATTTTGTAGACCCCAATTTTATTTTATTTGAGTCAGTTCTGGTTCACAAAGTATGGTGCACCCCTGCCATGAAGCCTACGTGAAAGCTGGTTTGGAGGAAGAATAAATGTAAGCGGGGCCATAGCTTAACACATTTATTAAGCATTAAGTTATCGAAGGATGAAATGGACGAGATGGAAAAAGACATGTTGAAGTACACTTAATACTAAGTGATTCGTAGTACAATTCCAATTGAGAGCATTTTGCCCTAAAAAGGCTTAGACAAGCTATGATGAAGTGCTATCACGAAGTATGTCATCGAGAGGTGATATCATGAAGAAATAGTTTTTATAACATGATATCGGATGATGACGTCATAACGTGGTATGGTTCTACAAACCCACGTGAAGAGACGAGACAAAAGAATTTAAGTCTTGAGATGTATCAAATGGTTAACTAGCCGAGTTGGAAGAAGCCTTGCAAATCAAACCAAAGGATACATGGTTTGACTCCTACCCAAAGCAATTTTAATGCAGACATGATATCAAGATCATGATACTAGTTCATGATAAAAGGTGGACATGATATATTATCATGACATGACATCATCAAAGGAGCTATGACATTATCATGATAAAATGGTTAAACAGAATGTTTCTTTTGAAGCTCTGTTTTTTGCGAGGGAAGTCGAAGGAGTTGAAGAAGCTGATACACGAAGGAAATCTTTTAAATACTCAAGCAAGAATCAGCAGATAAATTATTTGAGCAACTTGGCACATCAGATCAATAATTCAACAAAAGTCATGCCAGAGAAATTCAAATTTGGAGGCTACCCATTTCAAGGAAAAGCTTTGTCAGATTAAAGAAGAGCAACGGCAAAATTATTCAAATCTTCTGACAGACAGCGAAATGACTTTGCAGACCAAGTTGGCAAAATTATTTTATCAATTACAATTCAAAATGGACGATCAAGATCGAAAGTTGATCAACGGGCAAATAGCTTTCATTGGCTATAAAATGCCCAAGCAGACTTGAAGACAAACACGAATTCTGGAGATTGAAAAACACGAAGAAAATTATCCAATCAAACATCAAGTGATATATTGAGCTATATACGATAGAATTCAAGTCTGAGAGAAGAAATCCTTGTATTTCATTGTAAACCTTCTACTGAGTGTAGAAAAGGGGTAGAGTAACTAGAGAGAGTGAAAAACCCAGTTGGAGTGTAGCTTTGTGCGTAGCACTCGGTTGTAAAGGGTAGAGTAACAAGGGGAGCTTGTGAAAACCCGGTGAGAGCGTAGCTTTGTGCGTAGTTCTCATGGTGTAGGAGTACAGCTTGGTGCGAAGTACTCGGGAAGGCGGAGTAACAAGAGAAGCTGGAGAAAAACCTTGGTGGAGTCTAGCTTTGTGCGAAGCACTCGGAGAAGTGTCGCTGGACACTTATTCACTATTGTATCTGAGTGATCGAAGAATAGTGAATTTCCTCCTTGGAGTGAAAGGAGAAGAGTGGACTAGGAGGATTACACCACCTCTGAACCACTATAAATCTCTCTCTCTATTTACTTACAGCTCATTTAATTTCGTGCATGCTTATATCAACTGTGAACTAACCCGTTACGATTTATCGCGTATCTTTATCTGTCTGGGTTTGATAGTTCCCTTGTTTGCATGCAAGTGAAATTTTACATACATCATCCTTAATCTATATCAAGTGTTTCTAACGTGATGCATGTATAGAATCTCTCTTTGAGCTCTACACAATTAAAGCATAACACTTTGCCGTTACATTTTCCGCTGTGCACACTCTAAGTTGTTATACTTGTTTATGCTTGTTACTTAGAGTTAGCAGAAGAAAAGTAGAAAAGTTAGAGAAGTCTATTCACCCCCCCCCCCCCCCCTCTAGACTTCTCTCCACCCTTTCGGGACCAACAAGTGGTATCAGAGCGGTTGTCTATTTGAGTCATTTCTTGACTGCTAGATAGATCTCGAAACTTCAAGATGAAGAGAGATATGGTTGTTGCTCAAAATTTGCTTTTCTCACTTGATAAATTTGATGATTGGAAAATACGTATGCTGGTGCACTTATCTGCTTTAAATGATGAAATGTGGGAAGTCATCACCACTGGTCCTATCAAGATCATGGAAGCTAATACCGCTACCCCACGAGATCCAAATGCTCCACAATATGTTCCAAAGCCAAAAATGGAGTGGACAAGCGAAGATAGAGGGCGAAATAACTTGGACAACATTGCCAAGGACATTTTGTTCAAAGCGGTCGATGACACCATATTCCCAAAGATTCGAAAGTGCACCACGACAAAAGAAATATGGGATACTCTCATTAGTATCGGTGAGGGCGACGAACAAGAAAAAGACAACAAGCTAACCATCGCCATGAAAAGATTCGAAGATTTCAAAATGCTTTCTAACGAAAGTATTACCGATATGGAAGCATGCTTAGTCAAGATTCTTGGTGAAATAAGTGATCTTGGCAAAACCATCTCCCAGAAGGAAATATCACTCAAAGTATTGCGTGGACTACCTTCTAATTGGGATATGAAAGTAACCGCGATGCGAGATCATAGAGACCTAAGAGCATTATCTACGGATAAACTCTTTAGTGATCTCAAGGCGTATGAGTTCGAGATGAAGACACGAATTGAAAAAGAACACGATGAACGAACATCTGCACTAATGACCGATCAACCGTCTACATCAAGGTCAGTAGGAAATAATGATTTTTTATCTGACGAACAATTCTCCTTATTTGTTAGGAAATTCAAAAAGTTCATGCGAAATAACAAGTTCAAGAATTCACCACAAGGAAGCTCGTTTAGAAGACCAAGAAAAGAACAAATCGAAGATAACACAAATGTATGTTATAATTGTAGAAAGCCTAGACACTTTATGGCAGAATGTCCACATCCCAAGGTAAGCAAAAATTCAAATACTTCTAACCCTTCGCAGGAAGAATACAAGTCGAAGGAAAAGAGATTCAAGAAGGATAAACGAAAAGCTTTGATAAGTGATCCGCTAGAAACAAGTGAATCCGAAGAATCATCCAGTGATGAGAGTGATTCATCACAAGAAGATACGTCGCTTCTATGTTTAGTCGGCAAGACACCCGAACATGAGGAATGTTTAATGGCGCACGAAATCGACGAAGAGGTATCTTCTAGTTCCTTTAGTTCCGTTGACACCTCTTTCGAGACTCAAGAATCATTTCAAAGTCTTATGGAAGTTGTCAAAAGGTCATGGCCACTCATACTCAAATCAAAGAGCGCAATAATACATTAATCCTTGAAAAGGAAGAGATGGCACAAAAATTGCAAAATGCTCTAAATGAAATGAGTAACTTGAAAGCCGAAAATATTCTTCATGAAGAGTGCAAAGCTAGAGAGGTTAGAGAACATAACCTTCGGGAAGTAATCGCATCATTTACGCATTCATCCAAAATAATGGATAAAATGGTAAACATGCAAAAACCCGCTGAAGATAAAGCCGGACTAGGCTACGATCCATCATGTTCTAAAACCCCTCAAAAGTTGACTAATTCTACTACTACTTTAATCAATAAAGTTCCAGTGGTAAAATTTGTGAAAAGTCAACATAGCACAATAAGACAAGGAGTTGGAAACAAAATTAATGCCCAGAAAAATGTTGCAAGGCCGAATCAACACGATGATATCTTGGCAAGACAACAAAATTTTAAAAGGCAGATATTTGTATCTCAAAGGAGAACCAACGAGTCTAGTGCAATAAAACCTCATAGGAATATGGGAAGAATTCCGAGAATTGGGGCTGAGAGATTATATCCCTCAGAAGAAGATTGGTCACTTGAAGACAAACCATGGACCAAGTCCAAAATTGTTCTATTTCATAGAATCAAGCAACTATCAGCTTCCCAACCCGCACCGAATCATTATTCAAAAGTGTGTTATGATTATAAAGTTTTTAATGGTTACAAATCACCAACTCTTGGACCAGTGGGATCTAGGTGTATTTGGATGCCAAAAATTACTAACACAAGAGGACCCAGACAAGTGTGGGTACCTAAAAGTAATTAATCTTTTTAGCAGGAAGTTTGGTATTTCGATAGCGGATGCTCTCGACACATGACCGGCAATAAAGCTAGTCTAGTTGAGTTCAAAAGCATCGAAGGACCAAAAGTAGTTTTTGGAGGAAACGATCGATATGGAACAACAAAAGGCACCGGAACAATTGTGAAGAATGGCCTACGAATTGAAGATGTTTCATTTGTTGAAGGATTAAAATTCAATTTGTTTAGCAGAAGCCAATTCTGCGACAAAGGCTACCTCGTAGAATTTTTCAAAGATAAATGTCAAGTCAAAGACGAATCTACGAAGGAAGTCATACTAGCCGGATCGAGAAAGAAAAATATGTATGTTGTTGATTGGAGTACAACGAAGGACTCTGTATGTTTGATGGCAAGCAATTCAAATGAAGCAAGTTGGGAATGGCACAGGAGGCTAAATCATCTAAATTTCAAAACCATCAATAAGCTTGCACGAAATAAGCTAGTCGAAGGATTGCCCAACATTGCATTCAAAAAGGATCAAATTTGTGATGCATGCCAGAAGGGAAAACAAATCAAAACATCATTCAAATCCAAAGCTCAAGAGTCAACATCAAGACCTCTAAGTCTACTGCACATGGATTTATTTGGTCCAGTAGACCCAGTAAGTATAAGTGGTAAGAAATACACTTTGGTTGTTGTTGATGATTTTTCCAGGTACACATGGACGTTATTCATAAAGAAAAAGAATGAAGTTGAATAAAAGTTGCCGGAGCTGCTAAAGCAACTACAAGTAGAAAAAGATATGAAGATTGCAACAATTCGAACCGATCGAGGAACCGAATTTGTGGCGTGATTCAATCCTTTTGCAATTCACAAGAGATTCTACACCAACTATCTGCCGCACGAACGCCACAACAAAATGGAGTAGCTGAAAGAAGAAACAGGACACTCAAAGAAGCTGGACGGGTCATGATATCAGCCGCCCGAACTACCAAAGAGATTTTGGGCAGAAGCTATCAATACGGCGTGCTATACTCAAAATCGCAGTCTAATCCACAAGTCATATAACAAAACACCATAAGAATTTTGGAAAGGGGGGAAACCCAACCTCACGTATTTTCATACCTTTGGGTGTAAATATTTTGTACTTGTTAATGGAAAGTCTTATTTAAAGACTTTTGACGAACGTGCGAACGAAGGAATATTCTTGGGATATTCATCTTCTAGCAAGGCGTACAGAATTTTCAACAAATCAACAATGGTGGTAGAAGAATCAATTAATGTTGTGTTCGACGAAAGCAACGAAAAAGAAGTCAAAGAAACGGGAGGTAATTCTAAATTAAGGGTCCGTTTGGAAAGCAGGAAAATAACTTCGGGAAAATGTTTTCTGGAAAATGACTCATTTTCAGGAAAACATTTTCCTTCCTTGTGTTTGGCTGCACAACAGAAAACTGTCTTTGTGTGTTTGGTTCATTTTCCAGAAAATGAGTAGGAAAATGAACAAAATTATATACTTGATCATTTTGATTGTTATAATGCAAAGAGATATTTGGTTTGTCCTATAATCTTCAAATCTATTTTAAAAATTCTAAACAATAAATTTATTAAAAATAAATTAAAAAATAAAATAAAATTAGAGCAGTTTGCCGGAAACCAAACCAGAGTACTGGTTTGGTTTCCGGCAAGGAAACCAATCTAGTTTCCCTGGTTTCTGGCTTGGAAAACCATAGATTATGGTTTTCCAAGTCAGAAGCCATTTTCCATAGCCGGAAATGGTTTCCGGTGATTGAGAAGATGGTGAATGTCGCATTGGTCGTCTCTGTAGTCTCTGTGCGAAGAAGGGGGCGTTCATGGTCTCACTGGTCTTATGCGAAGGAGGAGTTGGCAGTCTCATATGCGAAGAAGATGAAGCGGAAAATGACTTCCCCTCAAAAAAAGGGGAAGTCATTTTCCGTAAAAATGACTTCATTTTCCATTGACTTTAGTATTTTCCTCCTTTCCAAACACTAGAAACTCGGAAAATGATTTCTGGAAATCATTTTCCGGGTTTCCAAACACACCCTAAGTTATTCTAACAATATCTTTGAGGAAAATATGTTACAGGACTTCAAAGAAACAAATGACATGGGTACTCATCAATTTGAGTCAATACCCACTGTGGCACGTGAAGTACCAACCGTGACCGCACCCGAAGTTTCACCCGAAATGGAAGAAATCCCAGTAGATGAACCCGAAGAAATACCCGTCAACAATTTACAACAAGATGAAATTCAATTAACAAGTGGAATTTCAACAAGAATGAAACTCTGAGAATCCAATGAGTTTTCAATCAAATCGAAAGTGGCTAAGAAGTCACCCACATGACTTAGTCATTGGAAATCCAAGAGACAGAGTTAGAACACGATCATCTACAAGGGACCAACAAGGTGCAATGTTCTCATGTTTTCTATCGCAATTGGAACCGAAAGAAATCGATGAAGCTCTAGCCGATCCAAGTTGGATAGATGCAATGCAAGAAGAATTGGATCAATTCAAACGCAATGACGTATGGGAACTTGTTCCAAGACCAACGCACCAAAATGTAATCGGCACCAAATGGGTCTTTAGGAACAAAGCAAACGAAGATGGCGTCATTGTTAGGAATAAAGCGAGATTAGTCGCAAAGGGGTACTCACAAGAAGAAGGCATAGATTTTGATGAGACATTTGCCCCCGTCGCACGACTCGAAGCAATAAGAATTTTTCTAGCACATGTAGCCTACAAGAACTTCACAGTATATCAAATGGACGTAAAGAGCGCATTTCTTAATGGCTTACTTGAAGAAGAAGTTTACGTTGAACAACCACCCGGATTTGAGGTAAAAGGCACTGGTGATCAAGTCTACAAACTTAAGAATGCATTGTATGGGTTGAAACAAGCTCCGCGAGCTTGGTACGATACCTTGTCAATGTTCCTAATTGGTTGTGGATTCACCAAGGGCCTAGTCGATAAAACCCTCTTTAGAATTCAAGAAAATTGTCATATTTTATTAGTGCAAATTTATGTTGATGATATTATTTTTGGAAGCACTAATATTTCTTTGTGTGAGAAATTCTCCAAGCTTATGCAGAACAGATTCGAAATGAGCATGATGGGAGAATTGAACTACTTTTTGGGACTGCAAGTCAAACAGCTCAAAGAAGGAATTTTCGTGAATCAAGCCAAATATACAAAAGATCTTATAAAGAAATTTGGGCTAGATGGAAAATCCTCAGTCAAAATTCCCATGAGTACTTCTCAAAAATTGGACAAAGATGACGAAGGCAAAGACGTTGATCAAACGATGTATCGAGGAATGATTGGATCGCTGCTATATCTAACCGCGAGTAGACCGGACATATCTTACTCAGTCGGAGTATGCGCGAGATTTCAATTGAAACCTAAAGAAAGCCATCTGATTGCAACGAAAAAGATAATTCGATACTTAAAGGGAACAATCAATGTGGGATTATGGTATCCCAAAGAAGGTGATTTTACACTAACTGGTTATTCATATGCAGATTTTGCAGGGTGTAAAATAGACCGAAAAAGTACCTCAGGGACATGCCAGTTCTTAGGGGGAAGATTGGTCTCTTGGTTCAGCAAGAAACAAAACTCCATAGCTACAAGCACCGCCGAGGCCGAATATATTGCAGCTGGGAGTTGTTGTGCACAAATTTTGTGGATGAAGCAACAATTGTTGGACTATGGGATTAAATGCGAAAATGTTAGTATTTTATGTGATAATACTAGCGCAATTGCAATAACCCAAAATCGAGTGCTTCACTCGCGAACCAAACACATCGACGTCCGACATCACTTCATACGAGACCACGTCGAGAAGAAAGATTTGAAGATCGATCGTGTTCCCACAGAAAATCAAATTGCCGACATTCTCACAAAACCGTTGTGTGAATCTCGTTTTGCAACTCTAAGGCACGAAATGGGAATGATCGAAATGAGCTAAGTATTTCGAACCTTTTAATTCGAAATGTGTGTACGTGCTCTGCATGAAATTTGTTACCTATGTATTCTACGTGATTTTAATTTGAGTAATATGTTACAATTTATTTGTGTACATGTTAGTAATTTTATCTTACGAACTTAGGTACGTAGAAATTAGTTAAGTGTTCCTAAGTAGTGTAGAGCTTATATAATTTAGGGGGAATGCATCATGATAGTGGATTAAAGAGATTACATGTTTTAGGGGGAATGTACTGATGATAAGCTATGCTACTTTTTGAAGATTGATAAGAGTGCATGCAAGTTGTAATGTCGGAATGAATTATCATCAGCTTTTTTTTAATTTTCACCTGCTTAAGTCAATTTGATGTAATTTCTTTTAAAATTAGAAATGTATCTGGCATCAATTTTGGTCTTATCTATCTGACTGAATTTATTGGTCGCTCAATTTTTTTATTCTCAGACCTATCAAATGTTGAAATTAAATTGTTAGCATGAATATATTTATTGCACTAACAATTTTGTGTCGAAGAAATTTTTGCTCCATGAACATCTACAGGTGGCAGTTAATTGAAGCTTAATTTTTGGCGCCATGTACCTACAAATGGAGTATTAAAATCTGATTTGGCAAATTTAAATCTGTGAAAGTTCAAAGTTGCCCTCAATTGTTCTACAATCTCTTTCTATCAACTAAAGGGCAAAATGGTAATTTTGCTAGGCATTTATTTTGCCTCCAACGAGAGAGAAGAGGAAGAAGATCAACTTCTTCCCCCTCATTCTCACCGCCGGCGCATGCAAGAAAAAGAAGAAGAAGCTTGAAAATCTCCTAAATCTACCCAACCCATCCCAAATCTCCCACAAAAATCACTTCTACACATAAATACCCATTACCCATCCTCACCATTAACCTCAAAACCCCTCACAACCAAAAACCCACACCCTTCAACCTACAATTTCGGACTGCCGAAATTCTACCCGAAAAACCACCCCAAAAATTTTCCCAATTTGTGTTCTAATCAAGATGGAAGGAGCTCTCAATCAAATTGAAGTCGAAGGATCAAGGAAAATCACACGGGTGATTCGAGGGATGCTCTTGGACATTGAAGATTTCAACAAGCATGTTCAAACCAAAGACTTGGGGGTAAAAATCTTAACCTCTCTTGAATCTAGTGGGTTATTGAATTTTTGCTTGTACAAGTATGAAGGTTTTTACTTGAATGAAGTAGTAGAATTTTATAAACATGCATATGTCGAAAATGATGTTATAAAATCTACTGTTGGAGGAGTTGTTTTGTCAATTGGGTTAGATGATGTTCGAACCAAGTTTGGTTTGGTGGAGAATGTTTTGAGAGTAGAAAATCATGGTTTTGATTTGAATGCCTTTTGGAGTGAAATAAGGCACGAAACCGCACCGGTCAGGGCTTGCAATAATGGATATAAAGTGATGTTGAAGCATGAATTTGGAATGTTGCTAGATATTGTGCATAAAACTATTGAATGCAAATATGCTAGTAGAAATTATTTCACTAAGAAAATTTTGGGATTGATGCATGCTATTGTGAATAATGTTGCCATAGATTAGGGTATGTTTATTTTTGGCCGAATGATTGATCAAGTTGGGCTTGCGAAACCATTGGTGAATAGATGGTTTCCTAATGATATTGGGTATGGTTTTGTTGTTGGAGAGTTGTTGAAAGCCAAAGGTGTTACCCTATATAAGTCAAGACCCATACAAAACTAAAACTACCTATTTAGAACTCCAAACCCGGTTGATCCCTCACAAGCAAACACCCGAAAACGAAAACCGGCAAACCCGTCAAACCTGTCCTTAACCAAAAAAATCCCTTTCTATCCGAGAATCTAGTCATGGGGAGTCAAACACTCACGGGAGAGCAAGTGATGATGCTTGTAGCCATCCTTTTGTTACCTTACCCGCACCCACAATCAACCCCCCAAACCCGAATGAAGAAGAAATAAGAGTTCTAAGCAAAGTAGGGAGTGTAGATGATGTTCCTACGTATGGGGCGGATAGTGAGTTGTTGAAGGAGTTTGAACGAGTTAAATTTTGGAGAAATTGGAGATTGGGTGATCACAATTCGGTTGCTACAACCATAGGACCGAACACTCTTGAGTTAGAGGAATTTGCTCTAACATGGTTAGGCACACGAAATCTTGCTACCGCGACGAGGTTATCGGTAATAAATGAATGTTTTATCAAGAAAGCTATCAATAGTCAGGGTAAGAAAGCAGCACAAGAGGTTCCCGAAGTTGCCGTTGAGACAATTGATGGATTTGCTCGTGATGACATTACCCGAGCCATGGTTCTTTCGAGAGAAGAAGTTCACGGTACACCGGGGGAAGTATCTACTTTGAAGGAAACCGAAGGTGGAAATCTACAAGAATTGGATGGATTTCCTTCGGATATTGGAGAAGATAATCTTAGCTTTGATGCTATCTCACCACACACGGCTACGGATGTGACAAATCCGGTAAATGAGAATTTGGAGAATGATCAAGTCACAATTAATCCTACAACATTGGTGATTGAAGAAAATGTTGGTGATTTAAATGAGCATGAAAGCCGAATGGATGCACAAGAAAATGTGTTGCAAATTGAATTGTCACCATTACCTTTGAGTTGTGCCGAGCCGATCAACACTGCCGAACCAATTGATCCTACTTTTGGTGAGCCCTTATCTCTTGAGAACACACCACATGTGGAAGCACCGGAGCCGGCTAACTCCACAATGCCGAGACCATCACATGAGCCACATAAGGAGGTACATTCTCATTCCATTGATATTGATGCTTTAAGAAAAAATATTGTTGGAGATGTACGTAGGGAAATCCAAGAGATGAGAGGAGAAGTTTCCCAAGAATTTGAGAGAGTTCACCATCGATTTGGTAATGTTGATACCAAATTAGATGATTTTCATAAAGGAGTATATGAAAGGGCCGAATCCTTGTTACTTGGACAAGGATCAATGCAAGGTGATATGGCCATAATGACCACTAAACAAGAAGAACACAACCGAGAAGTCTTGAAGATGTTCCTTGACTTGGGAAAGAAAGGAACCGATTGCAAATCAAGGCTACGGTTGGTGGAAAATCAGTTGAAAGCTCTACTACACCAAACCGGCGTGAACAATGATCTACTAGTTGGAGTCCAAAAGAGCCAAAACAAAGCTTATGTAAGTTTTCAAAGTTATGTTGATGCTGCCGAAAAGGGGGAAAGGGCACGAGGAGCTCCAAGCCATTTGGTAAATCACTTGATTGGACCGTCTTCACAACGGCCACTAGTTGAGCTTGTTCGACCTCCAGGAGCACCAAGAGGAGTCTCACCTATACCAAAGGTGCAAAGCCGAGGTAGAGGAAGGATTATGGAGTATCTTGTGACCGCTCAAAGTTTGGATTTTCCAAGCCAACAAGAATGCCCAGGGTCATCACCTTCAAGATCAATCTATGATGAAAACAAGACGAAGCTAGTACGTGAGTTGGAGAAATTCTTTGGACACTCAAGCAACGAGATGGTAGATGGAAGATCATTTGAAGAATGTGTTGCCTGGTACCAAGCCGGAGTATTGCGGGGTGACAACATTCAAGAAGCATATGGAAACTATGTAACCGAGCAAGTCACCGCACCATATCAACCCAAGGAGAGTGATCAAGACTTCAAGAAGCTAAGGGCACATGTGAATGCCTTAATCGGCAAGAGTTAAAAATTGAAGTCTTATTTTTGTTTTGGTGTATATAATCCTAGCTAGCTTGTTCGAATTATATTTTTGGTACAAAATATAAAGTTGCTAGCTTACGGCTTATCTCTTTAATTTGTCTAGTTTGTTTAATTGCTTTAAAATCTCAAGATTTTAATTGGACTTAGTAATTGCATGTGAATCGTATAATTGAGAAAATAAAATTGAAAGGGGGAAGAAAAATTAAAAGATAAAAACAATACGCAACCCTGCGTTTTAGTCTCAATATACGTTTAGGACCGTCCAAAATTAAAATCTCTAAGTCTTAAATGTGTTAAACGGTTAAACCCGTCAAATGGCTAGTCGCAATAAAATTGGACAAAAAGATTATTTTTCAAAATTTGACATAGCCAAATGACTTGGGTATAAGTTTCGGCATCATCAAAAAGGGGGAAATTGTTAGGAATATATTGTATGAGTTTTGATGAGCCAAATGTATTTTGTAGACCCCAATTTTATTTTATTTGAGTCAGTTCTGGTTCACAAAGTATGGTACACCCCTGCCATGAAGCCTACGTGAAAGCTGGTTTGAAGGAAAAATAAATGTAAGCGGGATCATAACTTAACACATTTATTAAGCATTAAGTCATTAAAGGATGAAATGGATGAGATGGAAGAAGATTTGTTGAAGCACACTTAATACTAAGTGATTTGCAGTTCAATTCCCATTGAAAGCACTTTTTGGTGTAAAAAGGCTTAGACAAGCTATAATGAAGTGCTATCATGAAGTATTGGGTAGAACTATCATGAAGAAATAGTTTTTATAACATGATAGTAGATGATATCAGATGATGACGTCATAACGTGGTATGGTTCTACAAACCCACGTGAAGAGATGAGACAAAAGAATTTAAGTCTTAAAATGTATTAAATGGTTAACTAGTTGAGTTAGAAAAAGCCTTGCAAAGCAAACTAAAGGATACATGGTTTGACTCCCACGCGAAGCAATTTTTATGAAGACATGATATCAAGATCATGATACTAGCCTAACATGATACTAGTTCATGATATACTATCATGACATGACATCATCATGATAAAATAGTTAAAGCTCTGTTTTTTGCGAGGGAAGACATCATCATGATAAAATGGTTAAACATAATGTTTCTTTTGAAGCTCTGTTTTGATAAAATGGTTAAACAGAATGTTTCTTTTGAAGCTCTGTTTTTTGCGAGGGAAGTCGAAGGAGTTGAAGAAGCTGATACACGAAGGAAATCTTTTAAATACTCAAGCAAGAATCAGCAGATAAATTATTTGAGCAACTTGGCACATCAGATCAATAATTCAACAAAAGTCATGCCAGAGAAATTCAAATTTGGAGGCTACCCATTTCAAGGAAAAGGTTTGTCAGATTAAAGAAGAGCAACGGCAAAATTATTCAAATCTTCTGACAGACAGCGAAATGACTTTGCAGACCAAGTTGGCAAAATTATTTTATCAATTACAATTCAAAATGGACGATCAAGATCGAAAGTTGATCAACGGGCAAATAGCTTTCATTGGCTATAAAATGCCCAAGCAGACTTGAAGACAAACACGAATTCTGGAGATTGAAAAACACGAAGAAAATTATCCAATCAAACATCAAGTGATATATTGAGCTATATACGATAGAATTCAAGTCTGAGAGAAGAAATCCTTGTATTTCATTGTAAACCTTCTACTGAGTGTAGAAAAGGGGTAGAGTAACTAGAGAGAGTGAAAAACCCAGTTGGAGTGTAGCTTTGTGCGTAGCACTCGGTTGTAAAGGGTAGAGTAACAAGGGGAGCTTGTGAAAACCCGGTGAGAGCGTAGCTTTGTGCGTAGTTCTCGTGGTGTAGGAGTACAGCTTGGTGCGAAGTACTCGGGAAGGCGGAGTAACAAGAGAAGCTGGAGAAAAACCTTGGTGGAGTCTAGCTTTGTGCGAAGCACTCGGAGAAGTGTCGCTGGACACTTATTCACTATTGTATCTGAGTGATCGAAGAATAGTGAATTTCCTCCTTGGAGTGAAAGGAGAAGAGTGGACTAGGAGGATTACACCACCTCTGAACCACTATAAATCCCTCTCTCTATTTACTTACAGCTCATTTAATTTCGTGCATGCTTATATCAACTGTGAACTAACCCGTTACGATTTATCGCGTATCTTTATCTGTCTGGGTTTGATAGTTCCCTTATTTGCATGCAAGTGAAATTTTACATACATCATCCTTAATCTATATCAAGTGTTTCTAACGTGATGCATGTATAGAATCTCTCTTTGAGCTCTACACAATTAAAGCATAACACTTTGCCGTTACATTTTCCGCTGTGCACACTCTAAGTTGTTATACTTGTTTATGCTTGTTACTTAGAGTTGAAGTTACCAAAGTGTTGCTTGCAGAAGAAAAGTAGAAAAGTTAGAGAAGTCTATTCACCCCTCCCCCCCCCCCCCCCCTCTAAACTTCTCGCCACCCTTTCGGGACCAACAGAAAGTTTAAATGTAACAGGGTTAATCGAATAGTTATGATGGGGAACTGTGTCCATCTTGCAAGGTGGACACAATTCTATGTTCATAATGACTGAACTATATGTTCATAATTATAAAGCTAAATATTCATAATCTTTGAACTTCATATTTATAATAATTGAACTCTATATTCACAAGCAATTACAGAACTCTATGTTCATAATTACTGAACTATATGTTCATAATAATAAAGCTATATATTCAGAATTTTTTATCTTCATGTTAACAATTATTGAATCTCTATATTCATAATGACGTAACTATATGTTCATAATTATATTCGCAACACCATGTTCATAATTATAAAACTATATATTCATAATTTGTGAACTATATATATATATATATATATATATATATATATATATATATATATATATATATATATATATATATATATATATATATATATATATATATATATATATATATATATATATATATATATATATATAATTATGAACAATTTTAGAACCGCATCTACCTTGCTAGGTGGACACAATTCCATAGCATAATTTGATGGGTCAATAGTACTCAAAAAAAAAAAAAAAAAAAAAAAAAAAAAAAAAAAAAAAAAAAAAAAACCTTTGGACTTCTCAATACTTGCCTACATTAATGGACAAACAATTATGTTTGTATTGCTCCTCTTATATAGAAGAGCTCAAGAGCTCATTTTCCAAACATTTTCAACGTGGGATTAAAATAATCCAACATCATTTAAAAAGGGGAGTCCGTGACTCCCTTTTGTCTTCTTCTTATTTTTTTAATTTTAATTTTATTGTGTATATCGTTTTGTTTAGATTATTATTATTATTATTATTATTATTATTATTATTATTATTATTATTATTATTATTATTATTATTATTATTGTTGTTGTTGTTGTTGTTGTTGTTGTTGTTGTAATTTGATTATTGATAAATTCGCCAAAATTTTAACAAATTCATCATTTTAACATTTTAACGTTAATCAAAACCCCAAAAAATTATATAATTGTTATAAATATATTATTATGGTGGACATTATGGGCATTCAATACATAACTGTTATAACGGTCATCATTAGTATCGTCATTATTATTTGTACATTCAGGGCCGGATTTTAAGCTGTGCAAGCTGGGCTACCGCACAGGGCCCCTAATTTTAGAGGGGCCCCAAATTTTAGAGGTCCAATATTTAATTTTTACCTAGCTAGTTTAGAAATAAAAATTAAAAGTTTTCAATTGAATTTAAAAGGTTCTATGAAAAGATGGTAAAAATGTGTATTTATTGTATTTTAACTTGAAGGTCAAAGGTTCGAAACTTGCATGTATCGATTTTAAAAATTGTAATTTTGGTAGGGCCACATTTATTTACCAGAACAGGGCCACCAAAACTTAAAATACGGCCCTGTGTACATTATATATGCTTGTTGTAACATTGTATTGAGTGGACTTGTGCAATGGAATGACTCTCCTTGTCTCTTGTTCTACTTCTCTTTGTCTTGTACATTTACGTTTATCTATATTGATCCAATCCTACAATTCACCGATTAGGAGCTAATGGCCAACGGGCACAAACAACACAACAACATTACAACACGTTATCAGCACGCTCTTCGAGTCTTCGGTGAACGGTATATCTATTTTGTTAAAATTGCCAATGAATTGCATGTTTACATTATGGAATATATATGATTATGCAATTTGCATTGGTAAATTATGAATATTTATATATGCTGTTATATATATAAATATTTTCTGTATGTATTCAGTTCGTACAATCTTTTTTGAAAAAAAGAAATATAATTGTGTTTTTGGAAAGAATTTATTTATACATTCTCTGTATATGTATATGAACAAATATATATGCGATATCTTCTGAAATTATTATGAGTATGAAAATGTTCTGAGTTTTTCTCTCTCACACATATACATGTTTTTCGAAAACTTAAAATTCGATATATACACCTTTTTTCGAAAAACACAAGACTTCTTTTGAAAAAGGGATAGATCACATGTTCACATTCTGGCCTTGACGAAATATTTCAAAATATTTCCCAGATTGTGTACATGTTTTTGAAACATTTATCATTATTTTTCGAACATGTATAGATTTCGAAAAAAAAAAAGAAAGGTGCAAAATTTCCGATCTGATTTTCGGAAATAATACAAAACGAAACCTGTATGCTTTTTATGAGCGGCACTCCAGCAGAGGGTCACGACGTGAAGCTCCGGCAGAGCGATGGCGGCACGTCTCGGTTGATGCGGTGGGTTTCTTGGCTGATCGACCTCCTTTTTTTTCCGATCTGCACCATCGATCGGTGGTTCTGGGGTAACGATCGGCGGAGGTTTGATGCTTTGCGGCGATGGCGACGCAGGAGACCTCCGGTCTGGTCGGCGCCGTGATAGTGGCGAGCGATGGTGATGGCTTCGGTCGGCGACCTCTCACCTCTACGCGTCTCCCTCTCTCTCTTGTCTGGCCGCGTGAAAACTAATGAAACTTATATGGTTTCAATGTTTCATCGCTGAACCCAAGTTTTGGACCTCTTGGCCCCGTCTGTGTGTTTTTTTTAAGACCACAACTGGCCCAATTTGTTTTTTTTTTGGCTATATCTTTTAAAAATAATATATATTGCTTTTGGGTCCTTAGGCTTATTTAAAGTATTTGGATTAATCTTTTTGGGCCTGTTTTTTAAATAACTATAAGATCAATAATGATTCGATCATGTTATTGCTATGTCTTGAGCCTGCAATTTGGTTTGGTAAATATTATATTTTTCATTTAAATTATTGAATATGCTCAGACACCAAATTGTGATTATGTTATACAATTTATTTGGAAATGAGCTGATTGTACTTTATGTTTTACTAGCATAACACCCTGGATGAGCCTAGATAAGGTTTTTCTTTTGAAGATAACATGTGCATTATTTTACTATGGCAATTTGTTTAAGAAACTATATTGCGAAATTGGAGTCATGTACGTTCATAAAGACTCCAAGATTAATAATTGGCACATTTCATTTTGATTGCAATGTTTATCGTAATAACAATCTATGATAGTTTTATTATCCTTATCAAACATGTAAGAGGCAACATTGGCAATTACCAACATTAGAAGAGATCATGCGATGGCCATACAATTGTCAAACAGTATTCTGAAACAAACCAGATAAGTGTTTTTTTTCTCAAAAGACAATATTTTATAATTCTCTTATATTGGCAATTGTATGCATGTGTATATCACTGTGATATTTTACTATAGCAAATTGTCAAAAAGAATATTTGTCATGAATCCAAATTGATAGAAAACATGATCCGTAGACGAAATTATGATATGTTATCTTGATTAGTTCACTCCATACTACATAGTATGTTGAGTACTCCACTTGTTTTTCTATTTTTCATGAAACAAATATTTAAGATAAATAATATCATATTTTTTAACCAAAGCTCTAAATCTTAATAGAGCTTTGTTCGGAAAGCAAATTAAGCATT
The DNA here is from genome assembly GCF_001879475.1 of Ipomoea nil. Lineage (NCBI taxonomy): Eukaryota > Viridiplantae > Streptophyta > Magnoliopsida > Solanales > Convolvulaceae > Ipomoea > Ipomoea nil. Next base: position 866,369 of record NW_017617996.1, on the reverse strand, counting down.
TTTGGAGGAAATATTTTTTGTGGGGACCTTCAAAAATTGAATAACCAATATCCTGATCCACTACATATCACATACGCTAGTACATGATGCATTTCCCTATCTGCGTTCAATTGTTTTTAGTATGCAACCCTTCTAGCTATATCCCATAATGAGAAATCAACAATGATGTTGGTTGCATTATAAGATCTTTTCTCGGCATTAGGGGGAGATTCGAAATTTCTAATTAATTAAATGCCGAGAAATTGGTAAAAATCTTCAAACCCATGTACTAGCCTTATAGAACCAGAAGTTTAGACATTAAACAAATTATCTGCTAGAAATCCCAATGAGTGACTAAGTCCATAGAAAATATTTTAAGAGTTGAAATCCCCAGCTAGGACTAAAAATCTCTACCATTATGCCAGGAGCATATATTGGTTTAAGAATTTACAAAACTAGATCTAGTATAGAAATTTCGTCACTCCAGAAATACAGAAATTTTATCTTGAAGATATTCGTCTAGAAGATGAAAACCCCCCAGTAAAATTGTAGGTGCACCAAATAACTAAAATACTGGGGAAGCAGAACAACCAAATCCAAATACTCTTGGGTAATGCCATATATTTGGTTGATACAAAATTACCATGTGTATAAAAGATATTTACAAAGCTGTTACAGTTGTCGACAACATATTTTGCCTCTATTGCTCATAAAATCTGGATCCAGAAATGAAAATAGTAGTATAACGCCTGCAGCGTGCTAACTGTTTTCATAGAAAATAGCAATTAAGGCATACAAATTAGAATTCGCTAATAAAAGGCGAGTGGAGGGTTTTCGTAGAGACCCAATATTAGTCATGGCTTTATATTCCGCTATTCAATAAAACTAGCAGTAAATAAATTAGATATGTAGCTAATAGTTATAGTTATCACATATTTATATGGGTAACTTGTTACTTATATTTAAAATCCTTGATGGATTTTCTCAAAATGTGATGAATGAAAATCACAAAATAAGAAGTATAAAAGTTAGTAAGTTACTAACTATGATCTTTTAAATGTATTTTCTCCCCCATAACAAAGTATGAAAATATATTATCATAAACATGCCTAGTAATGTTATATGTGATTGGGAAACTCAAATATTGTTTCCTCTTGAAAATATTCTAAATATATCCTCTAATTTATCTTGAAAATCCCTAATATATGGATTTATAATTCCCGAAATGAGGATTTATTTAAGTGCCATTATTTACTTTTTAGAGAGTTGCGAATGGGGTTATTATCCTCATATAGAAGGAATAATATGTACCATTATGTGCTCAATAAAGAGTTGATAATGGACTTATTTATTATCTCAGTCAATATTTATGGTGTAAACATCAATGAAATATATAAAGAGTTTGATGATGTTAAGTTATGAGATAAGATAACGAATAGCAAAATCAAGGTAAAAATACTCGTATTGATGCTTTTTGGCATGAAGTCATCATACTTGTTACAGATAAAAATGTATATAGTTTTTCATGATATAAAATACCTTGATCCACATGAACTCCAGAAGAGTGATAAAATATTTGTTCAGAAGGTTTGCTCCAGTGACAAGTTAGCAAATGTATACCTACAAAATATCCATAAGATTGATATGTGTAGGTAAAGAAAAATTATTATATTTAGGGGGAGCAACAAAATATAAACTATAAATAATTTTATTGGTCCAGATGATCATGAGAAAATATGATAAATTCTAATGACAATCCTGAAGATTATACCATATCCCTTCTCTACACCCTTTAGAAACAATGATTTACAGGAAATATAGAATTTGAAGATTGTTATTTTCAGGGGGAGACATGAAGTACATTCACTCGAGTCAATCCTGTAGATTGGTCAATCAGGTAGATTGGGTCTTAAAAGGACTAATAGTTATACTTTTTGCAGCATATACATACCATGTACTCTTTTCCTCACTACGTTTTTCCCAATGGGTTTTCTAGTGTGGTTTTTAACGAGGCATGAGTATGATATAGTAATGACAATGGGGAAAATTGCAAAATAATTGGTTAATAAATGAACAAACTCCAAAATCCTGAAGATTATGCAGATTATGCCCTGAAGACTGCGCTTATGGTGTACTCTTTTTCCCTTAACTAAGTTTTTCCTACAGGGTTTTCTTAAGTTAAGGTTTTTAATGAGGCGACCAAATACAATATATATTTTTACATATATCATGTACTCTTTTCTTCAACTAGGTTTTTTCCCACGTGGTTTTCTTAGTAAAGTTTTTAATGAGGCATGAATATATTTTCTATTGTACTCTCTTATTGTCTAGGTTTTTCCCACAGGGTTTTCCTAGCAAGTCTTTAACGAGGCAAGATCGTTGATAAAATAATGTCCAAGGGGGAGTGTTATAAATATATTATTATGGTGGACATTATGGGCATTCAATACATAACTGTTATAACGGTCATCATTAGTATCGTCATTATTATTTGTACATTATATATGCTTGTTGTAACATTGTATTGAGTGGACTTGTGCAATGGAATGACTCTCCTTGTCTCTTGTTCTACTTCTCTTTGTCTTGTACATTTACGTTTATCTATATTGATCCAATCCTACAATTCACCGATTAGGAGCTAATGGCCAACGGGCACAAACAACACAACAACATTACAACGATAATAACTCAGTAATTTGCTCCAAATGGCTAAAAACTAATACAACACATACATTTTGGGTTAATCTTTCACAACCCCCAATAATAAATAAATAAATAAATAAAAACTAAAATATGAAGACAAAGTTAACACTTCTTAAATAAGAATCTTTTGACTTCTCAATACTTGCCCAAATTGATGGCCAAACAATTATGTTTGTAAGAGGATCATTGCTCCTCTTATATAGATGAGCTCTCTCTTTTCAAACATTTTCAATGTGAGGTCAAAATGATCCCACATCATTTACAAAGGGAGCCCGTAACTCCCTTTTGTCTTTTTTTTTTTAATTTAATTTTATTTTGTATATAGTTTTGTTTGGATTATTATTATTATTATTATTATTATTATTATTATTATTATTATTAGTATTATTATTATTATTATTATTTTATTATTATTATTAGTATTATTATTGTTATTATTATTATTATTATTATTATTATTATTATTATTATTATTATTATTATTGTTGTTGTTGTTGTTGTTATTTTTGTTGTTGTTGTTATTGTAATTTGATTATTTGGCAAATTTGTCAAAATTTTAAGAAATTCGTCTGTTTAACATTTTATATTTAATCAAAATACCAAAAATATTATTTAATAACTTAGCAAATTGCTCGAAACTGCTAAAAACTAAAACAACCCGTATACATTTTGGGTTAATCTTTTCAAATCCCCTAATAAATTAAAAAAAAATTAAAAAATGGGTTAATATTTTCCAAACCCCCTAATAAATTAAAAAAATTAAAAAAAAAAAAAAAAAAAAAAAAACTTAAATAAGAAGCCATTAAGATAAGATTTCTTATAATAAGAGCCTTTTAACACATATATGAGTTGGACTTCAATCGGTTGAGAAATTTTATATGAACAGATACTACACGTAACAGGGTCAATCGAATAGTTATCTTGTGGAGTTGTGTCCACCTTGCAAGGTGGACACAATTCTATGTTCATAATTACTGAACTATATGTTCATTATTATAAAGCTATATATTCATAATCTTTGAAGTTCATATTCATAATTTTTGAGCTCTATATTCATAATTACATAACTCTATGTCCATAGTTACTGAACTATATGTTCATAATTATATTTATATATATATATATATATATATATATATATATATATATATATATATATATATATTCATAATTTTTGAATTTCATATTCACAATTATTGAATCTCTATATTCATAATAACATAACTATATGTTCATAATTATGTTCACAACACTTTGTTCATAATTATAGAACTATATGTTCATAATTTTTGAACTATATATATATTAATAATTAATAATTATAAACAATTTTTGAACCGTGTCTACCTTGCAAGGTGGACACCGATCAACAACATAATTTGTCGAGAAATAGTACTAAAAAAAAGCCTTTAGACTTCTCAATACTTGCCCACATTGATGGGCAATCAATCAATTATATGTTTGTGGGAGGAGCATTGCTCCTCTTATATAGAGAAGCTCAAGAGCTCTCTTTTCAAACATTTTCAATGTGGGATCAAAATGATCCCACATCATTTACAAAGGGGATTGGAGCCACCTTTGTGTTCTTCTTATTTATTTTTTCTAATTTTAATTTTATTTTATATATAGTTTTGTTTGGATTATTATTATTATTGTTGTTGTTGTTGTTATTGTTGTTGTTGTTGTTTTTATTGTTATTGTTATTATTTTAATTTTATTTTTTTATTATTACATTATTACATAGGACTTTTATTATACTTGAACAATACTATTATCAATTGTATTATAGAATATAATACCATACATAATATTACAATTATGTAATATTACAAATTAATAGATTTTATTTAATTTCCATTTGAGATTTGCTTACCAAGTAAGTTTTACTACAAAAATTTGGGCGAAAAATGAAATACGATGATTTTGTATTTAATAATAATAATAATAATAATAATAATAATAATAATAATAATAATAATAATAATAATAATAATAATAATAATAATAATAATAATAATAATAAATATATATATATATATATATATATATATATATATATAAATATATATATATATAATATATAATATAATTATAATATATATAGATTAATTATTACCCTAATACCTAATTTATAATTCTGACTTTGAAATTCTATATATTATTATTAACACTAACATATGATTAGTTTTATAAATTTAGTGTAATTTATATATGCACTATGCATATGGAATTTTCTTGTATAATAATATTCTTCTTCTAATATATATATATATATATATATATATATATATATATATATATATATAATCTATATATATATATAAAAGTAAAATTCTCCTAACAAATTTTCTCCCAAAACTTTTGTAGTAAAACTTATTTGGTAAGTAAATGTCAAATAGAAATTAAGTAAATAAATAAATAAATAAATAAATAAATAATAATAATAATAATAATAATAATAATAATAATAATAATAATAATAATAATAATAATAATAATAATAATAATGTTATTACCTTAAATAAATAAATTATTATACTTTCCCTTAAATAAATAAATTATTATACTTTCCTTTTGAATTAGTATTTTCTACATATAAATACAAGAGCTTCTTCAATCAAAGAATCTCAGACTCATCTTTCTGCTTTCCTTTTGTATGAATTTTCTACATTTTTCTAACTATATTCTCACGTACTTCAATATGTTTTGCAGTTTGGACATCATGAATAGCTTCATCAACGATATCTTCTTGAAGCTCGCCCAAGAGGTGACTCGCTTGGCCCACTACAACAAGAAGCCGATAATCACTTCCCGCGAGATCCAGGCTAGCATGAGATTGGTTCTTTCTGGCGAATTGGTAAAGCACGTTGTCTCTCTAAAAACACTAAAGCAGTCACCATATTTACAAGCTCTTAGATGAAATCATTTAAATCTATGTTTCGTTTTTATATAATCTCAATTAGGGATTAATAGATGTAAAGTAACTTGGATTTGAGTTTAATTTCATATTATTCTTCCAAAAGGTTTAATTTCATATTATAAGTATTGTTATCTACCTTCAACTATCAGTGAATCGATTAGCATTCTCAAAAAAAAAAATAAAATAAAATAAAAAAATTGAATGTCTATATCTATGTGCATTTAAGATGCAACATGTGTATGATTCATTAGGCTTTGAGGCAGGAGAACACATCTGGATACATTGGTGGATCTGTATCTCATTGCAAAAAAATATCCATACAATTAATTAATTAATATAATTACAATTATCATTATTCTAATTAAAAAAAAAACTAAAGAATTAATTGTAATAATGAAATTTGTTATTAATATTCTGTTACTAATTGACACAGAAATCAGACTAAAAGAAAAACGAAATTAATATTAAAAATGGACTCAAATTTAAAAAATGTGTTTAATAAGTAAATAACTAATTTGCTAGACAGAAAATTAGGGCAAAGGAAAAAGAAAATGATTATTAAACATTGTACCAGATTGTTTTTATGATTGAAAATGAATATTACAAACGTACCAGATTGTTTTTATGACCAGAAATAAGAATGAATTTTACACACGAGAATCTATTATTAATATTCTGTTATACTAATAGGCATGGGAATCATGCCAAATGAAAAAAGAATTTAATATTAAAAATTTATTGGAAATATAACACAGTTTCCCCTACGAAAAAATTAGTAACCACCAAATGAAATATTAGGAAAAAATTATGAAGAAAAAAGAAATGGAAAAAAATATTAACTCTTTCTATGAATGAAAAAAGGAAATGAATATATCCATATTTCACTTAAAATATAATCAGTAATAATATTATATTATTATAATTATATTAATTATTTATGAAGAAAAAAGGAAATGAATATGAAAGGAAAAAAATAAAATTTAGACACGAAAATCTATTATTAATATTCTGTTATACTAATAGACACGGGAATTAGGCCAAATGAAAAAAAAAAAGATTTAATATTAAAAATTTATTGAAAATATAACACCGCTTTCCCTACGAAAAAATTAGTAACCACCACATGAAATATTAGAAAAAATTATGAGGGAAAAAGAAATGGAAATGAATATTAATTCTTTCTACGTGTAAAAAAAGGAAATGAATATATTCATATTTCACTTAAAATATAATCAGCAATTATATGATTATAATTATTATAATTATATTAATTATTTATAAAGGAAAAATGAAATGAATATATTAATAGTTTACTGGAAATATAATCAGTAATTATATTTTTTATAATTATATTACTTTTTAATTATGTGGAAATGAATATTAATTCTTTTTATGAACGAGAAAGGAAATGAATATTTCACAAAGAAATCTGTTATTAATATCATGTTACTAATCGACATGGAAATCAGGCCAATTAATCGACAATTATTAGAAAAATGAATAAAAATCAATATTAATTCTTTTTATGAAGAAAAAAAAAAGAAATATATATATATATATATATATATATATATATATATATATATATATATATATATATATATATATATATATATATATATATATATTCAAAAGGAAATGAAATATGAAGAAAAACGAATGAATATGAAGAAATATGAAGAAAATCCTTTTGAATATATATATATATATATATATATATATATATCTATATATATTCAAAAGGATTTAATATTAAAAATTTATGGGAAATATATCACAATTTTCCCTACAAAAAAAAAAATAGTAACCACCAAATGAAATATTAGGAAAAAATTATGAAGGAAAAAGAAATGGAAACAAATATTAACTCTTTCTATGAATGAAAAAGGAAATGAATATATCCATATTTCACTTAAAATATAATCAGTAATTATATTAGTATAATTATATTAATTATTTATGAAGGAAAAAGGAAATGAATATGAACAGAAAAAAATAAATTTTACACACGAGAATCAATTATTAATATTTTGTTACTAATAGACACAGGAATCAGGCCAAATGAAAGAAAGATTTAATATTAAAAATTTATTGAAAATATAACACCGCTTTCCCTAGGAAAAAATTAGTAACCACCGCATGAAATATTAGGAAAAAATTATGAAGGAAAAAGAAATGGAAATGAATATTAACTCTTTCTATGAGTGAAAAAGGAAATGAATATTACTCATAATGAATAAATATATGAATTATTATACATAGTAGCATGGAATTAATTAGTAGGACAATTATATTATGTAATCTAATTAATAATTTACTTTTTCAATTATATTCCCTTTTTAATAATGAATATTTTCTTAAACTATATACACAGATTATGCTTATCAATATAGAATTAAAAGTGTATAGATGTATAATATTATTAGTACAAAATCAATTATACTTGTCTTAATAATTAATTATTAATATTATTGCCTAATAATTATGTGTTGTCACCTTTTTCGGGGTAATTATTATGGTAATTTATATACATATATATTTTTATACTTAATGTATAATATTATTGGGCACAAAATAAATATACTTACCTTAATATATATAGATTATTTCTAATATAATTTCCTAATTTATTAAAGGCAATTATTCTCATAATTTTTCTTTCCTTCTTTTGTGTAATTATTATGGTAATGTATTTAAATATTGGAAGAGAAAAAAATGTTATAATTAATATAATTAATGAAATTAATATTGTAATTGCCACAATGTTTGGTAATTATAAATAATATAATTAAGAAATTTGAGAAATATAAGATTTCTTCCGTAGAAATATTTGTGACAATTTCATTAAATTATAATTAATAAAATATGAAATATAATTAAAGAAATGAAATTATAAAATTAACAAAACATGAATATTTATAATTTTTTTTAAATATAAATACATACACTTTTTAAATTTCTAAATATAATTTTTTAAGTATAAATCTATCAATATAAATTAAAATTAATGAAATTATATTATAATTTTCCTATATACATATTAATAAATATAATGTGTATATACAATGTGTTATACAATCATATAAGGATATGCGTCCGATTAGAGTTTATATTTGTTCATTCAAAATTTAGAATTTACATTTTTATTGATTTCTAAGTACAATTCTCTTAGTTATTATTATTCATATTTTTAGAATTAATAATAATATATATATAATACAATTTGAAATAAATCAACTTAATTATATGAATTTTTTCTATAAATTTATCTAAATATGTACATGATTAAAGATTATATTAACCATAAAAAATTTAAATTTAAATTTTGTATGTTATGAAAATAGATACTTGACCAAATATATAAAAGTCCAACTATATTATTATATTGTACATTTTAACATTTTTTATTTTTATTTTTATTTTAAATTCATAAAAACAAAAAAAAAAACAAAAAAAAAATTTCGTGCAACGCACGGGTAAAACACTACATTTAAAAAAAAAATACAATTTCATAAATATCATAAATTAATTAGTACAATATCATTTATATTTATAACAATTAAAGAAAAAATAATAATTTCAAATATATGAACCAATGATTTCAAAATCAAACTAGGGAAAATGGCACTTTTTCCCCCTTTATTATATACTTATAGCACTTTTTCCCCCTAAATTATTTAAGTGGCAGTTTTTCCCCCTGATATATTAAATGAACATATTTACCCTTAAAATAAATATTTCATTTATTTTTCTTCTCCAACAAATTATAACCACGATTTGAAAAAATAAAATACATTAAGTGTTGAATTTAGAATATTTTAAAAATAAAAAAATAAAATTTTAAAAGAAAGTTTGAACCAACCGTTCAAATTGGATCCAAAATCGTGAACCGACGGTTCAAAATAAAAATCAAATCCCGATTATATATACTTATATGTGAGAGTCAATATAAATGCGGAAAAAAACATACACTACTTGCAAATATTATAATTCTAATTTTAAGCTATTGCTAGTTGTTGTTCTGATTTGATCAACCTCCGGTTCACGGTTCAGGATCCATTTTTTTCCAGTTCACGATTTTAATAAACGGAAACCCAATATTGGGTTATGTTATGAATCATAACTTAAATTTTTTAATTTGATTGCTATAGTGTTTGGTTCAGTTCGAATCGAACTGTGGTCATCCCTACGTATAAGCAATAATTTGTTGAAGAAGAGAAATAAATAAAATATTTGTTTTAAGGGTAGAAATGTCCATTTAATATTATCAGGGGGAAAAATCGCCACTTTTATAATAATTGAGGGGACAAATGTGAATGCATGAATAACTCAGGGGAAAAAAATGCTATAAGCATATAACACAGGGGGAAGAAGTGCCATTTTCCCATCAAACTAATATACAGTTACAAATAAATATAGCATGATTACATTTACTTTAATTAGTTTTAATTCCCTTAATGATATGACTTTTCTTTATCAGTTTTTTGTGGGAGACTAAGGGAGTGTTTGAGTTGCTGGAAATTATTATTATTTTTTGAATACTTACTAATAAAAAAATTAAAATATCTTTTACCCCCCTCCCCTTCCGCCCAATAACATGTGTAAATCTTATATTTTTTAAAATTACAATTTGATAAATATTATAAATTAATTAGTAGAATATCATTTCTGTTTATAAATTATAATAATTAAAAAAAAAATTCATATATGTGAACCAATAATTTCAAAATGAAATTAATATACAGTTACAAATAAATATAGCATGATTTGATTTACTTTAATTAATTTTAATTTCCTTAATGAAATGACTTTTCTTTTATCAGTTTTTTATGGGAGGCTAATGGAGTGTTTGGATTGCTATAAAATATTTTAAAATAAAAATTCATACTAATAAAAAATTATTTTAAAATATTTTTTTAACCCCTCATAATATGTGTAAATCTTATATTTTTAAAAAATACAATTTGATAAATATCATAAATTAATTAGTACAATATCGTTTCTGTTTATAATAATTAAAAAAAAATAAATAATTGAAATATGTGAACCAATTATATCACAATAAATCTTTCAAAATTTAAAACAAAAGAACGGAAATTAAAAATAGAACGAAAATATTTCAATAATAATATTCTACATCATCAAGTAAAAGGAAATTAAAAATGAAAAGATAATATTTCAATAATAATATTCTACATCATCAATAGTAAATGCATATTTTAAACAATAGTAAAGGTAAATTAAAAATGGAACGGAAATATTTCAATAATAATATTCTACATCACCAATTAAAAATAAAACTGAAATTAGGTAAAAATACATTGCATATGATATTCTAATTGATTAATTGACGGAAAATAAAAAGAATAATTGGTTGAAAATGAATATGATATTACTAATTGACTGATATTTTACGATGATATATTTTCACCCGAGTCACCCATTCTAATGGACTGAAGATGTTAGCTATAGACGATGACGGACAAGATTATGTTGCTACTACCAATGTCGTTTACAATATGAGGTTTTAATAATGTGTAAATACAATTGGTGATATTATGTTTTTTTTATGACAAAATTGTTATATATCTACACACAAAAAAATAAAAATTTTTAAAGCAATTTAGACAAAAAAAATATATATATTTTTCATACAAATGAATTAGGATAGCAATTCATTCCTATAACTGAGTTGCTAAAGAATGAGCACGTTTGCCTAATTTATAAAAATATTAAACAATGATAAATAAAAGCTTCAAAGTTACAACACTGCATGCGTATATCTACACATTAGCTATTAATTTGAGCAATTATTTGTTTAAATTCAAGCAACGATAACATCAAAACATATAAACGATCCAAACTATATCTTCAATTGCACTATATAATATTTAATGTTCTAATTTAAATAATTATATATCAATCCAGATATTCTTAATATATTACAACAAATTCACGGGCGAAACCATATCTTTAATTGCACTATATAATATTTGAGTTATTACTGAAAAAATCAGTCTTTAATCACGGTTAATTGTATGTTACTTTTTTCCGAATCACCCATCTTGATAGTCTGATAGTTTTAACTTTAGACGAAGATGGATAAAATTCTGTTACTACTACCAATGTCGTCTAGCTATAAAGAGATTTTCAATAATGTATAATTTAAGCCATTGATATTATGTTTTTTTTTTTACATACAAAAATGACAAAATTGCTATATAGCTAATCTACATAGAAAATATATCTTCTGTATAAATAATTTATATAATTGAGTTGCTAGACAACGAGCTAATTAGCCCAATTAATACAAATTATAAACACTGATATATAAAATCTCTAAAGTTGTAACCCGAATGCGTATATCTACACGTTAGCTATTAATTGGACAATTATTTATTCGAATTCAAACATTGATAACATCAGAAAACATAATCGGTGCAACTCAATTCTTCAAATATATTATATAATATTCGATTTTATAATTTATACAATTGTATATCGATATAAATATTTTTAAAATTTTATAACAAATTCATTCCTTGCAACGCACGGGTGCAAATACTAGTATTATTAATTGTATATAATATCTATATATAAATAATGGATGACATTACTGAAATACCCTTAAGTTTTGGGGGATAAATTTGGTTAGGAGGATTTTACTTTTATATATAGATAGATATAGATTTTTATCTTATTACAATCTTGGTTTTTGTTTGTTGTCACAACTAGTCATTCATTTAAATTTTTTCCATTTCACCATATAATAAGATAGGGTTAACATTTAAGTACTACATTGTAATAGAGTCAATAGTTCTAAAAAAGAAAAAAACAATATCTCTCCCACGACCTTTAATTTCTATCCCTCTCTTGTAACTATTTTAATTGAATGATTAAATTACATGTTAACTATATTTATTAACTTTTTAAGAACAAAATTTTAAAAGGATCGGACAAATTATGACAAGTAAACGAAGTCAACTATGCAATGTGGCAAAAAGTGTAAATCAAACAGGAAATTAAAGTGGAGAAACCAGTTGGCACATCAGTGCGTACCAGGTTGAGTGCTCTTATCCCAGCTGAAGGAATTGGTGTGTGTCCAAGAGGCATTTAAGGTTGGATTTCGTGGAGATTGTTTTCTTGGGCGGGGAAGTAGCTTCCTTTTCTCATTTTAGGCAATTAATGCACTGGTTTTGGAAGTTTCTAAAGAGTAATTTTAGTTATTTATTGCATCTTCTTGCCTTGTAGAGGATCTAACTCCTTGTAAAAAATTAACCCCCCGGGGTCACATTGTAAGGGATTTGCAATTCAAGTTATTAATGTTACTCTGCTCCTTTTTCTTCTCACAAACAATTTATTCATTTAACCTAGAATTTTATGGTAGTGTTGACCTGTCGAATGGCTGCCTTAGGCCGTCAAACCAACACATTCAGTTCATCAAATAATTGGACGGACATTTTTTAGTTCCAGTTATAGGCCTAACTTTATTGGCTCTTATTACTATATAGTTAGCACACGCGCTTTGCGCGATTTAACTAATGCCCAATGTATATTTTTAAATTAGTGTTCCTTGATTGGTTAAAGTATTCATATAATAATGAGAGAGTCGAGAAAAAAAGTGCTAAACTAACAAAATATGAAAAATAGTCTCGGTGCTTATATATTTTAATAAAAGATAAAGAAATTGTAAATAGCTAAATTATAACAAAAGTAAGTACTCTGGCTTTAGAAGTGCCACTGGAAATATGTTTTATGGTGAACAAGTAAGAACGCCATCGAAAATATGTTTTATGGTGAACAAATAAACTTCTTACATGGCTTTAGAAGCGTCGGGGGCGTGGTACTTGAGATGCACTTTTGACAGCCAATATCTGGCTTGGGTATTTGAGTTGTCTGCCTTCAAAGACAATTCAAATTTCTCTTCTGTTGAGGCATCCTCAAGGATATGCTTCCAAGCATACGGTATCTGTGAAGTATTTAATTGGGAACAATAGATAACAACTCTAAATATATATAAAGGAGCTACATTACTATTGGGAAATGCTAAAGATACCTGAATACTGCTAAAATCTTCTGAACTTTCAATTAAATGTTTGTCCCTATGCCTTATTTATTGAGAGCTGGATTTATATTCTAATTCTACCTTAATTTCGCCAACTCAATTGCAGTATTTTTTCCCCTAAAAAGGGAGTATTGATATTGGAGCTAGTCATCATAGATTAAAGGTCGACCTTTCAAAAAATTACCTAACAATATAAAAAATCGAAGTATTATAAAATAATAGAAAAAACAGCTTAGGCTGTTGAAGATGGACCTCACTTTTGAAGAACCAACATAAACCTCATAAAGAGGGGCAAACCAAAACCATAAGCACTGATATGTAAAGTCAAATCTTGCATTAATTCGGGCAGGGCCCAGGTTTTCCAATGCAAGTTGCACTTCTTCACTAACCTATACATAGAAAATAATACACATTGAGATTAAAGGACACGAAAGGTATGATTTTTCTTAAGATACATGTAACAATAGTGTTTCACTACTTCCTCCAACGGATTCATGTTTTTGCTATAATTCCTGCTTCTAATTGCTCTGTGAACAAAGATATTTCATAAAAAGACATAATCTTACAACTCTCCGAAAAATTGGCTCCCGCGATGAACAAAGTCTCTGCAGACTGTCCACCTTAAGTGCCTCAATAATAACACTGCAGTGATGAACAAAGTTTACATTACTATCCACCATGGTAACTCCTCCCATTTCATTCTACATATTCATGTTCATGAAATGCATCTGAACAATAAAAGTCATAGTCAAATTCTAACTGATCTAGGACCATAAAATAAATGTTAGCAACCAAATTGAAACAGTACACTATAATAATATAATAATTTATGGGACACATCTATTCCCCATGTTTTTATAGTTAAAGAATATTACAGATTAACATAAATTTTCTTCCCTATTGCTGAAGCAGCAGATTGCAAACATGAACCAAGCAATGAAGCATCAAGAGGCATATTGTTACGTATCAGTTAACAATCCCCCCAGTTTCATGATTATTTTGCTACTGCTATTAAGATCCTCACGAGCTCAACTTTGAATTCCTCCCAAAACTGTTTGCTTGAAAGAGATCTAAGAAGAAAAGGACAAGCATGAGCATGAATGCATGCCACTTGTGTTTCACATAGTAAACTTAGTTAATCCAACTTATGAATTGCAGCACATGTATGTGCATACATATGCTTAGAGATACTAAATTTAGAATACCAGACTCCAACAAAAACTCATAGCATGCTTAATTTGAGATTCCCTGAGTTTATATTTTATACAGATCACAAGAAACACAAAATCATGATATACATTGCTTGTGATGGCAATATATGAAATTGTGAATTAAAAAATAAAATAAAATTGCACATAAAAGAAAGTAGGAAAATAAAAGAAAGAAAAAACAAAACCTGGTTCGGCCTGTACTTCTCGTTTCGGTAGTCGGCACAGATGAAATACTTTCGATTGTCGGTAGTCGGCACAGAGAATTTTGTAGTTTTGCTGCCCTAATTTCTTTGAAGAAGACCATAAGTTAGAAACTACCATCCAATTTTCATTGAACTACAAAATTGCCACCGCTACTTCAACTTAACAGAATCTGTTTAATTTGACAGATCTAATTTGGTAAAATTAAAAAGAATGAGGGTAGATTATTAGGGATTTAATTTGGGGTTGTACAATTAAAAAAACACAAAGTACAATCTTTATTAGCATACTGTTATACCGATATTTTTTTAGTTCCCATTAGGAGTTTAACATTATTGGCTCTTATTAAAATTGTAGATAGATACTAGTCTTTTACTCTTTTATATGCGCGATACGCAAAAAACATATTCCCAATATTTATATATATTTTTTAAAATAACTATTAAATCCCTATTAATTAAAATCTATATGAAATCAAATTTAATTGTTATTATAAAACTATATAATAACGGTCATTATAATATGCCTATTTTAGTAATAAAAATAAAACTAACTATTATTTTTAGTATAGTAATTTTTCTTATAACTTCCGTTATCTTTTCCCATATAGTAAAATACTCTTACCATTATAACTTCCGTTATATTTTCTATTATTGTTACCATGCATATGCATCCATCATATATTTTTTTATATTCTTTAATGATAATAATATTTGTAGACACTAGTATTTTCGCCCGTGCATAGATTTGTTATAATATATTAAAAATATTTGGATTGATATATAATTATTTAAATTAGAACATTAAATATTATACAGTGCAATGGAAGATATGTTTTGAATTATTTATGTGTTTTGATGTTATCATTGTTTGAATTTGAGCAAATAATTGCTCAAATTAATAGCTTATGTGTAAATGTACGCATGCGATGCTGTAACTTTGGAGATTTTATTTATCATTGTTTAGTATTTTTTTTTTATAAATTAGGCAAATGTGTTCGTTCTCTAGCAACTCAGTTATATGAATGAATTGCTATCTTAATTCAATTCTATGGAATATATATATATATATTTTTTTTTTGTTTAGATATATAGCAATTTTGCCATTTAAAAAAAAACATAATATCAACGATTGTATTTACACATTATTGAAACCTGTTTGTAGATGACATCGGTTGTAGCAACGCAATCCTGTCCATCATCGTATAGTGCTAACACCTTCAGTCTTTCAGGATAGGTGACTCGGGTGAAAATATATAATGGTAGAGTATTAGTCAATTAGCGATCCTTTGATATTTTAAGTCAATTAGTAATATCAAATTCATTTTCAGCAAATTATTCTTTTATATTTTTAGTCAATTAGTCAATTAGAATATCATATGCAGTGATATTTTTACCTAATTTTTGTTCAATTTTTAATTGATGAT
This sequence comes from Ipomoea nil, assembly GCF_001879475.1. Taxonomy (NCBI): domain Eukaryota; kingdom Viridiplantae; phylum Streptophyta; class Magnoliopsida; order Solanales; family Convolvulaceae; genus Ipomoea; species Ipomoea nil. The sequence continues at coordinate 849,864 of NW_017617996.1, read as the reverse complement.
GTATAATATTATTATTGAAATATTTACGTTCCATTTTTAATTTATCTTTAATATTTTTTAAAATATGCATTTACTATTCATGATGTAGAATTATTATTGAAATATTTTCGTCAAATTTTAGTTTCCGTTCCATTTTTAATTAAAATGCAATGATCTAACCATTTATTTTTTTCATATTAATCAATTATGGATCATTTTTTATTTGCAGTCAACTATTAGTATTCATTTCTTTTTATATTTTCAGTCAATTTGTAATGTCATATTCATTTTCAGCCAATTATTCTTTTTTTTTTTAATTTTCATTCAATTAGTCAATTAGAATATCAGATACAGTGATATTTTTACCTAATTTTCGTTCTATTTTTAATTGATGATGTAGAATATTATTATTGAAATATTCCGGTTTCATTTTTAATTTACCTTTACTATTATTTAAAATATGCATTTACTATTGATGATGTAGAATATTATTATTTAAATATTTCCTTTTCATTTTTAATTTACTTTTACTTGATGATGTAGAATATTATTATTAAAATATTTTTGTTCTATTTTTAATTTTCATTTCATTGTTTAAAATTGTGAAAGATTTATGACATAATTGTGATTTGATGTATTATACTGTATAATATTATTGTGAAAATTAAAATGCAATGATCTGACCATTTCCTTTTCCATTTTAGTCAATTATGGATCATTTTTATTTTCAGTCAATTATTAATATTCATTTCGTTTTCCAATTAACCTAACTTCAATTCTTTTTTTTTTTTCATTTTTAATTTTTAGTAAATTATTAATATTCATTTCTTTTTCCAATTTACCTAATTTCCATTCCATTTTTAATTGATGATGTAGAATATTATTGTGAAATATTTATGTTCCTTTTTTTTCATTTTTTTTAATTTACCTTTACTATTTACTATTGTTTGGACAGGAAATCAAGTAAATATGATTTTGTTTTTAATTATAGTATAGATTTGACCGTGAGGTTGTAACATACATATATGATGAATTGGCTATATTATAAATTGTTTAAATTTGTTATATAGGGTATTATGTTACGTGAGAGCATTGAATATGGAAACAATATTACTAAGATTTTAGTTGATTTCTACTTTACATTTGCTTACAAAATAAGTTGTATTAAATTAGTTGGTGATAAAATCCAAAAATTCTACACGGTAATACCATACATAATATTACCAATTATGCTATTATGTTATTACCTAATTAATTAATGTCTTTTCTACACGTTATTATAAATATATAAAAAAAAATACGGAGAATTTGCAAACAATAATGTTACCAAAAATATTATTATATTAAAGAATATAATTAATATATCTGGAAGATCATATAGTGCACTCTTTGATCTTAAATCAATAAATAATTAGTTATATACACATTTAGCAGTACCAATGTTATTACTAATACTTTATATATATCTGCAGTATTGAACCTTTAGTGTGAGATAAGAAAGAAATAATCAGTTAAATGATGCCTTTATTTGGATGCACTAAGACTATTACAGTGCTCCATCACTTTGCAAACATGTACAACTTTGGGTTTATTTTATACTTTAAATTATACTTTGATTATCCTTTAGATTTTAATGTATTATTTTAAGCTAATTTATTTATTAACATTAAAAATACATTTTAAAGTGTGACAATTTATACTAATAAATTATTTTAAAAAGTGGCAAAAGATGATTTTCTAATTTGTTGCCACTGCATCAATTTAAAAAAAAAATTGTTGCTATTGTTTACCTCGATCATCTCATAAATATCCATAATTTTTATTAGAGGGGTCTAATCAACACATAAACTGAAAAAAAAAATGACAATCATAAACAAAATATGTACAAAAATAAATGATAAAAACCTTATGATAATGATTAAGACATAATAAATTTACATTTCCAAAAAATCACAGAACTCTGGAAATCCTGATTGAAAAGGAACTGTGTATCAAGAGTTATATATCTTGACATGCTAATCAAAAAGAACATTCATTACTTGTCCTTATTCAAACACTTTCAAATATAAAGAAAAATTAAAACACTTGTGTTTAGATTAACTCTTCGTATCATTCTTAACTCTACACAATTGCATAAGAACAACCATAGGATTTGCAAGGCCAAAATTTAAAAATAAATAAATAAATAAATAAATAAATACGGTTTCAACTCTTGGCCTTGGTATATGTTGATCCCACACTGTAGCTTTCAATTGATTGTCCCTATAAACAAATAAACTACGGAGTACTTAATAAAAAATACATATACAAAATACAATAAAAATAACAAAATTAGATAATTTACTTTGTATCCACATACAATTAGAAAATCAATAAGTTAAGAAGGCTTCCCTGCAATGATTTTATCCAATGGGGAGTATATCTCAACGACCCTACCAATAACGTCAAACATGTTAATAAAAAAAAAATTCAGATGTAGATTAAAATTGTAAATGAAACTTACCAACGAATTGTTTATCATCTACAAACTTCAAAGATGAAAATGATTTCAATAAATAAATTTGTCTAGAAAAGTTGTCATTTTTTTTTTATATATTATTTAACCAAAGTAGCATAGTGAAATTACAACATAAAATAATGAGTGCATTTTTTGAAAATATAGAAATTACTTATCACCATAAAATTTTTAATAGCATAAACTTTTCATTGTTTGAAAAGCTTACAGTACTTACCAACATGTTCCCTTGGTATATGAGCATGAAGTTCCCTACAATGAAGTAAAAAAGAAAATTGTTATTTTGTAATTTATTTTTGCAGTATAGGAAGCAGCTTTGTAATGCATCTTTTTTCCAATTTCATATACAACACGAGTTCTAGAAAAAAGTAAAATCGAAAAAAATACCATTTGATAGGAAAATGTGCACTCTCTAGATTTTATGAAATCACCCCCTTTTCTCTATGGGACTTCATATAGGTGCACACCAATCACTATCTAATAGCTCTGAAAGTCTTCAATGGAGAAATATCCTAGGCAAGAATAAACATTGGAGTCGTATAAAAAAGCAAAATTGAAAGAAAAAAAAAAAAAAAAAAAAAAAACCTCTTGATCGTGAAACATGCACTCTCTAGATTTTACGGATTCACTCCCCTTTCTCTATGTGACTTCATATAGGTGCGCACCAATTGCAGTCTAATAGCTCTGCAAGTCTTCAATGGAGAAATATCCTGGGCAAGAATAAACATTGAAGCCGTAATAGTTGTATAATAGTATACATATCTATATCTCTATATATAATTACTCAATATAAAAGAATGAATAAATGAACATAAGGAAAAAATATTATCAATTAATAGATTTACCAATTAGGTTAATACGTGAATATGGAAACAATATTATCAATTAATAAATTTTAATTAATTTCTATTTTACATTTGGTTACCAAATAAGTTTTACAACAAAAGTTTGAGCGGGAAAATGAAATAGGAGGATTTTACTTTTATATATATATAGATTATATATTGGATTAATATAATGAATATATTTAATTTCATATAGATTTTAATTAGTAAGAATTTGTTAGTTATTTTTAATAATATAAATATTGGACAAATGCTTTTTAGTATCTCGCATAGAACAAGCTAGTATAATAATATATTGTAAAGTAGTAACTGTTATTATAGTTCTATATAGTAACGGTTACTATAATATGCCTATTCTAGTAATAAAAAAAGGTAATTGTTATTATTAGTATAGTAATTTTTCCCACATGGTAATGAATTAATATAATAATATATATGGATTACTATGGAGTACTAATATAGTAAGGAATCATTTGTTTAAGAAATTTCAAATTTGTAGCTTTTGAGAAGTACTTTTGAATAAGGCATGAATCGACAATAAATACCCCTATAAATATACATTATTTCACACATCCCACCCTGACTACACAACTCTCTAAGCTTCTTAGTTTCTTTCTAGTATATAGATGACCATGAATCCAGCAACAGCGACATCCATATTGGTTTTAATTTTCTCCTTGTTTATTGCTGCAGGTTACCATAGTTATTATTTCATTTACAAAAATTATTAATAATAAAAGTTATAATATTGTATTCATATTGTTGCATATAATTATGGTACAATAATGCATGTAGGTGCTGAACCACTGGAGAAATCCTTATATAATTCATTATTGGTAGAAGATCAAGAAGAAGAGCTAGTGCCGGCCATGGGAACAACGGTGGAGTTTAGAGATATAGGCGATGCCTTTGGGCGACGGCGACTAGCGCCATTCCAGCAGTGTCAAACATGCTCATGTTGTAAGACATCCAATCCCAACAGCTGCACCAATGTGCCGTGTTGTTATGCTCTCAAATGCAACCTTCCTGGCAAGCCTCCAGGCACTTGTGCCTTGGTTCCTGTGGCTTGCAATTGTAGCAATTGCAAGTAATATATGCTTGTATTTTATTTCATAATTATTTACAAAAAAAATAAAATAAAATTTATCATTGAAATATCAAAAGAAAGAAGTAAGAACATTTGTAGTTGTGAAACAAAGTATTGAATTTTCAATGTACAACCTATCAATTTAAAATTATTTGTTATTAGCCTTCTGAAAATCTTCTTTCTTCCTAATTTTCTTTATTGTTTATTTTTTGTTTATAATTTATAATTGATTACTTTACGTTTAATATGAGTTTTTAATATAAACAGAAGTGGCATGACAATTTGTGTTAATAATTACACATGATACATGCATGAAGCCTAGACGGTATGTAGACAATGAGACTTTAAAAATTGACATACGCACACTATTGAAGCTATTTAGGCGATCCCCTAATTAAATAGAAAAAAAAATATTTCACTCAAAAACTGTCATTTTAACAAAAAAATTAATTAAAAAAAATATTTCGGCTTACTCGGTCGAGTTCGGAACTGAGTTGGTTGACTTGACTACCAAGGCCGACTATTGATTGCCTACACCCCTTTTCGCCTCAACTTAGAGGTGCCTAGATAGTGCTTAGGCAGCCGCCAAGCCTGAATTTTACGACACTGCGCACACAAACACACTACACACTACACACATATATATAACAAATTACCTCACAAAAATAAATCTACTCTCAAAATACCAATAAGTGTATACTATTTTTTAAAAAATTTCAATGACTTTTAAAAGAAAAAATAATTCAATTTATGCCTTCTAGAATTTTAACTATGATTAGGTAGCCGGCCTCTTCATCCAATATATTATCTTGACTTAGGGTTCATTTGAAAACATGAAAAAGTTATTGTTTTTTTTTTTTTTTTTGGAAAATGATATATGGATAATGATTTTTTTATTATTAATTATTTAATAATAATAATTATTATTGTTTATACCAAAACAAAATTATATATAAATCAAAAAATGGAGCAAAAATCCACTGTTACTGATCGATTATTGTGGCATTGCGGGATTTTGTTATATTCATGTATTTTTATCTTATTACAATCTTGGTTTTTGTTTGTTGTCACAACTAGTCATTCATTTAAATTTTTTCCATTTCACCATATAATAAGATAGGGCTAACATTTAAGTACTACATTGTAATAGAGTCAATAGTTCTAAAAAAGAAAAAAAAAATATCTCTCCCCCGACATTTAATTTCTATACCTCTCTTGTAACTATTTTAATTGAATGATTAAATTACATGTTAACTATATTTATTAACTTTTTAAGAACAAAATTTTAAAAGGATCGGACAAATTATGACAAGTAAACGAAGTCAACTATGCAATGTGGCAAAAAGTGTAAATCAAACAGGAAATTAAAGTGGAGAAACCAGTTGGCACCTACATCAGTGTGTGCCAGGTTGAGTGCTCTTATCCCAGCATAAGGAATTGGTGAATGGTGAGCAGCCGGTCGAAGCCCGAGTGTGTGTCCCAGAGACATTTAAGGGCGGATTTCATGGAGATTGTTTCCTTGGGCGAGAAGTAGCTTCATTTTCTCATTTTAGGCAATTAATGAGGTTTTGGTAGTTTTTAAAGAGTAATTTTAGTTATTTATTGCATCTTCTTTCCTTGTAGAGGATCTAACTCCATGTAAAAAATTAACCCCCCGGGGTCACATTGTACCAGATTGTTTTTATGATTGAAAATGAATATTACAAACGTACCAGATTGTTTTTATGACCAGAAATAAGAATGAATTTTACATACGAGAATCTATTATTAATATTCTGTTATACTAATAGGCATGGCAATCATGCCAAATGAAAAAAGGATTTAATATTAAAAATTTATTGGAAATATAACACAGTTTTCCCTACAAAAAAATAAGTAACCACCAAATGAAATATTAGGAAAAAATTATGAAGAAAAAAGAAATGGAAAAAAATATTAACTCTTTCTATGAATGAAAAAAGGAAATGAATATATCCATATTTCACTTAAAATATAATCAGTAATAATATTATATTATTATAATTATATTAATTATTTATGAAGAAAAAAGGAAATGAATATGAAAGGAAAAAAATAAAATTTTGACACGAAAATCTATTATTAATGTTCTGTTATACTAATAGACACGGGAATTAGGCCAAATGAAAAAAAAAAGATTTAATATTAAAAATTTATTGAAAATATAACACCGCTTTCCCTATGAAAAAATTAGTAACCACCACGTGAAATATTAGAAAAAATTATGAGGGAAAAAGAAATGGAAATGAATATTAATTCTTTCTACGAGTAAAAAAAGGAAATGAATATATTCATATTTCACTTAAAATATAATCAGCAATTATATGATTATAATTATTATAATTATATTAATTATTTATAAAGGAAAAATGAAATGAATATATTAATAGTTTACTGGAAATATAATCAGTAATTATATTTTTTATAATTATATTACTTTTTAATTATGTGGAAATGAATATTAATTCTTTTTATGAACGAGAAAGGAAATGAATATTTCACAAAGAAATCTGTTATTAATATCATGTTACTAATCGACATGGAAATCAGGCCAATTAATCGACAATTATTACAAAAATGAATAAAAATCAATATTAATTCTTTTTATGATGGAAAAAAAAAAAGAAATATATATATATATATATATATATATATATATATATATATATATATATATATATATATATATATATATATATATATATATATATATATATTCAAAAGGAAATGAAATATGAAGAAAAACGAATGAATATGTTTAAATTTCACTAAAAATATAACACAGCTTTTGGCACAGAAATCAGACCAAAAGAAAAAAGAAATTCATATTATAAATGGACCCGAATTAAAAAAAATGTGCTTAATAAGTAAATAACTAATTTGCTACACAGAAAATTAGGGTAAAGGAAAAAGGAAATGATTATTAAACACGTACCAAATTGTTTTTGTGATTGAAAATGAATATTACAAACATACCAGATTGTTTTTATGACCAGAAATATGAATGAATTTTACACACGAAAATCTATTATTAATATTATGTTACTAATAGGCATGGGAATCATGCCAAATGAAAAAAGGATTTAATATTAAAAATTGGGAAAATGACACTTTTTCCCCCTATGTTATATGCTTATAGCACTTTTTCCCCCTGAGTTATTCATGCATCCACATTTGCCCCCTCAATTATTATAAAAGTGGCGGTTTTCCCCCCTGATAATATTAAATAGACATTTTTACCCTTAAAATACATATTTTATTTATTTCTCTTGTTCAACAAATTATTGTTTATACGTAGGGATGGCCACGGTTCGGTTCGAACTGAAAACCGAACACTATAGCAATCAAATAAAAAAAAATTCGGTTATGATTCATAACATAACCCAATATTTGGGTTTCCGTTTATTAAAATTGTGAAGTGGAAAAAAATAGATTCTGAACCGTGAACCAGAGGTTCAAATCGGAACAACTACTAGCAATAGCTTAAAATTAGAATTATAATATTTGCAAATAGTGTGTGTTTTTTCGCATTTATATTGACTCTCACATATAAGTATATATAATCGCGATTTGGTTTTTATTTTGAATCATTGTTTCACAATTTCGGATCCAATTTGAACTGTTGGTTTAAACATTATTTTAAAATTTTATTTTTTTATTTTTAAAGTATTCTAAATTCAACAATTAATGTATTTTATTTTTTCAAATTGTGGTTATAATTTGTTGGAGAAGTAAAATAAATGAAATATTTATTTTAAGGGTAAATATGTCCATTTAATATATCAGGGGGAAAATTGCCACTTAAATAATATAGGGGGAAAAAGTGCTATAAGTATATAACACAGGGGGAAAAAGTGCCATTTTCCCTTAAAAATTTATTAGAAATATAACACAATTTTCCCTACAAAAAAAAAAATAGTAACCACCAAATGAAATATTAGGAAAAAATTATGAAGGAAAAAGAAATGGAAACAAATATTAACTCTTTCTATGAATGAAAAAGGAAATGAATATATCCATATTTCACTTAAAATATAATCAGTAATTATATTATTATAATTATATTAATTATTTATGAAGGAAAAAGGAAATGAATATGAACAGAAAAAAATAAATTTTACACACGAGAATCTATTATTAATATTTTGTTACTAATAGACACAGGAATCAGGCCAAATGAAAAAAGATTTAATATTAAAAATTTATTGAAAATATAACACCGCTTGACAATTATATTATGTAATCTAATTAATAATTTACTTTTTCAATTATATTCCCTTTTTAATAATGAATATTTTCTTAAACTATATACACAGATTATGCTTATCAATATAGAATTAAAAGTGTATAGATGTATAATATTATTAGTACAAAATCAATTATACTTGTCTTAATAATTAATTATTAATATTATTGCCTAATAATTATGTGTTGTCACCTTTTTCGGTGTAATTATTATGGTAATTTATATACATATATATTTTTATACTTAATGTATAATATTATTGGGCACAAAATAAATATACTTACCTTAATATATATAGATTATTTTTAATATAATTTCCTAATTTATTAAAGGTAATTATTCTCATAATTTTTCTTTCCTTCTTTTGTGTAATTATTATGGTAATGTATTTAAATATTGGAAGAGAAAAAAATGTTATAATTAATATAATTAATGAAATTAATATTATAATTGCCACAATGTTTGGTAATTATAAATAATATAATTAAGAAATTTGAGAAATATAAGATTTCTTCCGTAGAAATATTTGTGACAATTTCATTAAATTATAATTAATAAAATATGAAATATAATTAAAGAAATGAAATTATAAAATTAACAAAACATGAATATTTATAATTTTTTTTAAATATACATACATACACTTTTTAAATTTCTAAATATAATTTTTTAAGTATAAATCTATCAATATAAATTAAAATTAATTAAATTATATTATAATTTTCCTATATACATATTAATAAATATAATGTGTATATACAATGTGTTATACAATAATATAAGGATATGCGTCCGATTAGAGTTTATATTTGTTCATACAAAATTTAGAATTTACATTTTTATTGATTTCTAAGTACAATTCTCTTAGTTATTATTATTCATATTTTTAGAATTAATAATATATATATATATATATATATATATATATATATATATATAATACAATTTGAAATAAATCAACTTAATTATATGAATTTTTTCTATAAATTTATCTAAATATGTACATGATTAAAGATTATATTAACCATAAAAAATTTAAATTTAAATTTTGTATGTTATGAAAATAGATACTTGACCAAATATATAAAAGTCCAACTATATTATTATATTGTACATTTTAACATTTTTTATTTTTATTTTTATTTTAAATTCATAAAAACAAAAAAAAAAACAAAAAAAAATTCCGTGCAACACACGGGTAAAACACTACATTTAAAAAAAAAATACAATTTCATAAATATCATAAATTAATTAGTACAATATCATTTATATTTATAACAATTAAAGAAAAAAAAATAATTTCAAATATATGAACCAATGATTTCAAAATCAAACTAGGGAAAATGGCACTTTTTCCCCCTTTATTATATACTTATAGCACTTTTTCCCCCTAAATTATTTAAGTGGCAGTTTTTCCCCCTGATATATTAAATGGACATATTTACCCTTAAAATAAATATTTCATTTATTTTTCTTCTCCAACAAATTATAACCACGATTTGAAAAAATAAAATACATTAAGTGTTGAATTTAGAATATTTTAAAAATAAAAAAAAATAAAATTTTAAAAGAAAGTTTGAACCAACCGTTCAAATTGGATCCAAAATCGTGAACCGACGGTTCAAAATAAAAATCAAATCCCGATTATATATACTTATATGTGAGAGTCAATATAAATGCGGAAAAAACATACACTACTTGCAAATATTATAATTCTAATTTTAAGCTATTGCTAGTTGTTGTTCTGATTTGATCAACCTCCGGTTCACGGTTCAGGATCCATTTTTTTCCAGTTCACGATTTTAATAAACGGAAACCCAATATTGGGTTATGTTATGAATCATAACTTAAATTTTTTAATTTGATTGCTATAGTGTTTGGTTCAGTTCGAATCGAACTGTGGTCATCCCTACGTATAAGCAATAATTTGTTGAAGAAGAGAAATAAATAAAATATTTGTTTTAAGGGTAGAAATGTCCATTTAATATTATCAGGGGAAAAAACTGCCACTTTTATAATAATTGAGGGGACAAATGTGAATGCATGAATAACTCAGGGGAAAAAAATGCTATAAGCATATAACACAGGGGGAAGAAGTGCCATTTTCCCATCAAACTAATATACAGTTACAAATAAATATAGCATGATTACATTTACTTTAATTAGTTTTAATTCCCTTAATGATATGACTTTTCTTTATCAGTTTTTTGTGGGAGACTAAGGGAGTGTTTGAGTTGCTGGAAATTATTATTATTTTTTGAATACTTACTAATAAAAAAATTAAAATATTTTTTACCCCCCTCCCCTTCCGCCCAATAACATGTGTAAATCTTATATTTTTTAAAATTACAATTTGATAAATATTATAAATTAATTAGTAGAATATCATTTCTGTTTATAAATTATAATAATTAAAAAAAAAATCATATATGTGAACCAATGATTTCAAAATGAAATTAATATACAGTTACAAATAAATATAGCATGATTTGATTTACTTTAATTAATTTTAATTTCCTTAATGAAATGACTTTTCTTTTATCAGTTTTTTATGGGAGGCTAATGGAGTGTTTGGATTGCTATAAAATATTTTAAAATAAAAATTCATACTAATAAAAAATTATTTTAAAATATTTTTTTAACCCCTCATAATATGTGTAAATCTTATATTTTTAAAAAATACAATTTGATAAATATCATAAATTAATTAGTACAATATCGTTTCTGTTTATAATAATTAAAGAAAAAGTAAATAATTGAAATATGTGAACCAATTATATCACAATAAATCTTTCAAAATTTAAAACAAAAGAACGGAAATTAAAAATAGAACGAAAATATTTCAATAATAATATTCTACATCATCAAGTAAAAGTAAATTAAAAATGAAAAGATAATATTTCAATAATAATATTCTACATCATCAATAGTAAAGGCATATTTTAAAGAATAGTAAAGGTAAATTAAAAATGGAACGGAAATATTTCAATAATAATATTCAACATCACCAATTAAAAATAAAACTGAAATTAGGTAAAAATACATTGCATATGATATTCTAATTGATTAATTGACGGAAAATAAAAAGAATAATTGGTTGAAAATGAATATGATATTACTAATTGACTGATATTTTACGATGATATATTTTCACCCGAGTCACCCATTCTAATGGACTGAAGATGTTAGCTATAGACGATGACGGACAAGATTATGTTGCTACTACCAATGTCGTCTACGATATGAGGTTTTAATAATGTGTAAATACAATTGGTGATATTATGTTTTCTTTTTTAATGACAAAATTGTTATATATCTACACACAAAAAAATAAAATTTTTTAAAGCAATTTAGACAAAAAAAAAAAAAAAATATTTTTCATACAAATGAATTAGGATAGCAATTCATTCCTATAACTGAGTTGCTAAAGAATGAGCACGTTTGCCTAATTTATAAAAATATTAAACAATGATAAATAAAAGCTTCAAAGTTACAACACTGCATGCGTATATCTACACATTAGCTATTAATTTGAGCAATTATTTGTTTAAATTCAAGCAACGATAACATCAAAACATATAAACGATCCAAACTATATCTTCAATTGCACTATATAATATTTAATGTTCTAATTTAAATAATTATATATCAATCCAGATATTCTTAATATATTACAACAAATTCGCGGGCGAAACCATATCTTTAATTGCACTATATAATATTTGAGTTATTACTGAAAAAATCAGTCTTTAATCACGGTTAATTGTATGTTACTTTTTTCCGAATCACCCATCCTGATAGTCTGATAGTTTTAACTTTAGACGATGATGGATAAAATTCTGTTACTACTACCAATGTCGTCTAGCTATAAAGAGATTTTCAATAATGTATAATTTAAGTCATTGATATTATGTTTTTTTTTTTACATACAAAAATGACAAAATTGCTATATAACTAATCTACATAGAAAATATATCTTCTGTATAAATAATTTATATAACTGAGTTGCTAGACAACGAGCTAATTAGCCCAATTAATACAAATTATAAACACTGATATATAAAATCTCTAAAGTTGTAACACCGAATGCGTATATCTACACGTTAGCTATTAATTGGACAATTATTTATTCGAATTCAAGCATTGATAACATCAGAAAACATAATCGGTGCAACTAAATTCTTCAATTATATTATATAATATTCGATTTTATAATTTATACAATTGTATATCGATATAAATATTTTTAAAATTTTATAACAAATTCATTCCGTGCAACGCACGGGTGCAAATACTAGTATTATTAATTGTATATAATATCTATATATAAATAATGGATGACATTACTGAAATACCCTTAAGTTTTGGGGGGTAAATTTGGTTAGGAGGATTTTACTTTTATATATAGATAGATATAGATTTTTATCTTATTACAATCTTGGTTTTTGTTTGTTGTCACAACTAGTCATTCATTTAAATTTTTTCCATTTCACCATATAATAAGATAGGGCTAACATTTAAGTACTACATTGTAATAGAGTCAATAGTTCTAAAAAAGAAAAAAAAAATTCTCTCCCCCGACATTTAATTTCTATCCCTCTCTTGTAACTATTTTAATTGAATGATTAAATTACATGTTAACTATATTTATTAACTTTTTAAGAACAAAATTTTAAAAGGATCGGACGAATTATGACAAGTAAACGAAGTCAACTATGCAATGTGGAAAAAAGTGTAAATCAAACAGTAAATTAAAGTGGAGAAACCAGTTGGCACATCAGTGCGTACCAGGTTGAGTGCTCTTATCCCAGCTGAAGGAATTGGTGAGCAGCCGATCGAAGCCCGAGTGTGTGTCCTAGAGGCATTTAAGGGCGGATTACGTGGAGATTGTTTCCTTGGGCGGGAAGTAGCTTCCTTTTCTCATTTTAGGCAATTAATGCGCTGGTTTTGGTAGTTTCTAAAGAGTAATTTTAGTTATTTATTGCATCTTCTTGCCTTGTAGAGGATCTAACTCCTTGTAAAAAATTAACCCCCCGGGGTCACATTGTAAGGGATTTGCAATTCAAGTTATTAATGTTACTCTGCTCCTTTTTCTTCTCACAAACAATTTATTCTTTCAACCTAGTATTTTATGGTAGTGTTGACCTGCCGAACGGCTCCCTTAGGCCGTCAAACCAACACATTCAGTTCATCAAATAATTGGACGGACATTTTTTAATTCCTGTTATAGGCCTAACTTTATTGGCTCTTATTACTATATATACTAGTCTTTTCTATGCTCGATACGCAAAAAACATATTCCCTATATTTATATATTTTTTAAAAATAACTAATAAATCCCTACTAATTAAAATCTATATGAAATCAAATTTAATTGTTATTATAAAACTATATAATAACGGTCATTTTAATATGCCTATTTTAGTAATAAAAATAAAACTAACTGTTATTTTTAGTATAGTAATTTTTCGTATAACTTCAGTTATCTTTTCCTATATAGTAAAATATTCTTACAATTATAATTTTCGTTATCTTTTCACCACTATAATATGCATATTCTAGTAATAAAAAAAAAAAGTAATTGTTATTATTAGTATAGTAATTTTTCCCATATGGTAATGAATTAATATAATAATGTATATAGATTACTGTGGATTACTAATATAGTAACGAATCATATGTTTAAGAAATTTTAAATTTGTAGCTTTTGAGAAATACTTTTGAATAAGGCAAGAATCGACAATAAAAACCCCTATAAATATACATTATTTCACACATCCCACCCTCACTACACTACCGTCTAAGCTTCTTAGTTTCTTTCTAGTATATAGACGATCATGAATCCAGTAACAGCGACATCCATATTGGTTTTAGTTTTCTCCGTGTTTATTGCTGCAGGTTACCACGGTTATTATTTCATTTACAAAAATTATTAATAATAAAAGTTATAATATTATATTCATATTGTAGCATATAATTATGGTACAATAATGCATGCAGGTGCTGAACCACTGGAGAAATCCTTATATAATTCATTATTGGTAGAAGATCAAGAAGAAGAGCTAGTGCCGGCCATGGGAACAACGGTGGAGTTTAGAGATATAGGCGATGCCTTTGGGCGACGGCGACTAGCGCCATTCCAGCAGTGTCAAACATGCTCATGTTGTAAGACATCCAATCCCAACAGCTGCACCAATGTGCCGTGTTGTTATGCTCTCAAATGCAACCTTCCTGGCAAGCCTCCAGGCACTTGTGCCTTGGTTCCTGTGGCTTGCAATTGTAGCAATTGCAAGTAATATATGATTGTATTTTATTTCATAATTTTTTACAAAAAATAAAATAAAATTTATCATTGAAATATCAAAAGAAAGAAGTAAGAACATTTGTAGTGGTGAAACTAAGAATTGAATTTTCAGTGTACAACCAGTCAATTTAAAATTACTTGTTATTAGCCTTCTGCGTCATTTAAATCTTCTTTCTTCCTTATTTTCTTTAATGTTTATTTTTTGTTTATAATTTATAATTAATTACTTTACGTTTAATATGAGTTTTTAATATAAACAGAAGTGGCTTGACAATTTGTGTTAATAATTACACATGACACATGCATGAAGCCTAAACGGTATGGAGAATATGAGATTTTAAAAATTAACTTACACACACTATTGAAGCTGTTTAGGCGATCCCCTAATTAAAAAAAAAAAAATCGCTCAAAAAATGTTATTTTAACATAAAAATTAATAAAAAAAAATGTTTCGGCTTACTCGGTCAAGTTCGGAACCGAGTTGGTGGACTTGACTACCAAGGTCTACTATCGATTGCCTACACCCCTTTTCGCCTCAACTTAGAGGTGCCTAGATAGTGCTTAGGTAGCAGCCTAGCCTGAATTTTACGACACTGCGCACTCAAACACACTACACACTACACACACATATATAACAAATTAGCTCACAAAAATAAATCTACCCTCAAAATACCAATAAGAGTATACTATTTTTTTTAATAATTTCAATGACTTAAAAAAAAAAATCAATTTATGCCTTCTGAAATTTTAACTATGATTAGGTGGCCGGCATCTTCATCCAATATTATCTTGACTAAGGGTTCATTTGAAAACACAAAAAAGTTATTGTTTTTTTTTTTTTTTTTGGAATATGATATATGGATAATGATTATTTTTATGATTATTAATTATTTAATTATTTATTAATAATAATCATTATTGTTTATACCAAAATCAAATTATATATAAATCAAAAAATGGAGCAAAAATCCACTTTTGATCGATTATTGTGGCATTGCGGGATTTTGTTATATTCATGTATTTTTATCTTATTACGATCTTGATTTTTGTTTGTTGTCACAATTAGTCATTCATTTAAATTTTTTTCATTTCACCATATAATAAGATAGGGCTAACATTTAAGTACTTCATTGTAATAGAGTCAATAGTGCTAAAAAAGAAGAAAAAAAATATCTTGCCCAGCATGTAATTTCCATCCCTCTCTGGTAATAAGTGTTTTAATTGAATGATTAAATTACAAGTTAACTATATTTATTAACTTTGTAAGAACAAAATTTTAAATGGATCGGACAAATTATGACAAGTAAACGAAGTCAACTATGCAATGTGGCAAAAAGGAGTTATTACCCATTTTGGTCCCTTGACTATGACTCATTCTCAATTTTGCATTTTGACTTTTAATTACACTCAATGTGGTCCTTTGACTTTAAAAAACTACCCCAATTTAGTCCTCAGTTACATTTTCCATCAACCAGGTGTTAAGTTCGGGGGTATTTCCGTCAACTCAAGTATATTCGGGAAGTTTATCGGCCAAGACCACCGCAAAACATCCTAGTAAGCCGTCGACGATGGTGCCGATTCCTCGATTTATACCTTTTCTCAGTGTCGTACCTGATCATCAATACAGACACGTAAACAACATTATATTAATCAATTGCACCAAAAAAAAAACATTATATTAATAAAGAAAACCAGATCGACACCGCCGGAAAACTAAACTAACCCAAGTTTCCGACCATTCTCACCTGCGAAAAACTCGAAGACGACGATGACGGTCATGATAGCCCACATCGCATTCTATCCGACTTGCCGGAAGAGAGGGTCTAGCATATACAAAAGGGAGACCAGAACCAAAGCTATGCCAACCATAATGTTGTGCAACCAACTTTCTCTTGTCGTATTCACTTTTCACGACCGTCGCCATCTTTTCCTTAATGGAGGAAAAACCATTCTTGGAAACAAAACAACACTGAAGATCACGCTCGTCTGTCGTTTTCTACATGCTTCCTGCTGCAACTCTACTTCTGTCATCTCCTTCTGGGTTGATCGGGACGACGACCACGACTGAACTCTTTTTTTTTTCTTCTTTTTTTTGCTAAATATGATATATTGTTTCTTGGATTTCTTTGGCTCATAGAATGAGAGTTGGGGGGACATGGAAAATTGCAAAACTCCGTTACATTTTCCATCGCTTAGGTAGTACCTGAGTTGCATGCATAAAACTGCAGCTTGAACACAACCATGATCTCAGATACACATTTTGTTCACCTAGTCCCCCAATACTTATCGGAGCTGCAATGAGCACCGGTGGAAAGCTACCATTAACGTTAAAGATCGCACGTGCAGAGCAAAAGATCCAAGATCAAAACTTTTCTCAAAATCGAAAATACCCGATTTCGTTGACCACCGCCCCCATCGATTGAGGCCTTGCATGGGTAACCGGAGTCCACCGTTGGAGTTAGGGATGTTGATCGTCATCCCATCGCCAATTTGTTGGTCGCCCAGTCGCGAGTAGCAGTTCCCTCGAAGCTAACGCCCCTTGATGGAAAATGTAAGGGAGGGTAGCAGTTCCGGCGGATCGACGACAAACAGGAGATTTACGCTGATATTGCTCGCAGCTCAATATGAGTTAGTGGTTAGCCTTTTCATGCTCATTTTGAATTAGAAAGCATCTTTGTTAAGCAATTTAATAAGCGGGGCTCTTGTATAAATAGAGTTGCAAACCCACTTCTTAAATCAATGTGGGACAAAGGCTACTTTAAAGCATTTCTCCTTTATTTTTCAACTCAAATGGGTCTATTTTGAGAATCAATTTCTCATTCACCCATTATCTGTTTTGAGCGTACAATATATCAATCGCTTCGTCTCACTACGAAGAACCTGAATCCGCTTTGACCCGACCCAAATCGGAAGTGGACCCCACTAATATTTGTACCACAAAATAGTCACTTAAAATGTCATTTCTTCTTATTTTATGCTATATATATATATATATATATATATATATATATATATATATATATATATATATATATATATATATATATAAATACACACAAAATCTTGTTTTTTAAAATTTGTGTCTTCCGCCTAGGAGGCTTAGGTGCTAGGTGGGCCTTTAGCACCCGACTTGTGCCTAGCATATTTCACATCCTTGCGTACCACTTAGGCTAAAAGTTATATCTAGTAGAGAAGGAAGGGTGAAGTTCAGGACAATATCCCACATGAGAACTGTGGACTATTGTCAACCGTCAATTATTAAGATCTGTGGCTCTGATTGCACACTGGATATGAGTAAAAGTCGCGATTGAATCGCGGTAACGAAAAAAAAATCTGTGCAAGGGTGTAAAAAATTAAAAAAGGTCCATCATGCAACTCTTTTATATGGAAATTGTGGGAAACGCAACCTCATTCTCTTCAGTTTCCTTCCTTAGTGAATACCATTACCTTCTGCTTTGACTAGACGAAGAGCTTCAATCCGCAAAAAGAATTCCAAGTTCACCCGTTGTATCACCATTCGAAGCCATGACCGACGCATCCCCAAGACGTAGTAAACGGAGAGCATTCCCGGAGGCGGCGAGGAAAATAGGTATGTGTATTGCCCTTATTTTTTTGTTTGCTGATAAAAAATTAGCTTCCATGGGTAAACTGGAATATTGCGAATAAATCACAGTGTGTGGCGGGGTGGGATGGGGGAGGCAGAGTAGGTTGTCGAAGTATAGGGTGGAAAAACCTCATTTTCGGAACAGGGCTCGACCTAGGGTTTGAGGCGGTGCACAATCGTAGGGTGTGGGTCTGCGAAGGAGAAATTGGAAGTGACAATGTGCAATAAGGGTGATGAGCTGATGTGTTATTTAGAAAACCCAATTCTAGAATCCAGTTTGGTGTGTTTATTGATAGGTGATGAGTTATACTGTAGAGATAATACAGTGTGCATTTGTGTGGTGTGTGCCCTTGGGGTAGTAGTATTTGTGCATTGTGTTAGTGTGAAAGTGTGCATTTCAGACAATCATGTGTGCATTAGTGGTGGAGTCATCTATTGGAATGCTGGAATAATGTGTGCATTTGTTAGTGTGACAGTGTGAATGTGCAATCATAATTCTTGCATCTGATTGTGACAGTGTCATGTGCAATAATGGTGGAAGTTTGTGTGCGTTAGTGATTAAGGCAGTGTGTGTTCGTGGACATAGTGTTTGCATTTATATGTGTGCATCTGAGCTGGTTTTTTCAGGTGCATTGGTGAGGCATTTTTTGGTGAGTATATACGCTATTTGTTGAATACTGTGTGTGCCTAACCACTCAAATTACATTAGTTGAATGTTAGGGTGGGTAGGTAGTGAGAATGATGAATTAGTTGCTGATGTGTGCAACATAGTGTATAAATTAATTAAATTTGTGCATAAGATATATATATATTAGTTTGGTGTTTTGGTAGTAATGAGAGAAAATGGCCAACAGTAAGGAGTTTAGTTCTGACTATATTTCTTTCTAATGACCATTTGCAGGGAAGAAACAAATTTCTAAAATGGGGGTTGGTTTTATCTCGTAAGACGCAGTGGTGAAGTAGGTACTATGTGTTTATGCTTGAATATATTGTGCATTTGGGAGAATTAACCGCGTGCATTCTGTGTTTCATGTGCATGAATCCTAACTGTAGTTATATATAAAACATGGTAGGGTGTTTGGGAAGGTGATAGTTAACAGTTAGTGTTTGTAGAGTTGGAGTTTATAATCCAGATACATAATATGCATGAAATTGGTCACCTTGTGTGCATCTGATGTATGTCAAGCTTTGCATATGTAGTGTGTAGTTAATCTTGAGAGCAGTGAGTTGTGTTGGAATGACCCAATTTTCTCAACTGATAAACTGAAACACATTACTAACAAATTTTTTTGGTGCATCCCACAGAATAACCTACTCTCAACTTTCCTCGATGATATGCACGTCAAAGAGGCATCACAGTCCAACTCCTAGAGCCCAAACATATGCAGATGCGTTGTAGGGATACGAGGAATAAGGTGGACAGCGAATGTAATGATCATCACGCACGTATCATTGTAAGCACTCCACTATTCGCAGGGACGTCTGAAAAATGGATGTGATATAACGTCAGGCCTTTTTGAAACAAGGAAATGTGCGGAACATTTGTGTTTCAGGATTTAAGTTTTTTTTTTTTTTTTTTCTTTTTGTGTGCGTTGGATTAAAATGATAGTTTTGTGTGTCTTAACTTGTGACACTCGTGGAAAAGACTACAAACTTTTTATTTTGGCGTATTTGATTCTGCATTCTCATTGGAAATTGAATATAACCTGGGTCTAGGACATGTTATTAAATAGTGTGATGGTATTTGAAGGTATTTAACTGAACAGATTTCTGTGATTTATTTCAGTCATATGTATTAAGCATTTACTTTGACTACCGTGTGCAACAACTAAACAATAGTTGTGCTTGTATACATTTAACTGTCTTAAATTTAAAACGGTTTGTTACTAGTGTGACTGAGCAGTTGGATGTTAATCCCCGCATGGCGTGTGTAAATTTTAGTTAATGTGAATTTAGAAAAGAGAGTGAAATGAATGAAAATTAGAGTACACAATGTAATAGGTCTATTGTCCATAATCACTTTGTACGCAATTCACACAAACAATCAACAACAAAAGACTTATATTCGAATGCACACCGTTAAACAAGAATAATGCACATAACAAATAATGTACACCGTCGAAAGGTGAATACCAACCTATTGACCACTGTGAAATTAACCAAAAGGACCACATCACACTGAACAATTAAAATCCAAGTTCAAAAACTATGAAATTTACCAAAAGGACCACATCACAATGAACCGTTAAAATCTAAGTCCAAAACAACAAAGTTGCATGGTGAAGTGGAACATAACAAAAATACTATAATGAAACTAACAATTTATTCCATCATCCTAGCCTCGAACCCAGCCTATTAGAGACACGTCGCCGCTTCTGATACAAAGGCCCCACAACAGAAGGCCCACCTCGAATAGACGATTCAACCTCCGACTACTTAAAGCCCTCACGGGAGCAAACCAGGTAGTTTAAAACCACAACACAGCCTTGATGAGATTCAGACTGGCCTACATGCAAAAACAACCAAATAAAGAGTAAGCTGGTATAAACTAAATTCAAACAAACAACGTCAAAAAACACTGACATAACAACCTAACACACCGTCACAAGCCGTTGCACACAAAAACCTAACACCATGCAAAACCCTACAGCTGATGCTAATAGAGGAAAAAATCGCAAATTAGATAACAAAACTGCTCACAAATCCAATACACACACCAGCACGCCATGAATGCACAGATACAATAAACAAGGATGCACAAATCAAAACAAATAACCCAACCCACACGAATGAAAAACTACTGGAAAAAAACATAACTAAACCCATGCACAATCCATAACACCAATCACCTAAAAAAAATCGTCATGCAAGTGGATTAAACATGGTTGGCACCGGTTTAGTTGCACACACACAGACATCACCGATGCACAGAAACTATAGAAAAGAAAAACACAAAAAAAAACCCAGCAACCCGCCGAATCTATACCAAAGAAAAAAAAAACAAATCCAAACTCACCCTATAAAACATTAAACGACCAACCCCCCACCCCCCCTCGACCCCACCACAACCGTGTTCATAAAAATGATCAAAATATGAACTACCAAGAGCAATGGAAACCAGTTATTAATAAGAAACTAAGAACAAAAACCCCGCTATATCTGATTTCTCTAAACTGAATAAAAACACTCGCAGAAAAAACCACAATGAATAACGAGGATGATAAAGAATATGTACCTGGCGACGCCATTGAACAGACCGTAATCCAATAACACACAAAAATGGGACGTGGAGAAACACAAGATGGCGAAAAAAAAATCTTTCCCGACAATAATAAAGGTACGCAGAATTGTCACGCAACATCCAACTACTCAGCTGAGGAGTTTTGGTTAGAATCCAAGATTACATTAATTACAAAACCTTTAAAAAGGTAAATTATCCAAAAATAATTATACCCATACATGGAAAATAAATCAAAAGACCAAAAACACCCTCTATGCTTAATCACTTGAGAGTTCATAATTAAAAAAAAAAAAGAAAAAAAAAGAACAAATCTCATCCACAATCCTCATGTGGGAAAGCATCCTCATTTGATCCTAAATCAGAGAAGGAATAACGTAGAGAAGGGTTTTCAAAAAAAAAAAAAAAATGTAGAGAATGAATAACTTTATTTCTTTATACATAGTTATTGCATTGGAGACTGAGTGCTGGACTTGGCCCTAAGTCATTTGTCGACTGGGATATTGGAGGAGGAGTTATGCAGTTTCTCTGGGTCCCAAGAAGCAAAAAACAACACCACAAACATTACGTAGTATAATTAATTTCAAGTGACTGAAAATGAGGTGGTACACTTCTTAAGGGAGATAGGGCTTCACTTTTCACCATTGTTGATCGAGTATGAAGAAATGGGAATTTCTTCTTTACTCTTTTATCTTGCTCTGTTATCCACCACGCCCTGCTCCGTGCCATCTGTGTGTGGAGATGTAGAGCTGAAAGCTCTGGTGGACTTGAAGGCAAGTCTTGACTCGAAGAAACGCAGGCTGAGATAAGTCAAAATGTGCGGCACTGAACGTTCGGCAATCACCACAGATTCATGGTTTTTCTTACAATGCCATGTGCTGTTTACGTATCTTATTTTGTGGCAAGCTCTGCCAATAATGGTTCCCTCAGCCCTCAGGGATACCTTGATAGCGCTAGGCGAGGTAAACAATCCTATCCTTGATTAAGGTTGTGCGCGCCGAGCTAACCTTGGCATTTTGTAAGGGTGATGCGGGGCCTAGCCTCCCACACTATCCAGCAAAGATGCTAATGTGACACCCCAAAAATCCACACTCCAATCCATGAATTAATTGAGTAATTAATTCTATTTCTCTTGAGGAATTGATTCCTAAAATCCTGATTTTTAATACTCAAGGACTAGTATTTGACTAGTCAATCTTTAAGTTGTGTTGTACCTTGTGCTTTGAGAGGAGTTCCCTTGTTCCTTACACTTTCTAAGAGTTAGTAAGGGTATCCTTGTCTTTTCACCAAGAGCTAGTGTTGTAATCTAAACCTAGAAGACTTCTTCATTTCATTCCTTACAATTCCTAGAAAAATATCTCTACCTTCTCTCTAGAAAAGAAGAGTAGCTTGTTCTTCAAGCCAAGTGAGACCTTTGTCAAGATTCCAAGTTTTGCTTCCAAGATTCAATCTTTCATCTATTTGGGCATCTAGAAGGGTAAGATCTAAGCTTGTCTAGTCTTTTTGGTTCCATCTTAGTTGTCTTTTTCTTAAAGGTAGGATCTTTATGATCTTTTGGTTTGATCTTGAAGTGGGTTTGGCTAGTGAGCTTAGTGGAGAGCTTGTTGTGGTGTAAGAGAAGTCTTTTGGTCTTCAAGAGGTAACCCATGCTCTACAAAACCTATTTTGCTTACCTATATATGATTTCTTGGATTCTACTTGTGTTTTGCAATGAAATGTGAGTGTTTATGCATTTATCTTGTGATATTGCATATCTAGAGCTTGTGTTTAGGGTTCCTTTGTGCCATTGCTTGGCATGTTCCTTGGTTCAAGTAATTTTGTTGTGTTTAGTGAGATTTGGTGTGTTTTGGACTTGAATTTGTGTTTGGAGGAGAAAATCCCCGAAGGGATTTGTGGTGATATCGGGACGTTCCCGCGGGCGGGGCACCACCCGCCGGCTTACCCGCGGGTACAGCCTCGTGGGATATTGTTCCCGCGGGCGGGACTACGGGTGGGGCACTACCCGTGGGTCCACCCGCGGGTACATAGTGGTGGCGATGTCGGGATTTGTTCCCCGTGATTCGGTTGTCTTGGTGTTTGATCTTTTGGCTTCCCGATGTTCTTTTGTGGAACTATTTGAGTGTCTTTTTGATGTTTCGTAGGTCTAGAGCTATATGCTAGGTATCCATGTAGGATCTTTGGTGTCTTGATTCGTGCTAAGTGTTCAACATTGTGTTTCGTTGAACCAAGTGGTGTCTTGTGTGTTCCTCGGAACTATCTTGAGTTTCCCCGTTGATAAGCATGCTAGATTGTTGTCTTAATGCTAGCGTGTGTGTTGTTTGTACCTCCCGTTTGGTTGATGATAACTTGTGTTATTCATCGTTGTTGTCGTTGGGCTGTGACCCGTTCCTTGATTGAGTGTGTTTCATACCTTCTTTGCAATCCGTTGATTGATTCGTGTGAGTGGTGGTGCGTGTGTGGCTCTACCTGGATTGCACGATTAGTGGTATGGGACGCTAGTCACCAAGGTATTGCAGCGGTCCTCGTGGTGGCCGTGACGTGATTATGGAGTTGTGTTCCTTCGAGAAAGGTTCACGTGATTGGGGGATAACATTGTGTTATCCGGGCATGTGTTGCCGTGATCGTTGG
Organism: Ipomoea nil; assembly: GCF_001879475.1. NCBI lineage: Eukaryota > Viridiplantae > Streptophyta > Magnoliopsida > Solanales > Convolvulaceae > Ipomoea > Ipomoea nil. The sequence goes on along the minus strand of NW_017617996.1, from coordinate 825,400 downwards.
TGGTTTGTTGGTGGGGGACGACGGTCCCGGAGGAACAAGGTTGGACTTGGCTGTACAGGGGATTCTGGAGGTAATGGTTGGAAAGAAGATACAAGGTTGGGGGTAGCCATAAGGTTGGAACAGGGCATAAGGAAGGCATATTAACTCGTGATGGGTGATGTCACGAGGGCTTGTGTAGCCGTTGTTGTGTGATCTTCTCTTGTGACGTGTGTAGTCACGGAGGCTTGTGGTGTTTTGGCATGTATTGCCGTTGGGTGAGTCTTTATCCTTGTGTGTGGTTAACCTTTGTGGTTTGGGATGTGTTCCCGGTGTTATCCTTGTGAGTGGTGAGTCTTGTGTTGTCTTTTGATCTTGGCTTTTGACTTATATATATGTATTCCGTTTCGAAAATGGTTTTTATATCTTATATCTACCTATTTATGATACTTAACGGTATTGGTGGGTTACCAGCATCTTTCGCTGACCGGGCGTCGCCCCAATGTTAATCTTTGTGTTCTTTCAGGAGTTGAGTAGTCGAGTGCGATGTCTAGAGCCTGGTAGCTTAGCACCTGTATCTTTAGACGATGTTTTTGTGGCCTGCGCGCCAATGGTTTTAGATTGTTTTAGACTGATGTTTTGGGTTAGTGTGATAAACTTGCAGATTGTCGCCTTAGCGTTACCTTGTGTGGTATACGTGGCATAACACCCCTGTTTGGATTTTTTTTTATCCAGTTTCCGTTTATCTTCCGCTATGCTAGTTTTGTTGTTAATCTGCATGTGTTAAGACTTGTTTTTAGGTCTTGTTGTTTTGGGGGTGTTACAGTTGGTATCAGAGCCTAGGTTTTGAGCCTTGGTTTAGAGCCTAGGAAGAGTTAAGTCTAGACTTTCTAAGTGTTTAAGTGTGTTTTTGAGACCTCTAAGCGACCTTAAGAAGCTAAGTGTTAGGCTTAGGATTCTAGGTTGCGCAGTGAGCTGTGCGTTGCTTTCTGTCTTGCTTGCTTGCTTGCTCTTTTGGTAACCTTGTTGTTGTAGCAGAAGTGCGATGCCTCCTCGTCCTCGCGCTCGCTCCCTAGAGACCCCGACCAACGAGCAGCTCGCCCAGAATCTCCATCAGCTGACGCAGACGATGCAGTCTCTCAGTGAAGCTCTGTTGAACAACAATCAAGCTGCGCCGCCTCCGCCTCCAGTTGGGCACCGCGATGTGGGTCGTTTAGTGTCCGGGCATCGGCCGCCTTCCTTTGCTGGTGAAGAAGACCCTGTAGTCCTTGAAGAGTGGCTACGGGTGTTTGATAAGATTTTTACCGTGGTGGGCTTTCCCGAAGAGAGGAGAGTAGAACTGGCAACGTTCTACTTCTGCCAGGAAGCGGATTTGTGGTGGGTTCATGAGAGTCCGACCCTCCTTGAAGAGCCTGGGTTTGATTGGACCGCGCTCAAGGACAGAATGCGCGAAAGGTTCTACCCAGCGCATGTGCGAGCCGCCATGTTTGATGAGTTCCTTCATCTGCAGCAAGGACCCCTATCTGTGGTGGAGTACCACAAGAAGTTCCTAGAGCTGGCGCGCTTTGCGAGGGTGTTGGTGCCTACAGAGCTTGCCAAGGTTGAGCGTTTCGTTGCCGGTCTGAATTATGAGGCACGAAAAGCGTTGACGGTGAGTAGACCCAGTTCCCTCAAGGATGCGTATCTGTGTGCCGCGGATCTGTTTCGTGTTCAGCAGCTTCAGAAGAGTTCGCTTGAGTTGGCTAGGAAGAGAGTTGAGAGTGGAGGTTCTTTTGCTTTCAAGAAGCCCCGACCGAGTTTTCCGGCTAGAGTTGTGTCGTCTTCTTCTCAAGGACCTGTTAGGATGGAGCCTCCGGTTCAAGCTAAGTCGGTTGGTTGTCGCAAGTGCGGGAAGGTGCATCCGGGCCAAGTTTGCTATGGCCAGGTGTTTTCGCTGTGGGGTTGCTGGTCATAGAGTCGCGGAGTGTGTCCCCAGCTTGCCGGTCAGAGAGCGTTGCCGCCACCCCCGGGAGCCAGAGGAGCACCAGGAGGGAGTTCAGGTCGCGGAGCTGTCGGAGCTAGGCCGCCTGGGAGAGTTTTCGTGATGGCGCGTTCGCAGGCGGAGTCGGAGGGTCTGGTGGAGGAGGAGTTAGCAGGTAACCCTTGTTTTTGAGCCTATCCTTGTGTCCCCGAGAGCGTTGTGTTCTTTGTTGCCTTGGGTGTTATCTTGTGCTTCGTAGTTGTCCTTGTTTGGCAATCCTTGGCATGCTTTCCTTGTTAGTTTTTCGTTGGATGCTTAGTATAGACTCTTTTCTTGCTAAGTGTTTTTCTTTAGTTGGTATCTTGTTTGTGGTAGCCATCTATCCTTGAGTTATCTTGTGTGTAGCCCAATTCTTTCACCTTTGGACTTGGTTGTTCTTACAACAATTCCTTGTGCTTTTCCCTAAATTTTCCAAGTATCCTTTGATTTGGAAAATAGCAAATCCCTACCCAAAATCTTTCCTTGTGTAGCCTAAAAAGAAAGCCTAATGTTTAATTGTAACCTTTGAGTTTCAAACCCTAGCCTATTTCTTTTCTACCCAACCTCTAAACCACTTGAGCCAAATGTCTTTCTTAAAACCTAACCAATTTTAATTCCACCTAAACCTTAAAATCCCACTTTGTTCAAAATCCCCAAATTTAATAATCTTTTTCCCCAATCTCATCCAAATCCATAATTTCTTTTCCCAAATTCTCTTCTCCTTTTTCCTTCTCCCTACCCGTGAGCTACCCAATACCACCCCACCCCGTCGCTCCTTCGCAACCCGCCACCACCAACCTGCCCGTCGCTGTTCGCCGCCGGAGTTTTGCCGCCGCCGCCGCCGTTCTGCTGTGCCGTGTCGCGGAGCAGCGCGCGCGCGCGCGAGAGAGAGAGAGAGAGAGAGAGAGAGGCAGCGTGAGTGGAGAAGAAGAAGAAGAAGTTGTGGGCTTTGTTTGTTGAGCTTTGGATCATCTCCTACCATGCCTAGAAGGTCAAGTTTGGCAAGGAAAGCGGAATGGGTGGATACCCATTACCTTGTGCTTGAAGGTAAAGCTTTTGATCCAGAATCTTTTTCAAGTTCCTTGTTGGACTTGCTTAAGTATCAAGGTTTGTTGGATGGGTTTCTCGCCATAAGGGCCGAGATTTACCCGAGTTTGGTGAAGGAGTTTTACCGTCACATGGTTGTGACGAAGGAAGGTGAAAGGCTTGAGATCACCTCTAAGGTGAGAGGGGTGAAGGTTGTGTTGTCTGAGAAGAGGTTAGCTCAGTTGTTGAGTTTGTCTGCTACTGGAGTGGCTCAGTACAGTGGTCATTCTTGGATTAGTACGGATACCATGGGGTACCGTGACTATTTGAGTTATCTGTTTGGCCGTACGAGTGGTTTCACTCAAGCTTCGAGGCCGGAAAGGAAGTGGTTGTCTGCGGAACAAAGGATCTTGGTGATGTTGGTGTCAGATTGTTTGTTGCCTAACAACAACAAGAGCAGTTTGTTGGGTAAGTTGGAGTGTACCTTTGCTTTCTGTCTGAAGAATATGGTTAAGTTCAACCTGCCTGCTTTGATGATGCAACACATGGTGTTTTGCCGGGATCACAATCGGAAGAGTTTGCCGTATGGAATGGTGCTAAGTTGGATTTTGGTTAAGAAAGGTGTTAGTGTGGATGGTTGTCTCCCGAAGGCCGTGGGAAAGATGGTGTTGGATACCGCCGATCTCCGGAGTTGTAATCTGTTTCAGTTGGATAGTGGTGAGTACATCACGCTTGAAGAGGTTGCAAGGAAAGCACCTGTTGAGAGAGCAGAGTTAGCTGCCGGGCTTGGGATCCATGCCAGGAAGTTGAGCCTTGCAGTCCAGAGTTTGGGTGGTGACGAAGAAGTTGAGGAGGAAGCAGATCAGGAAGAAGGAGCACCGGAGACCGCCGAAGCAGAAGTAAGTGAATCAGACAGTGAGGAAAGCCGAAGAAGGAAGGAAGTTCGCACCAAGAGAGAGCAGGACGTCGTCTCTTTGCTTCGTCAGCAGAACAGTTTGATCGCCGAGGGCTTTGCGTTTGTGAAGTCTCAGTTTGTCGCAGTGCATCAGAGGCTGGATCAGATTGAAGCTAGTTCTAGTCACAGAGATGAAGCCGAAGAAGAAGAGTCTGAAGAGGCCGAAGAGTCGGAGAGTGAGGAGTTCTAGTGGTGTTGTGGTAACCCCGTTCGCTTCTTCCTTGTTGTTTCTTAGCCGTTGTAGCTTGGTGTTAGGTTGTTGTGTGCTTTGTGTGCTTGCTTGTTTTGTTTGTTGCCTTGTTGTTTAGCTAGTTTGTTAGTTGGTGTTTGGGTTAGTTGTTGAGTTCTTGGTTGTTGGCTAGAAGTTGGTTGTTGTGTTGAGGGTAAAGTTCTTGATGCCCAATCTATCCGTTTGTTGACCCCTTGCCAATCCTTGAATCCGTAATGTCTTCTCCTTTGCCTTGGAACCTTGTGAGAACTTTTGGAGTTTTAACCAAAAGGGATATTCTTGAAATTTCTTGTCACAATTTTGTTTCCTTGTTACCTTCGTTTTAACTCGTTGTACCCAAGTTTCGGGGACGAAACTTCTTTGAAGGGGGAGAGGATGTGACACCCCAAAAATCCACACTCTAATCTATGAATTAATTGAGTAATTAATTCTATTTCTCTTGAGGAATTGATTCCTAAAATCCTGATTTTTAATACTCAAGGACTAGTATTTGACTAGTCAATCTTTAAGTTGTGTTGTACCTTGTGCTTTGAGAGGAGTTCCCTTGTTCCTTACACTTTCTAAGAGTTAGTAAGGGTATCCTTGTCTTTTCACCAAGAGCTAGTGTTGTAATCTAAACCTAGAAGACTTCTTCATTTCATTCCTTACAATTCCTAGAAAAATATCTCTACCTTCTCTCTAGAAAAGAAGAGTAGCTTGTTCTTCAAGCCAAGTGAGACCTTTGTCAAGATTCCAAGTTTTGCTTCCAAGATTCAATCTTTCATCTATTTGGGCATCTAGAAGGGTAAGATCTAAGCTTGTCTAGTCTTTTTGGTTCCATCTTAGTTGTCTTTTTCTTAAAGGTAGGATCTTTATGATCTTTTGGTTTGATCTTGAAGTGGGTTTGGCTAGTGAGCTTAGTGGAGAGCTTGTTGTGGTGTAAGAGAAGTCTTTTGGTCTTCAAGAGGTAACCCATGCTCTACAAAACCTATTTTGCTTACCTATATATGATTTCTTGGATTCTACTTGTGTTTTGCAATGAAATGTGAGTGTTTATGCATTTATCTTGTGATATTGCATATCTAGAGCTTGTGTTTAGGGTTCCTTTGTGCCATTGCTTGGCATGTTCCTTGGTTCAAGTCATTTTGTTGTGTTTGGTGAGATTTGGTGTGTTTTGGACTTGAATTTGTGTTTGGAGGAGAAAATCCCCGAAGGGATTTGTGGTGATATCGGGACGTTCCCGCGGGCGGAACGGCGGGCGGGGCACCACCCGCCGGCTTACCCGCGGGTACAGCCTCGTGGGATATTGTTCCCGCGGGCGGGACCACGGGTGGGGCACTACCCGTGGGTCCACCCGCTGGTACATAGTGGTGGCGATGTCGGGATTTGTTCCCCGTGATTCGGTTGTCTTGGTGTTTGATCTTTTGGCTTCCCGATGTTCTTTTGTGGAACTATTTGAGTGTCTTTTTGATGTTTCGCAGGTCTAGAGCTATATGGTAGGTATCCATGTAGGATCTTTGGTGTCTTGATTCGTGCTAAGTGTTCAACATTGTGTTTCGTTGAACCAAGTGGTGTCTTGTGTGTTCCTCGGAACTATCTTGAGTTTCCCCGTTGATAAGCATGCTAGATTGTTGTCTTAATGCTAGCGTGTGTGTTGTTTGTACCTCCCGTTTGGTTGATGATAACTTGTGTTATTCATCGTTGTTGTCGTTGGGCTGTGACCCGTTCCTTGATTGAGTGTGTTTCATACCTTCTTTGCAATCCGTTGATTGATTCGTGTGAGTGGTGGTGCGTGTGTGGCTCTACCTGGATTGCACGATTAGTGGTATGGGACGCTAGTCACCAAGGTATTGCAGCGGTCCTCGTGGTGGCCGTGACGTGATTATGGAGTTGTGTTCCTTCGAGAAAGGTTCACGTGATTGGGGGATAACATTGTGTTATCCGGGCATGTGTTGCCGTGATTGTTGGTGGTTTGTTGGTGGGGGACGACGATCCCGGAGGAACAAGGTTGGACTTGGCTGTACAGGGGATTCTGGAGGTAATGGTTGGAAAGAAGATACAAGGTTGGGGTAGCCATATGGTTGGAGCAGGGCATAAGGAAGGCATATCAACTCGTGATGGGTGATGTCACGAGGGCTTGTGTAGCCGTTGTTGTGTGATCTTCTCTCATGACGTGTGCAGTCACGGAGGCTTGTGGTGTTTTGGCATGTATTGCCGTTGGGTGAGTCTTTATCCTTGTGTGTGGTTAACCTTTGTGGTTTGGGATGTGTTCCCGGTGTTATCCTTATGAGTGGTGAGTCTTGTGTTGTCTTTTGATCTTGGCTTTTGACTTATATATATGTATTCCGTTTCGAAAATGGTTTTTATATCTTATATCTACCTATTTATGATACTTAACTGTATTGGTGGGTTACCAGCATCTTTCGCTAACCGGGCGTCGCCCCGATGTTTATCTTTGTGTTCTTTCAGGTGTTGAGTAATCGAGTGCGATGTCTAGAGCCTAGTAGCTTAGCACCTGTATCTTTAGACGATGTTTTTGTGGCCTGCGCGCCAATGGTTTTAGATTGTTTTAGACTGATGTTTTGGGTTAGTGTGATACACTTGCAGATTGTCGCCTTAGCGTTACCTAGTGTGGTATACGTGGCATAACACCCCTGTTTGGATTTCTTTTATCCAGTTTCCGTTTATCTTCCGTTGTGCTAGTTTTGTTGTTAATCTGCATGTGTTAAGACTTGTTTTTAGGTCTTGTTGTTTTGGGGGTGTTACAGTTAAAATCTACAGCCACAAAAACCATGCATGCATTAGAGTAGGAGTAAACTAGATAAACTTATTATTTTTGTTAAATAAGTTAGTTCAGCTTGTATTGCTAATAAATAGCTTTTTCTGGTTGACAAAATCTTATTTATAATTTGTTTTGTATCTAATTCTAGTGTGAGAAATAATATACTATTGAGCTATTGAGCTTGGTTTCTTCTTTCACCACAAAATTCAACATGGTATCAAAGTTTTTTTAAGTTGCTTCCGTTGTTATTTATTTTCATTCCCTATGACTAGTAATAATTCGGAACAAACATTACCAAACTGTCATATTACAGAATTGTCATATTTGACAGCCAATGCTAATGCATTAGTAGAATCTTTTAAGTCGATTGCTTACGAAGGTAAAAATATTTTTTCTCATACACCCATCTGGATTGTTGATACAGGTGCAACGGACCATATTGTTAATAACATTGCATTTTTATGACTTTTCGTAAAACTAATCATATGCATGTTATGCGCCATTCACTGTTGCAATCAATTTCCAATTCTTCTAGTCCCTGAACAACATTATCTTTAAAGAGGATGTCAGTATCATTTGTTAATTTTTCAACTTGATTACTCCCCTGGTTATCCTTGTTGCTTCGGGTTTCTTTTTCATGGGCTTCATTGAATACAACATGAATTGATTCTTTTACCACCATCGTTCTTTCGTTTAGTACTCTAAAAGCCTTGCTGGTGGTTGAATATCCCAAAAATATTCCTTCATCTTCACGCTCATCGAATGTCTTTAGATATGTTTTACCATTATTAAGTATAAAACATTTGATACCAAAAGTATGAAAATAGTTAAATTTAGGTTTTCTTCCTTTCCGTAACTCATACGGAGTTTTGTTATATGACTTGTGAATCAAGCTCTGATTTTGCGTGTAGCATGCGGTGTTGATTGCCTCAGCGCAATATCTCTTAGGTAATTCGGCTAACGTAATTATTACTCGTGCCGCTTCTTTTAGCGTTCTATTCATCATTTCTGCTACACGATTTTGTTGAGGCGTTCGTGCGGCAGATAGTTGATGTAGAATTCCTTGAGAATTACAATAGTCTTGAATTACTTGATTCACGAACTCGGTTTCACGATCGGTTCGAATTTTGGCAATTTTCAAGTCTTTCTCGTTTTGCAATAGCTTTAGAAGTTCTGGCAGCTTCTGTTCCACTTCATTTTTCTTCTTGAGAAATATTGTCCACGTGTACCTGGAAAAATCATCAACAACAACAAGTGTATATTTCTTACCACTTATACTTACTGGATCTACTGGACCAAATAGATCCATGTGTAGTATACTTTGCGGTCTTGTTGTAGATTCTTGTATCTTGGATTTGAATGATGATTTGATTTGTTTTCCTTTCTGGCAAGCGTCACATATTTGATCTTTCTTGTAGACAATGTTGGGTGGGCCGTCAACTAGCTTGTTTCTTGCAAGCTTATTGATAGTCTTGAAATTCAAATGATTCAATCTTCTGTGCCATTCCCAACTTGTTGTGGCTGAATTGTTTGCCACCAAGCACACTGATTCCTTGGTTGTACTCCAGTCAACCACGTACACATTTTTCTTCCTTATTCCTTCGAGCACAATTTCTCCTGTGGATTCATTATTCACTTGACATTTTTCTTTGAAGAATTCTATGAGATACCCTTTGTCACAAAATTGACTTGTACTCAACAAGTTAAATTTTAGACCTTCAACAAAGGATACATCTTCTATTTTTATACCGTTGCGGGATATTGTACCAACACCTTTAGTTATGCCATATTGTTCATTTCCACCAAATACGACTTTTGGTCCTTCAATATTTTTAGAATTCACAAGACTAGATTTATTTCCAGTCATGTGTCAAGAACATCCACTATCAAATTACCAAATTTCCAGCAAATAATTTACACATTTTTAGGTACCCAACATGATTTGGGTCCTTGCGTGTTAGTCATTTTTGGTACCCAAGTCCACCTAGTACTCACTGATCTAAGACTAGGTGATTGGTAACCATTAAACACTTTATAATCATAGCTAATTTTTGAAAACATTTTTTTGTGCCGGGTTTTGAAAATTGACTCGATCTTTTGGCACTTGGGAAGAAGATTGTTTGAGCCTATGAAAGGCATTAAACCTACACTTAGTCCATGGTTTAATTTCATCAAACCAATCTTGTTTAGGCAAATAAAATCTCCATGTCCCAATCTTGGGAGATATTCCCATTCTCCTATGAAGACTTTGTGCAATTGACTCATTGGTATATTTTCATTTAGGAACAAACTTTTGCCTATTATTTGACTGCTTTGGCAAGATAAATTTATTTTGAGGCTTCGGCCTAGCAGTAACATTTTTGGCATTGGTTTGGTACCCAATTCCTTGTCTCATTGTGCTATCTTGACCTTTTACAAATTTTACTACTTGGACTTTAGTATTTAAAGTAGTAGTCGAATTGGTCAATTTTTCAGAGGCTTGAGAACACGAGGGATCATAGCCAAGGGCTTTATCGCTTGAGGGTTTTTGCATATTTACCATTTTGTCCATAATTTTGGATGAATGTGTAAACGTTGTTATAACCTCCCTAAGGTTGTGTTTTCTCACTTCCCTTGATTTACACTCTTCTTGAAGACAAATAATTTTAGCCTTCAAGTCCTTCACTTTAAATAGGGCATTTTGCAAATTTTCATTTAATTCATCTTTTTCAAGAATTAAGAAATTATTGCGCTCCTTACAGTTGAGAATGAGTGTCCATAACGGTTTGACAATCTTTCATTAAGTGAAAGATGGACTCCTTAAAGAATGATGAATTTACAGAGTCAAAAGATTTAGATGTTACCTCATCTTCTTCACTTTCATTCGTCATAAGACACATATCTTGGCAGGATGACTCGTTGGAAATACTCATGCAAAATAATGCATTGTCATCTTTTGAGTTATCACTTTCATCACTAGAAGATTCCTCAGACTCACTTGTTTCTAGTGGGTCACTGATGAGTGCTTTTCTTCTATCCTTTTTGAATCTTTTGTCTTTGCCCTTAAATTCATCTTGTTGAGAGTTAGAAGTATTTGTGTATTGATTTTTACTTACCTTGGGATGTGGACAATTTGCAGCAAAATGTCCAGGCTTTCTACAATTGTAACACAAATTCGAATCTGCTTCAACTACTTCTTTTCTTGAGTTTTTCGTTGCACTCCATTGTTTTCCTTGTGGAGTTTTCTTGTAGTTGTTTCTCTTTATAAATTTTCTGAATTTCTTGACAAAAATAGCAAATTGTTCGTCAGATAATAATTCATTATTTTCTATTGACCTTGACGTGGACGGTTGTTCGGCGACTAGTGCGCTGGTTTGTTCTCGTTCTTCCTCCGTCTTTGACTTCATTTCAAACTCATAAGCTTTAAGATCACTAAAGAGTTTGTCGGTTGATAGGGTTTTTAGATCCCTATGATCTCTCATGGCCATGACTTTCATGTCCCAAATTGATAGAAGACCACGTAGGATTTTGAGCGAGATTTCTTTTTGGTTAATGTCTTTTCCAAGATCATTAATCTCTCCCAAGATTTTTGCAAATCTTGTTTCCATGTCGGTAATATTTTTGCCATTTAGCATTTTGAAATCTTCAAATTTCTTTAATGCTATGGTGAGCTTATTATCCTTTTCTTGTTCGTCTCCTTCGCCGATCTGAATGAGTGTTTCCCAAACTTCTTTTGCTGATTGGAACTTTCGAACTTTTGGGAATATTGAATCGTCGATAGCTTTGAACAAAATATCCTTAGCAATATTGTCCAAGTTATTTTGTGATCTATCTTCCCGAAACCATTCCACTTTAGGCTTTGGAACATACGGTGGAGTATCACTTGTTTGTACGGATGTAGTGTTTACTTTCAAGATCTCAATAGGACCACTAGTGATGACTTCTCACATTTCATCATGTAGTGCGGATAAATGTACCTGCATACGAATTTTACAATCATCAAATTTTTATAGAGAAAATAATAGATTTTGGGCAAGAGCCATATATGTCTTCATCATTATGATTTTTTTTTTTTTTGAGATCTGTCTAGCATTCAAGATTGACTCAAGTAGACAACAGTTCTGATACCACTTGTTGGTCCCGAAAGGGTGGTAGAAAGTCTAGAGGGGGGGGGGGGGTGAATAGACTTTCTAAGCTTTTTCAAAATTAATAACACTTTGGTAATTTCAACTCCAAGTAATAAATAAATAATTATGTATTCAATTTGAAGTGCACATCAGAATAAATATGTAAAGTGTTATGCACAAGTAGAGAGATTTAATACTACGAAAGATAGATTTGGAATGAACCAATTTAAGAGCTTAACTCAAATATTTAAAGGAGATGGTTCACTCAATATTTTATTAGGCTAAATAAGATTATGTATAAGTTCACGTGCAAGGTCAACCGTGTGATGAATGTCACATGCAACACGTTATGATTTCTTAATGTAGCTTAGAGATGATGCATGGAAAGTTTGAGTTACATGCATACGTGAAAAACAACAAACCCGGATGAGTAAAGTTAGGCAATGAATAGTAACTGGGTTAGTCAAATAATAATCATGCAAAGCAAGTTAAGTAAGTGCAGTAAGTAAATAAGAGAGAGAATTATAGTGGTTCAGAAGTGGCGTAATCTTCCTAATCCACTTTACTCCTTTCACATCTAGGAGTAATTCACTATTTTTCCACACAGTTACAATAGTGAATAAGTGCTACACAGGCACTTCTTTGAGTGTTTTGCACATAGCTACACCCAACCCCGAGTGTCTCGCACACAGCTATACTTTACGCCAACTAAGTGTCTTGCACACAACTACACTTAGCCACCACGAGTGTCTTGCACACAACTACACTCTCTAGAGTACTTTTGCGCATAGCTTATACTCTCAGAGTTACAAATGACGGTAATTGCTTTTCCCTCCAACTCTTTTTGAGACTATTTAGACTAAGTCTCTTTTCTAAATATTTCAATGAATATTTTGACTTTGAAGATTTTACTTAATTTGCACTTGTATTCTTGTTGCTCTTTTCTGCACGCCCATGTTGATCTTCAAGTCTTCATGCATTTATATAGTAATCAAATGTATCCGTTGGAGAGGGATAATTTGATTTTTGAAATTTGAATCTTATAGCCTGATATTGTTTGACAATATGAGATCTTCAATTTGATTGATTGCCAACTTGTATCTGACAAGATAATATTTTTTATCAAACTTGACTTTCAAGTTGTTTCAAAAAAAATAATATCTTCTTCTTCTTTGATCACCAACGTCTCGCTGGCAAGAATTAAATCTTCTGACTTGATTTTCAAGTTGTTTCTAAAGATAAGATTTTCTCCATGCCTCCATGTTCCTCAACTTGATTCTTGTCATATGGATAATATTAATATTACCTTTTTGATCATATCTTCAGGCTTCTTGGTACTTGTGAAATATCTTAGGTGTTAAAATACTTAACACATGTTGCTTCAATGACTCATTCGAATTATTTAGGAATCCCCCTTTCACATTTTGTTTGAAGTAAATAAGATATCGCCTTGTCATATCTTTGCTTATAATGTACAACTTCTTGCTTGTTTGACCGTGCATCTCTTGTGCATTTAAGCTTCTTGCTTGAAATGAGATACATCTAGCTTATTTTTGCACTTCTTGCTGGATGCGAATTAGCCTCATCTCGCTTGTTTGGTCTTCTTGCTTATTTGACCATGACTTTAAGCGAAGTTTATTAATTTGGCTTTCTCAAAAATCTTTAAGTTGTTAAGGAGATTCAATCCTAAGTGTAACCAATAAGTGCAAAGTCTTCTACCATAACACTAATAACTCATTCAGTTAATCATTGTGAAAACAATGTTTATCAACTGATCTCCATAGCGAATACTTGCATGACCAAAATTAATTTTTTCAAATTAATTTTGTTCTTCTATAATTCCTAGCATGTAGTAGACTTTATCTCATGACTTTATTTTTGGCTTGACTAATTGTACTATAATGCTTATATTACAATGAATAAAAAATTATGGGGATCTAAAATATATTTGGCTCATCAAAACTATATTACAAAAATATTCCTATCAGTATTTACCACAAAATATTTCTATTACATCACTGTTCATCACAAACTATCCATCACAAACATCAGAATTTTACAATTCCAACTCCCATACATCAGAAAAGATTAATTTTGCTTTTATGTACTTAGACTACCAATTTTTTATTCAATGGCCACATAATAATATTTGTTGCATATTTTGCTCTCAGAGATGCAATGAATTCATTTTATAAATAAGATAATGGAAAAGTAATTAGATATGAGAGGCAAAATCTGTAATATGAAACAGAGTTGAATATTTGTGTACTTATATCTTCTGGACTTCCTGTGAACCCAGGATTCCAATCCTCTACTGTTGTCCACTTGTCCCTTATAAGTTTTCATATGCCTCATGCAGTAATGCCACAATCGACTGCGTTGTCTTCGATTTTCCATGGCATATTCATATAATCCACTTGCCTAGTATAGTAATTTTTCTATATCGTAATGAATTTATATATATATATATATATATATATATATATATATATATATATATATATATATATATATATGTTGGTTCCGTTGGTTCGTAGAAAAACAAATAATAATCAAATTAAAAATAAGATTATTATTTTCTAAAAAAACAAGGAAGGAAAGATGGAGAATTTGGCTAGTGTTTGGTGTTGGGTTTTTGCAAGAGTCAAGCGATCACTCTTTCCTTAAAACCTTATTTGCCACCTCCCAAAAGTGCTAGGAGCTTCGTAGCCTAGGCTTCCCAGGATAAAACTTGCTTGTGATTCAATGTTTGAGCACCCAAACAAATGAATCCAGCGAACAAAACAAGGCTATGAACACAGTAGGCAAAGAAAGAGTAGAAGCAGAGAGTTTTGAGGCTGGAAATTATACTTTCTTGTTGTGTAAAATTTCTGCTGCCCAACTCTTTCTTATATAGGGGTTGAGGAGTTGAATAGCTTTTAATATAGGCATTTAAGGGCACCCCTACAACTCCTGTAACAGCAACCATTACCATGGATTTTAATTCAAATTGGGATTAATTCCATCCCGTAACAGCTGAATTAAATCCCAACAGTCACATTAGGAGCTTCCGCCGAACTCTCGGCCTAGGCAGGTTGAAACTTAGAGTTTCGGCCATGGCTACCAGGCCGAAACATTCCAGAGCTTCTGACCATGGTAGGCCGAACTCTCGGCCTAGGCAGGCCGAAACTTAGAGTTTCGGTCGGCCATAGCTACCAGGCCGGATTTCCAGTACAGTTTCGGTCATGGTGGCCAAAACATTCCAGATTTCCAGTACAGTTTCGGTCGAACTCTCGGCCTAGGCAGGCCGAAACTTAGGCTACCAGGCCGAAACATTCCAGAGCTTCAGACCATGGTAGGCCGAACTCTCGGCCTAGGCAGGCCGAAACATTCCAGAGCTTCAGACCATGGTAGGCCGAACTCTCGGCCTAGGCAGGCCGAAACTTAGAGTTTCAGTACAGTTTCGGTCATGGTGGCCGAAACTTCCAGTGGCAAGATTATGATACCGAAGTCTGGCATAACTTAGCCCGCAAGGCCTGCCAATTTCCGGTGCGCACATGAGCAAGCCTTTCGATCTCGTTTCTAGTTGGAATTTGATTTGCACACCCCACCCCCCGGCGCGAGAGAGCCTCTATGCTATACAATTCTACAAGCTCCAAAAGAGCTCGTGTATATAAGGGGGGGCAAATCCTCTTTCCAAACTAATGTGGGCCAAAAACTCACTTTTTCCCTTCATTTTCCAACTCAAATGGGTCTACTTTGAGAATAAATATCTCATTCACCCATTATCCGTTTTGAGCGTACAATATATCAATCTCTTCGTCTCACTACGAAGAACCCGAATCCACTTTGACCCGATCCAAATCGGAAGTGGACCCCACTGATAATTGTACCACAAAATAGCTACTTAACATGCCATTTTATGCCATTTTAAGCTATTTTTTTCAACAATATATATATATATATATATATATATATATATATATATATATATATATATATATATATATATATATATATATATATAACACTATGGAGTACTAATATAGTAATATATATATAAAGAAAAAAATTGTTTAAGAAATTTCAAATTTGTAGCTTTTCAGAAATACTTTTGAATAAGGCGTGAATCGGCAACAAAATCCCTATAAATACACATTATTTCACACATTCCACCCTCACTACACTACTGTCTAGGCTTCTTAGTTTCTTTCGACTATATAGAAAACCATGAATCTAGCAACAGCGACATCCATGTTGATTTTAATTTTCTTTTTGGTTATTGCCGCAAGTGATTATTTCATTTACAAAAATTATTAATAGCAGAAGTTATAATATTAGATTCATAATGTAGCATATACTTGTGGTACTATACAATAATGCATGCAGGTGCTGAACCACTGGAGAAATCCTTATATAATTCATCATTGGTAGAAGAGCAAGAAGAAGAGCTAGTGCCGGCCATGGGAACGACGGTGGAGTATAGAGATATAGGCGGTGCCTTTGAGCGACGGCGACTAGCGCCATTCCAGCAATGTCAAACATGCTCATGCTGTAAGACATCCAATCCCAACAGCTGCACCAATGTGCCGTGTTGTTATGCTCTCAAATGCAACCTTCCTGGCAAGCCTCCGGGCACTTGTGCCTTGGTTCCTGTGGCTTGCAATCAAGGTTGCAAAATACATTAGGCGGCCCCTAGGCACCTAGGCGCCGATTTTTTAAATTTTTTTATTTAAAAAAAAAAACTAAAAATTATAAAAATTCATTAATAAAACATAAGGTTCCCATAGTTATTTTTTATAAACTATTTACGTAAGTAGTTGTAAATACATTTGTTTGTTTTGCATAGATCTCGAAAAAATACGTGATTTCAAAAAATAATTTGTCCAAAACGAACAACTGAGTCAAAAGTTATACATTTCCGAACTTTTCACAACTTACACAAAAAAATAAATAAATTAATTAATTAATTAAAAAAATCGCCGGTTCAGCCGGCTGCCTAGCCGCCCGGCCGCGGAAGAGGCCGATTTCGGCCTTCCTCGCCGCGGCCGGGCGGCGCCTAGGCACAATTTTTACAACATTGCTTGCAATTGTAGCAATTATATTGCAGCTAATATATGATTGTATTTTATTTCATAATTATTTACAGAAAATTTTAAAATAAAATTTATCATTGAAATATCAAAAAAAGAACATTTGTAGTGGTGAAACTAAGTATTCAATTCAATGTACGACCTATCAATTTAAAATTACTTGTATTAGCCTTCTGCGTCATTCAAATCTTCTTTCTTCCTTATTTTCTTTTAATGTATAATTTTTTTTATATAATTTATAATTGATTACTGTACGTTTAATATGACTTTTAATATAAGCATAACTACAGAAGTGGCCTGACAATTTGTGTTAATAATTACACAAGACGCGTGCATGAAGCCTAAAAGGTAGGGAGACAATGAAATTTTAAAAATTAACATACACACTGATGAACTACGGTTAATCACATTAAAGAAGAAAGCACTGGTGGATTGAGATTCAGTGAAGTTTTGTACAGAGGTTGTGTTACATTCATTACAGAAGCAAAAGAAAAGAAGATGAAGCTTTAAGCTACTGTGATTGGTAGTTATAACTAACTATTTGGTGAAAAGACATAAAAGCCCTTAAGGCTAATTGCTATGTTTTGTCATCACACCATCAAGCTGCTGCTGGCTTCTGCTGTGTGCTTTTGCTATCACTTCATCACCCCCTCGTAAGACGGAGCATGAAGATCCTGAAGGCTCAGCTTAGCATGAAAGATATTAAACAAAGGAATAGGCAAGGCCTTAGTAAAACCATCTGCTATTTGTTTATGTGAAGGAATGCTCACCAATTTCACCACTCCTTGGACCTTTTGTCTCACTACATGACAATCAATGTCAATGTGTTTAGTACGCTCATGGGACACATGATTCTCTCATATAGCCACAGCTGAATTGTTATCACAAAATAGAGCAATGGGATTTTTGTTTTCTGTCTTCAAATCTACCAACAGATACAACAGCCATTGTACTGAAGTTCACAGATAGTGGAGGCCAAAGCCCTATACTCTGCTTCAGATGATGATCTGGACACAGTGGCTTGCTTCTTAGTCTTCCAAGATATAGGAGACTCCCCAAGGTAAATCCAGTACCATGTAATGGACTTTCTGGTTTCTGTGCAGGTAGCCCAGTCTGAATCAGAAAAGCCTTGAAGTTTGAGGCTAGACTTTGAAGCATAGAACAGTCCTTTTCCAGTAGAGCCTTTGAGGTATCTCAGTATTCTATGTGTTGTAGCTAAGTGTGTGTCTCTTGGCTTGTCAACAAACTGACTGAGCTGCTGAACACTGTATGAGATATCAGGCCTAGTGTTGGTCAAATAGAGCAGCTTTCCAACCAATCTTCTAAAGATCTCAGGATTGCCCAGTAGGGTGCCTTCAGTATTGTTGAGTCTTGAGCCTGGAGTGCAGGGAGTTTTAGCAGGCTTGGCATCTAGGAAACCATTTTCCTCCAAGATCTCCAAAGTGTATTTCCTTTGATAGAGGTTAATGCCACTTGAAGTTCTAAATGCTTCAATTCCTAGAAAATAATTCAATCTGCCAAGATCTTTAATTTTAAGCTGTGTTTTGTCGTCACACCATCAAGTGCTGCTGGCTTTTGCTACTATCACTTCATCACACACTATTGAAGTTGTTTAGGTGATCCCCTAAAAAAAGAAAAAAAAAAAAAAAAAACAAAAAAACAAAAAACAAAACAAAACAAAACAAAAAAAATCGCTCAAAAGAATGTCATCTTGAGCGAAAAAATCAATTAAAAAAATGTTTCGCCAACTTGGTAGTTTAGAGCCGAGTTGGATGACTCGACCACCTAGGCCGACTAGCAACTGCCTACACCCCTTTTGCCTCAATCTAGAAGTGCCTAGCGCTTAGGCAGTCGCCTAGCCTGATTTTTACAACACACACACACACACACACACACACACACACACACACACACACACACACACACACACATATATATATATATATATATATATATATATATATATATATATAAAACAAACTACCTCACAAAAAATCAATCTACCCTCAAAATACCAATAAGTGTATACTATTTTTTTTTTAACAATTTGACTTTAAAAAAAAAATCAATTTATGCCTTCTGAAATTTTAACTATGATTAGGTAGCCCGCCTCTTCATCCAATATATTATCTTGACTTAGGGTTCATTTGAAAACACGAAAATTATTGTTTTTTTTGGAAAATGATATATGGATAATGATTATTTTATGATTATTAATTATTTATTAATGCTAATAATTATTGTTTATACATATACCAAAATAAAATTATATATAAATCAAAAGATGGAGCAAAAATCCACTTTTAGTGATCGATTATTGTGGAATTGTTGAATTTTGTTATATTCATGTATTTTTATCTTATTACAATCTTGACTTTTATTTGTTATCACAATTAGTCATTCATTTAAATTTTTTCCATTTCACCATATAATAAGATATGGCTAAAATTTAAGTAGTACATTGTAATAAAGTCAATAGTGCTGAAAAAAAAAAAAAAATCTCTTGCCCGACATGTAACTTCTATCCCTCTCTTGTAAAGTCTTTTAATTGAATGATTAAATTACATGTTAACTATATTTATTAAATTTGGAAGAAAAAAATTTTAAATAGAGGATCAGACAAATTATGACAAGTAAATGAAGTCAACTTGCAATGTGCCAAAATTAAAAGATTAAGTATAAATGTAGTAATGCGACAATAATTGGGGACTAAAAGTGAAATTTTTCTTAAAAAGATGTAAACAAATAATATTTAACTTTTAATTTATTATAATTAAAATAAATTTATAAATTGAAAAGTATAATAATTTTGAACTAAAGAAATTGAAGAATAATATTTATCTTTTAAATGTGGACCGAGTGGAGCCAAAAAATTTTATTGTTTGGCTCGGCTTGATAAGACCCAACTCATACTTAATAAGACATCAATAAATATAATAATTCTGAACTAAATTGAAGAAAATTTTTATTTAAAACAAAAATTGTTGTTGTGAGAGTCCAAGATCTTTTTTTTTTTTTTTTTTTTTTGTTGTTGTTGTTGTTCTGGCTCAACCTAATCCACAATCCTCTACTGATGTCTCCTTATAAGTTTCCATATGCCTCATGCAGTAGATGCCACAATCAATTGCGTTGTGTTCAATTTTCCATGGTATATTCATATAATCCACTTGCATATTTTTCATCCTTCTGGCAAGGGGATTTCTTTTGAGTTTGAGGTACTTTGTGAATGCAGTCACTTGTAGAATATAGTTATAGAAGTGTTTAATTAATTCGAGAACTATAGATACTAAATTTTAAGGATGTAGATACAAAACATTAGTACAAGCATATCTTACTAGTTTTTTTTTTTTTTTTTTTTTTGGACAGTCCTGGTACTTATTTGCATTTGATACTCCTCTCTTCAATGCTTTGTTGTCAATCACTTGAAGCTTTGAATTTAAGAAATTGAAGCACATGAGGAAGTAATGGTCATGACGCAAGATGTTGAAGAAGATCTGTTATGAATAATTGCAAGAAATATAATACATTGTATTATGTAAAGAATTCAGATTAATAATGTCCAGAATTCAGATGAATAATTAGGGTAAAGGGATTTTATAGTTACAAGTTTTACATCACTTATATCAACAGAAATTGCATTCAACTGTACATCCAGATTTTCACAAAATTTTGTTACATTTGAATCAGTGGCTCTAGACTTCATCCATTCTACCGTTAATTCTAGTTCCATCTGTAAAGAAGTTGTTGATTGTTATATAATGAGTAAAAGACAATTTTTGTCCTAGATTTATAGTGGCTTGGACAATTTTAGTCTTTTATAAAAAAAATTGCCATTTTATGGACAGAGTTATTGTGGCGAGGACATTTTTGGTCCTCCGTCTATATTTCTGTTAGATAACCGTATGAGAGAGGGGCAATTACGTCAATTTAGGCTATCTCTTTATTGTGAGATGGATGATTTTGGTCCCACAACCATGCATTTACTCTGACCCTCATTTATTTGTAGTTTTGCACTACGAAATGCTCTGCCCACAACCATGCCTTTACTGCAACTTGGACTCTCCGACTCCTTCGAATTATGACAGAGAAGAAAACAAAACACACATAGATATAATAGATAGAAGGAGATAGCCTAAATTGACGTAATTACCCCTCTCTCAGACGGTTATCTAACAAAAATATAGACGGAGGACCAAAAATGTCCTCGTCACAATAACTCTGTCCATAAAATGGCAAAATTTTTTTATAAAGGACTAAAATTGTCCAAGCCACTATAAGTCTAGGACCAAAAATGTCTTTTACTCTTATATAATGCATTGTTGTAAATATTCCAAAAAAAAATTTTTTTTTTTTTTAAACTTAGATTAACATGTTTACTTACCTAAGCAACATTTGAGAAAAAGACCTCTCTGATTGATCAATTGCTCTTTTAAGATTAACCATATTCATCCGGTAGCACCAAATCTGCAGTATGTTGGTTGACAACTGCCCCTTTGCCAATGTGCCAAAGTCTTCCATTGTTGCAAACAAATCCTTTGCTGTAAACAACATTCCACGGCCAAAAAAAAAAAAAAAAAAAAAAAAAGAATTTAAATAAATAAATAATAATAATAATAATAAAGAATAAAAAATAAAAAATAATAATAATAATAAATACAATATTTTAATTTGTGTAATTAATGAAGCCTGTGAATTTAGAAGGTTTAGAAGAATTACATACAATTCTGAGTAGTCAGCACTGGCTTGCATAAATGCATTGTCCAGTATGGTGATCTTAAGTTCAACGGTAGTTGATTAAACTTTCTTTGTGGTCTTTTCCTCTCCTGGACATCCTCAATCTCATTCTTAGATTCTTCAAAAATGCTGAGTAGATACAGAATTCAGATAATAAGGTACAGAATTAATACTCGGCATATACAGAATCTCATTACACAAGGTACAAAATTAAAACTCATAATGTACAGATTTGACCTCTTACCTGTACCTATCTAGGTATGTAAGCTTTAAAAAAAACGGTCAAAGTACATATGAGGTCCCTGTACTATAGTCTTTTGTTCAATTTAGTCCATCTACTTTAATTTTGTTTAATTTAGTCCCTGTACTTTAAAAAGTGAAACAATTAAGGACAATAGCTGATATGGCGTTGACATCTTATCTGTCACGTTATCATACTTACATGCCAACTCATATATTATTTTATAAATATTTAAAATTACTTATTTTTACCACCAATATATTACATAATATGTCCAAAATAAATACAAAAATATCTTTTTCAAAAAAAAAAATACATAAATATCAATTATTGTCCTTAATTGTTTCACTTTTTAAAGTACAAGGACTAAATTGAACAAAATTAAGGTAAAAGGACTAAATTAAACAAAATGCTATAGTACAGGGATCTCATAGGTACTTTGACCAAAAAAAACACACACAAAGAAGACATATAAGCTAGTATTATTTTTTACATATAATGCACATAATTCATATACATAATGCACATAATTTCAGAATATAATGTACAGAAATTCTCAACATAAGACATATAAGTATCATGTATTGTTTCTCTACTGCCAATATGTATTATGTACAGAAAGTTTACCATTAAGATGCATAATTCATATAAAGAAGACGCATAACTTCACAATACAATGTACAGAAATTCTCAACATAACTACCTATATGTGTTAGGCACAGAAATTATATAAATAAGACACATACTTTTTAACACATGATGTACAGAATTTAATAGTAATGTGTACCGTTAAGGGAGTGGTAGGTCCAGTAAATGCCCCATCTTGTTTCCTCTGCCATGTTTCTATAGTGTCAAGGAGACATTTGATGATGTAACCACACCAATTGATATCCTTGATTTTATCAACATTGATTAGTGAATGGAGGATCTTGTAGTTACAGAAATTGTTCTTGTATCCCTTAATGAGTGTGGAAACAGTGAAGATCACAAAATCGCTTTTAAACATTTCCTCATGATCTCGCCTTTCTACAATGTTGTTGAGCATTTCAGTTGTTGATGGCGTTCCTTTGTCTATCCCCCAACGCTCTCTCCGTGTATTAACCAACTCTTTGTACTCATTGGTTTCATTTGAACCATTGCCCTCTGTCACAAGAATTTGTCCTATGGCATCATTCTCGTGTTGAAGTACTTGACTTGTTTTGGTTGATCCTCTCTTTCTTGCTCTTTCCTTGCCCATTTGGGTGCTCGTTTAGCCAGGTCATCGTGTTTAGATTTGCTTCTTTTTTTTCAGCCCTTTGTGGCTGGTCATCATTCGTAGATTTGGATCTCAGCCCTCTGTGGCTGCTCTGTGATAGCCACTGAAGTAGATGCATCACTTTTCTTTCTTTTGTACATTGGTGTATTTCTTTTAGTGTAGGATTGCTGTTTGAGGGGCTTGACATTGCTGCAATAATTTTAAATGTAATGTATATTAACATTATGTATAAACAATTATACCACTCAGGTACAAAATTATTGTTCATAATATAATGCACAGAATTATATAGATGAGGACAAATAAACTCTTAACATAATACACATAAACATAAATATAAACAATATCATTTGTCTACTTAGGTACAGAATTGAAATTCATAATGTACATAATTTAAATTCATATTGTACAGAATTATATAGTTGAAAACACAAATTCTTAACATAATACACATAAACATAAATATAAACAATATCATATCATTTCTGTCTACTCAGGTACAGAATTGAAATTCATAATGTGCAAAATTATATAACTGAAGATACATAAACTCTTAACATAATAAACATAAGTCTAAGCAATATCATTTCTGTCTACTCAGGTATGGAATGTAAATTCATAATGTGCAAAATTATATAGGTGAAGACATAGACTATTAACATAATAGGCATAAACATAAGTCTGAGAAATATCATTATTGTGTTACTCAATTGCAGAGTTCATCATAAGGCACAGAATTATATAAATGAAGACACATAAATTCATAGCATACTACACATGTTCTGTTTGTACTTATTTTAAAATATCATCTGCAATATATGCTTTATATATTAGATCACATAGTGTCTAAGATTTGTAGAGAGTGAAAATTATATAACCTAGTTAACTGAAAATGGTTATTAATGTTAAATTTCATGCCAATGTGGATAAATTATGTTGAGTTATCTTTTCTCCTAAAGAACATATTCGCCAAGGTGGAAATTGTTGAGTTTGTCTCATATATGGATTAGAAATATGAGTTTGTCTCATACTAGGAGTAGAAGAGAAACGGGTAGACATATTGTACAGAGATTAGATGCCTATAAATATATTAGTTGTATCCCTAAGGGGTTGTGTCACCACTATCATCATCACTATGAATAAGAGTATTGTTTCACTCCCGTGGATGTAGACACTTTGCCAAACCACGTAAATCTTGCTCTTCTTTATCTTTTCTGCCATTATTATTTTTCTTGTTCTTGTTAATTTAATCTCAACAAATTATGTCATTAATGTTCAATTGCATGCCATATTTACAGAAATTATGAGTTATTTTTCAAATATCATACTTTTTCGAACTTCAAACAAATAAATGTTTGAAGGTTCACCTTTTCTTTTGTTTGAATGCTCTGAATGTGTTCAGTAAGTCTTTAACAAGCAAGTCATTGAGTAGAGAATGCTTATTCCTTGTTGTTTTGTTGTTATTGCGAAGTATTTCTGCAGTGATTTTGCTCTTTGAATTGCAAATGAAAGGAATTTCGTGTGAAAGAAGATGACTTCCTTTTATATTTAATTAAAAAAAAATGTAACGGGATTGGACGGATGGATCGGCGTCCGTCGCGTCAACTTCCCTCCACTTAATGAAACGACATCGTATTGGACCACTGTGAACCCTGGTCCACAATATAACAATCGTACATAATAATGTCTACATAATGATAATATTTATAACAAAAATATATATTTTTTATAACTATAGAACACTGTATAAACCATGATACACATAAAAATTCGCCATAATCCAAAAGGCAAGTATTAAATGTGACTTTTCAATACTCTCGCACCCTCTTCTTATCTTAGAAAAAAAATGAAAGTAATCTGGATGAGAACTGAATAAATTGTATTGAATGAACTTGATTACAACTGTACAGACAAGGAGAATATATACCAGAGGAATCATAAGGAGACTATAATAGGGAGTCATACTACGACTCAAATACAATAATCCTAATCTTAGTCCTAATACTCCCCCTCCAGCACATGGTATACTTGTAACTTGTAGCTTGTCTCTAAGAAAAGAAAATCTAGGACCAGGCAATGTTTTGGTAATATGTCTGCAAGTTGATCTTTTGTTGAGGTGAAATTGACTTGAATTTCTCCAGCAGTAACTCTATCTCGCACAAAGTGATAATCTATCTCTACGTGTTTGGTGCGAGCATGAAAGATGGGATTGGCACACATATACGTAGCTCCAAGATTATCACACCATAATTTTGGAACTGAAATACTTGGAACATGAATTTCTCGTAGAAGGGACACGATCCAAATTTCCTCAACACAAACATCTGCTAGAGCTTTATATTCAGCCTCAGTGGAAGATCTAGCAACAGTTCTTTGCTTCTTGCAGACCCATGATATAAGATTAGACCCAAGAAAAACAGCAAAGCCACTTGTGAATTTTCTATCCCCTGGACAGCCAGCCCTGTCAAAATCAGAGAAGGCATAAATTTCTCTTGAGGATGAATGTCTGACTCGTAGACCGAAAGTAACAGTTCCTTTAACATACCTTAAAACTATTTTTAGTTGTTCCCAGTGAGCAACTGTAGGTGCGTGCATGTGTTGACATAACTGATTAACTGCAAAGGAAAGATCAGGACGAGTAATAGTTAAATACTGTAATGCACCAGTTAAACTCCTGTACTATGTAGGATCATCATGTAAAATTGCAGTGATGGGCACGACTTTTGACGTGGGAATGGGAGTAGACAAAGGTTTGCATTCTACCATTCCAACACGCTTTAAAATGTCATGCATGTATCTCTGTTGGAAAATTAAAATTTCGTCATTGCATTTCACTGCCTCAATCCCAAGAAAAAACCCTGGTTGACTAAGATCTCTGATTTTAAAAGCAGTACAGAGTTTCGAAACTAGTTGAACAACTAAATTCGTATTTCTCCCCATCATAAGTATATCATCCACATAAACCAACAGATATACACAATCAGATCTCTGTGAGTAGTAAAATAGGAGCACATCTGTTTTTTTATGCCTGAAAACCAATAGATAGTAAAAAGGTGTGCAAACGATTAAACCAAGCTCGAGTTGCCTGTTTTAACCCATAAAGTGACCTTTTTAATAGACAGACATGATTTGGATAGTAAGCATCAATATACCCAGGTGGTTGCTTCATATACACAGTTTCAGAGAGATTTCCATTCAAGAAAGCATTATGAACATCCAATTGCTTAATAGTCCACCCAGATGATAAAGCCAGAGAAAGAAGTAACCTGACTGTGGTTGGTTTTACTACCGGACTGAAAGTATCAAAGAAGTCCTGACCTGGCACCTGATTAAATCCTTTTGCTACGAGTCTTGCTTTATGCCTCTCAGTGAAGCCACCTGCTTTTCGTTTTGTACGAAAAACCCACTTATACACAATAATGTTTATACCTGGCTGAGATGGCACAAGGTGCCATGTCTGATTCTGTATAAGGGCATTGAATTCTTGATCTATTGCTTCACGCCATTCTGAATATTTAACTGCCTGAGTGTAACAAGTAGGATCCGAAAAACAGACCTGAGCTGTTAAAATTGAAGGTGGAGCCTGAGAACGGCTCCTAGTGTGCATCTCATGAGTTCGAACTGTGGACTTCACGGCTTTCCCCCGAGGACGGCCGCGAGGGCGCTTCGCCGACTAGTCCGCCTGTTCATGCGGTTCATGCTCGAGCGAGCCAGGTGGATTGTCGGCATCGTGAGTTGGTGAAGGCAGCACAGCCAGCACAGGATCGTCGTTGGCCGGGGGAGTGTGCGACTTCGGCGGTGCCGGTGTGTGGAGCAGGTGGAGCCGTGGGGCGAAAAACAGACTCAGCCCACGGATAATGATGCACAGGTTGAGGAGGCTACACATTAAGGTTAGTAACAAAAGGATAAACTGTCTCATCAAACCTCACATGCCTGCACACATAAATCTTGTTAGTCTGTAAGTCCATGCATCTATACCCCCGAAACGATTCAGGATAACCTAGGAAGACACATGGAGAGGACCGATATGACATTTTGTGACGATTGTATGGTCTGAGATACGGGTAACATAGACATCCAAAGACACAAAGAAAAGAGTAGGACGGATGGGAGTTATGCAATTTTAAATAAGGACTGGAGTTATTTAACACAACGGATGGCATTTTGTTGATTAAATAAACTGTAGTTTCAAAAGCAAAATCCCAAAATTTATATGGAACAGAGGCACGGGCTAGGAGAGCTAAACCCGTTTCAACTATGTGTCTATGTTTAAGTTCGACACGTCCGTTTTGTTCATGAGTGTATGCACATGACTGCCTATGATTAATGCCTAATTGCACAAACAAAGAATGTAATTTCTTATATTCAGCTCCTAGATCATATTGAATGGAATTGATTTTACGATTGAATAAACGCTCAACTAAAGCACGAAATTCATCAAATATGACATAAAGATCATATTTCTGCTTCATAGGAAAATACCAGGTGTAACGAGAATAATCATCAACAAAGATGAAAAAGTAACGATACCCATTAGAGGATAGCAAAGGAGCTGGTCCCCAAATATCAGTGTATATCAAATCAAGAACATCTGAACTATTAGACTCAACACGTGCTAAAGAGAAATGTGCATATTTTCCCAATTGACACGCTGAAATAAACTGGAATTACAATGAATAGTACGACTAGAGCCACTAACTGAACAAGACTGAATAATGTTACTAAGGACCCGCTGATGAAGATGGCCCAAACAATCATGCCAAACTGAAGCGGAAGCACGAGCGGAGAGAAACGCTGAAGGAGACGAACTTGGAACAGGCAAAGTGTATAGCCCACCCGAACTACTGCCACGTAAGAGGATTTCCTTGGTGGTGATATCTTTCACAAGAAAAAATGAAGGATGAAACTCAAAGAACACATTATTATCTGTAGCAAAACGTTGAACAGATAATAAAGAGGTAGACAAACCAGGAACATGCAATATATCAGACATCGTAAAAGACCTAGAATGGCTATTAAAAGTAGCATGACTAACATGACTAATAGATAGGCCTATACCATCACCAACACGTAGAGTGTCATTACCAGTGTACTTGGCCGAGGTAGAAAGGACAGTTATGTTTGGAGTTGCATGATTTGTGGCTCTAGTGTCCGGAACCCAAGTATGAGAATTTGACGAGGTTTTATTTCCCAAACCATCCTGAAACACCAAATTAGTCTGAGAACCCGGAGCCCCTGAATAACGCCGAAAACAATTGGCTCCCGTGTGACCAAAATATTTACAATTTGACACGGATCATCATAACGCCAAAAACAATTGGCTCCTGTGTGACCAAAATATTTACAAATTTGACATGGATCATCATAGCGCCAAAAACAATTGACTTTCATGTGACCGAAACCTTTACAAATTTGACACTAATCATCACGTCTGCGCGAACTGTCACCGCTTCGCTGCATGATGTGAGAATTTTTTTTTTTTTTTTTGCTGAATCCTTTAAGTAAATTTAGATATATTTGAGCAACTGCATTAATTGCAATTGCAATTGCAGCTTGGCAAATTATGGGAATGACGCCAAGAATCTGCTGCTCGTGAATGACGCCAAAAAATTTAATCGGTTGCGTCCGTCGTTTCTATTACGATAAAATACTAGCTATCTAATATCACATAAGAACTGAATAAATTGTATTAAATGAATTTTATTATAACTGTACAAATATAAAGAATATATACAAAAGAAATTATAAGAAAATTAAAACAAGAGTTATACTACGACTCAAATACAAAAATCCTAATAATAATCCTAATATGGAGAGTGACATGACAGTGCTCAAGAGCTCACCACCTCAGCATTCCTTCATATATAAGCAACAACAGTTCAATTTCCAAATTCTGGAATCTCATCTCTCTAGCTTTTTACCGGTGCTCGTCTCTGATTCTTCCGTCTTCTCATCTTTCTCTAACTGAAGCTAGGTACGATTACGGAGATCACTTTTTCAGTTCATCATTGATGTATTTATTTTGCTAATAATGTTTTATTAATCTTCCTTGATTAACCTTCTCTTTGGTGTAATTTTTTCAAAAATTCTACTCTGAGTAATTACAGATTAAATTGTATAATGTTTTCTAAATCAAGATTTTTCCAGCAGTGGTGTTATTGATCGTTTGTTCGTTTGGATTGCGAGAGTGAGAGTTTGGAAATAAACCCTAGGTCGCAGCTCTGCATGCGAGTATCTTTATAGTTAGCTAGCTAATTGGGATATTGTGCTTGTTTCAGTTCAATTTTCTTACATATTCACGGCTTGTTGTTTTTGAGTTGATTTTATTCTTAATTTTGTTGAAGGAAATGGATCTTGCAGTTATACTATTCGATCTTTGTCCTGCCCTGCAGTGGGATTGTGAACTAATATTTAGTTGTCAATTTAGGAAAAGTAATGGATTCTACAGCTGATTAATGGTTACTGGGTTTTTTCAGCTAGTTGTGCATAGTACTTGGTGTTTGGGTTATGGAATGTTGGGCTTGGAGTTGGAAGTGGATTAAAAAATAAACTCTTGTTAATTATTATCCTTTCCTTTAAACTTTTAAAGTTTGATACTTCATCATCAGCATGAATGTTTTGAAGACGTGATTATCTTTTAATGTCAATTCTCATAGGAATCTTTACTTATCTGTTCATTGTAGTTTGGTTGCACCAATAAGGGAATAAGCATGAATCCAGGTGGTTACACTGCTGAAGTTACAAGTCTGTCCCCTATTGCTACTGAGAAGAACATTCATGATTTTTTTGCTCTCTGTGGGAAGATTGATCATATTGAGATTGTCAGGTAGTACAGAAATGTTTTATTTGGTTTGCATCTGTTAGTTCCTTTTAGCTTTAGGCTTTCTTGAGCGTTGAATCCTTATTATTTGTGTTTTTTTTTTCCCCTTTATAACTGAAGATTTTATAATTCTAATGTTTCAATTGGTCTTTTCCCACTTTGTAACTTCATTGGCTTGCTGCATGGAAGCACCATGTCTGCTCTGCTGATGCCTTGCCCTAGGTTGAGAATGAAATGTTTTTATAGTTGATTTGTACTTCATAATTTATAGTTGATATCTAAATTATCGCTATGATAAGTTGTGAAAACTCTTA
Source organism: Ipomoea nil (assembly GCF_001879475.1). Classification (NCBI taxonomy): domain Eukaryota; kingdom Viridiplantae; phylum Streptophyta; class Magnoliopsida; order Solanales; family Convolvulaceae; genus Ipomoea; species Ipomoea nil. The sequence goes on along the minus strand of NW_017617996.1, from coordinate 795,912 downwards.
GATGTAAATTCTTACTTTCTCACTATCTATGCATAAAATATTGTGAGTTTGTGACTACGAGGCAAAAGTTTTACCCATTCCAGTTAACCCCAAGTCCCCAACCTGCCCTTTTTATGAGTTTGGCAGTACCTTCCAGAATAAGGGTTACTGTAGATATGTTGTCTAGAATATGTGTGTAAACATGTTGTCTAAGATCTTACCCATCAACCCTTATCTTCTAGATATGGGTTAATGGATTCCTTTATACCTTTGCCTTAGTAATGAAGTGTGATTGATAAAGTGCAATTAACTCAATTCCAACCAGTCCATTGCCTCTTCTACCTGTCGTACATTAGTAAGCAAAAAAGAGTGAGGTAGAAAGTGATGCCTTTATTTGTATTGCCCTTTTCCTGTTAGTATTGTTACATTTTGGTGTACATTATGATAAGGAATCATCTATTACCTTTGAATCAGTGTTGCAAAAATCGGGCCTAGGCGCTAGGCGGTCGGCCACCTAGGCGCCCGCCTAGGCGCTCTAGGCGCCTAGCAATTTTTTCAACCTTGCTCTGAATGCATATAATGGTTGTTGTCTTGTGTTAATATTCAAGTATCTGTTTTTTAATAATGTTTGGTAAAAAATACAGAGCTGGTGAACATGCAAGTACAGCCTATGTGACATTTAGATCTTCTCATGCTCTGGAAACAGCTGTGTTACTTAGTGTAAGTGCTACGACTAAAATTGTATTACATTTCCCTCCCTTCTTAATGACAATTACTACTGAAAGATTGATCATGATGCTTTGGAATGTGGAGGATTGTTCCACTCCCTCAACCATTTGATCTAATCTTTTAGGGCCTATATAGCTTTCATGTATCCAAAAGAATATTGCAAGCTTTGATTTTCTAAACAAAGATTTAGTTATTCAGAGGTTTAAAATCTATAAAATGTTCAATTTGATTTGATCTAGTTTCAAAGAAGGGAAAATGAGGGAATTTATTTATCTATATACTCCTAACTTTTACTAAAACCTGCATTTTTAGCTAATCAATAATCAGGCATCAGGTTAAATTATTTTAGCAGTGAGTAATTAATCTCCACATTTTTTTTTTGAAAATTCCATTCTCCTTTTAGATAATATATGCCAACTGCTGCTAATATTGTTGATAGTTTTACTAGTAACTTAACTCTGCAACTTTGGCACACTTATTCATCTATTTAAAGCATTTCACAATCTTCTGTATGAGGAAATGGATCTTTCTCACCCCTTTTTCCTTCAGTAGTCAAGGACAGAATCTGAATATTGACCCCATTCAAACTGCATGTTGTACAGGGCGCCACAATTCTGGATCAACAAGTATGCATAGCCCGCTGGGGATACTATGAAGATGAATATGATTACTGGAACCAGTCTTCCTGGAAGCCTGAAGAAGCAAGAGATTCAACTGTATGTTTCTTATTACCTTGTACAATGTTTTATTAGCTTTGTGTCTGATGAGTTTCCCAATTGGCTAATTGCTGTATCCAACATTTTAGGAACACACACAAGGCCACCAATATGCTCCCTCTGCTGGGGAAGCCGTGACCATGGCTCAAGACGTGGTTAAAACAATGGTATCCAGAGGCTATGTACTAGGAAAAGATGCTTTGGGTAAGGCCAGAGCTTTCGACGAATCACACCAATTGTCAGCCACTGCAGCAGCCAAGGTGGCGGATTTGAGCGAGAGGATGGGCCTGACCGACAAGATTTTTGCCGGGGTTGAAGCTGCTAGATCAGTGGATCAGAGGTATCACATTCTCGATAACACCAAATCAGCTGTATCGGCTACGGGGAGAAGTGCTCTTGCGGCTGCGAATGCTGTTGTCAATAGCTCCTATTTCTCAAAGGGTGCTCTGTGGGTCTCCGATGCTTTGAGTAAAGCGTCAAAAGCAGCAGCTGATCTTGGGGGCGGTCAAGGCATTAACAAATAAGCTGCTATGGGGAGTTGCGTTTTATAGATATGTTTTTAGTCAAAATTACATATTTCCATTAGGTTGCTTGTCTATTTTCTAACAATCTAACAATATGTTGGGGGCACAAATTTTAATACCTATTTTCGTTACATATTTCATAAAGAATCAGCTTTCAATGCAAATAGCGTTATAGGCATTAGCCCGCATGAATAGTTCAACTGGTCACAAAGATGAAATTGTCACAAGAGATCAATGAAGGGATTTCTTGTGCACAGTGAGTAAAAGTCTAGTTTATTTTTAGGTCAGTTAAGTTATCATGATTTATTCTTCCAGAGGGATGTGGGGACGTCGACAATTTCACCTTTTATCACAAGCGTTATAGGCATTGGCTATTTGGCTCAACGGAAATAATCAACATTGCTTTAATTACGTTTGTAGCAACCAAGGATATGTTTGGTTGGGAAATTTTATACTTTACTATGAATTTTGATACTAATTACCATGTTTGTTTGTTTACTTTTGTTATCTTACTACTGAAATTAAATCTTTTAGTAATTACAAAATCAAAGAGAAAAAAAAAATCATTATTCATACATTAAATATAAAATTTTAATATATATACACATATGTATGTGTATGTATCTTTATTATATATTTATTTATTTTAATTTTAATTATTTATTTATTTATTTATTTATTTTAATTCAAATTCTTATTTACTACAGAGTATCTCAGTATCAAATAAAATAATTCATATTTTTATTACCATTCCGATTCCATTTTTGAACCAAACACACCCGAAACAAAATGCTCCGGGATAAGAAAGCTATCTCAAAATTTTTGCAATACACAACAAATCCTACTTTGGATAAAATATAAGGACAATCTAATCTTCAAGGCTCAAGCTAATGGTAAGTTTTACACGCAAAGAAATATGGGCGGCCATCCATCCATCCGTGAACTCAACACTGGCCTTGTAAGGGAAAAATTCCTTGATGCTATTCCGTTCTCAACTTCCTTATAGCAGCTTCTCTGCAATTTGCACAGCATTAAGGGCAGCTCCTTTGCGAATTTGGTCGCCACAAACAAAGATGTCCAACCTATTGTGAATGCAGACTTTAAGTAAGATTTCCAGACAGTATATACATACAATACTACAATCAAGAGTGTTATTGGAAGTTGGAACCATGTTTTTACCCATAGTCACCGTCTTGGGAAACATCGCGGCGTATCCTCCCAACTGCAACATCATCTTTGTTAGACACTTCCAATGGGGTGGGAAACCTATTGGCAGCTCGATCATCAACCACCACTACACCGGGTGCCCTCGACAGAATTTCCCTTGCCGTCTCCTGCACATCTAAATCGATATTAGATTTTCTTCGATTTTATATAAAATAGAGTTCAACAGACCAAACAAAATTGAGCTCCACTCCGGAACGAAAAACTATCTCTACTTGATACACATTGACACTACTCTGTGATTACATACGATTAACCATTAAAGGCTACCCAGAAAATGTTGACCCGGGAATTAGAAGAATTAACAGCTTCCAAACTATTCCATAGAACACAAGAAACTGATGCTTCCAAGCAACAATTCATACAAATATTTCCCGTCTTAGAAATTGTTCAGCATAACTTCAAGAACCATCATTACATGCTATCCTATCATATATAAAAGAATATGGTCAACACACCCAGGTTTGGTGAAACCTGGGTAATCTAAATAAGCAGAAAACTTGTGTTCAAAAACATATTTGCAGAGGATTTACATAAAGCAAGAGTCTTACTAATGAGGTTCAATTCCATATAATGACTGAACAAGCAGAAAAGAAAAAGCAAGAACTATTACAGATCCTCAAGATCTTCATTTTTATCTGCCCTGACCATACTGATCGATTGTCAATTAAAATGTCCAGTTCGCATAATTTTTTAATAGATGAACAAAAACAAACAGAAAATTTCTAATCTTACAGAACTGTCCCATCACTCCTTAGTTGCTCAATTTTTTGAGTTGTTTATGTACTCATGGAAATATATGCTTGGTAAACATGTCCAACCCTTAAAATTTTGACAACCAAAGAGTCTGGATCAGAGTTGAAAATCAACATGTACAACAATTGATGATCAAGTTTGATTGAAATATAGATAGCATCATACAATTGGGCATCTAAAGTCTAAACAACACAATTACATATTGAAGGCAAAAAATGGTTGATGTAATAAACTAGCAACCAAACATTACCTCGTCAAGAGGATTCTCAAATTGAAGATTCACACTCTCTGCATGTGCACGCATAACAGGAACTCTAATACACGTTGCTGTGACTTTAACCTCTCCATCATTCTACAATGCAGTCAAAAATAGATTTCAACTAGTATCTAATTTCGGACCATAAAATTGCAGTCGAATACTAGAATGTCAAAAAGAATAAGAAGATTCGATACGAGCACCAGTCAAAGAAAAAATCTTTACCCATATCTTCCTTGTCTCTTTCACCAATTTCATCTCCTCTTCATTATACCCATTTGATTGAACAGGTGCATTATGCGAGAACAGATTGAAAGCATACTGCACACAGCAATGAAATTTTAATGATGAATTTACAGAAATTAGATGGACTACAAATCTTCCATAAACCAAAAAATGTTCAAACCAAACAGAAGAAGCAAAGCCAGCAAACCTGCTGTGTGAAGATGTTACAAGTTGGTTCTTTCCCATCTAATACCTATTTAAGAAAAAGGAAGCACACAAAATTAACTTTCTATGAAAACAAAATTAGTTTACACTCTATATAAGATGAAAAACAGTGAAAATAATAAAAAGAACACCTCACGAGTCTGCTGAACAAGCTCTTCCATGGCTGCAGCTCCAGCACCACTAGCAGCCTGGTACGTACTAACAACCATCCTCTTAACCTGTAAAAGATTACAAAAGAAAATAAACAAGAATTATTTCCTCTTCCTTTTTTTTATAGTGCTATTTTAAAAACTGGGTTTCAGAGGTGAGCAAGGCACGCGCTATTAACTTCAAACTCAACTGCCAAATAAATATCCAGTAGCAAAAACAATTTAAGAATTAATTGAACATACAAGAAACCGTATATATGTACATTGGTCATCAACTGTAGTGGTTTTTCTTGATTTAGTCTTAAACAACTTTTTATGCTTAACTAGGTCCAAAATTTCGCCTTTGCTGTTAAAATCAAGAACTAAATTGAAAAAATTCACTATAGTCAAAAACTAAATTGTATAAAATACTATAGTCAAAGACTATCGGGGTAAAACTACTAGAGAACTAAATTGGGTATTAATAGAGGTAAAATTGCCAATGACTCAATTGTGTAAATCTATCAAAGTCAAGACCTAATTAAACACAAAAAAATCATATCGAGAAAAACCATTATAGGAGTAAATTGAGTATTAACTAATATGTACACAGTAGTCTCACCTTAGCGCGGCGATGAAGCGGGGTGGCAGCCATTAAGCAAATAATAGTGGAGCAATTGGGGTTGGCAATAAGCGCTCCCTTTCCAGAACCGAGCTTGATATGCGCCATTGCCTCGGGATTGACCTCCGGGATCACGAGCGGCACTCCCTCGTCCATACGAAAAGCAGAGCTATTATCTACAACAACGGTCCCCTTCTGGACCGCTACCGGCCCAAACTTCTTGCTAATAGATCCACCGGCGCTGAATAACGCAATGTCTACTCCTTCAAAGCTATCATCCGTGAGCTCCTCAACGGTGTATTGCTTGCCCTCGAAGATGAGGTTCCTGCCAGCGGAGCGTTTGCTGGCTAGGAGCTTGAGGGAACGGTAAGGGAAGTCGCGGTCGGAGAGAACGGAGAGGAACTCTTGGCCTACGGCGCCAGTCACTCCGACAATGGCGACGGAAGGGGCGTCTTCGCGAAGGGACATACGGACCCGGGAGGGCGGAGTTCGGGAGGTGGTGGAGGGGTGATGGATGGTGGCGCCGGCGCCGGCGCCGGAGAGGAATTGGTTATGGCGGAGAGAGAGAGTTGAGAGTTTCATTGTTAGATGTTACGGCGGACGCGGCGGAGACGGACGGATTGTAGGGTTTATGCCTTTGGAAGTGAAAAACCAAAAATGCAATACAAGGGACGAAATGTATAATGCCACGTAAGCAAATGGTCGTCAAAATTTTTCTCCTGTGGGCCTTGCCGCAAATGGTTTGAGACTTGTCGGCGTTTTCTACAATTACATTTTTTAGTAATGTTTATTACTGAGTAATTAGAGTTGTAGTACATGTACTCCATAACTATAATTTTACTCTCTAAATTTTACTTCTTGATGTGATCGATTTTAATAAGTTATTTTTTTATATATAAATCTCAATACAAGTGTCTACATCAAAATTTTGTGTGTGTGTAAGTATAAGTTGTGAGTACAACATGAAAGTACATGAAACATTTTCCTAGTAATTATTAGGGCATCCCCATTAGGGGATTCATACCCAAATTTTGGAACAATAAAATCTACTTACTTTACTTTTTAACTAATGAGAAGTCAAAAATTATGCTGCATTTTTCTCCTGCAATGCAGACAAGTTGTCAGAAGTTTTAAAAAAATAATAATAACAAATGAAGGGTGAGAGTCGCAGGTGCGTCTCACCCTTCTGCTTGGCGGCACACGCGCCCGCCAAGGCGTTTCAAAGTGGCGGCCAGCCGGCCACTCTGAAATTAATTGTTTCTGGTCATTGCCATTGGCAACGGTCATTTTTCCAGCTGTTGCCAATGGCAACGACCATAATTTGTGCCGTTGCAATTTGCAACGGCACAACTTATTATTATTTTTTTATATTTTTTTGTTAATAATTATCATTTTATTTGTTATAAATAACACATCTTTCACAAATTTTAACACTTTTCATCTTATTCTCAATTTTTATATTTCTCTCAATTTATTCAACTCTCTCAATTGGTTGAGTACATATGGAACAACAACGGCAATTAATTTAACCGCTTTGTATTTTTTTTATGCGTTTGAATTTATTTTTAACCGCTTTGTAGTTTAATTTTTAAGCAATTAGTTGTTTAATTTTCATTTTATAACTATCGTATTAATTAATTAGGCTTACTATGTTTATTTTAATTATAAGTTTGGAAATGAAAGCTTGCAATTTTTATGTATGCTAATTTACGTATTATTTTTACGTATCATTTATGTTTACCTCTAAAATTATAAATTTTTAAATCAAATAATAAAGAAATAATTAAAATATGGAGATAAAATGGTGGGTCCATAAAAAGTTGGAAAAAAACTTGAAACTAATGGGAAGAAGAGATTTTGTGATTGAGTGAGATAGCGGATGATGAGGTGGATGTTGGGGCCCACAAAAATTAGGGGTAAAATCCTAAACTATTGAGGATGCCCTTAATATTGGACCTTGATAAATTGTCACTTTATTATGGATAGGGAACAACTTGGGCAAATTATGTTGTGCAACCGTGTGCACCATGCATGGTGCACACGGTTGCAAAACGATGTCGTTTTACTTTTAAAAAAAAAATCATTTTCAATTGTCGTTAGTTACGTAAACATATATTCATAATTTTATAATTTCACATTCTGATGAATGTATAGTTATGAAGTTATGGATGTGTAGTTATGCAATTCTGAATGTATAGTTATGAAGTTATGGATGTGTAGTTATGCATGCAATTTTGAATGTATAGTTATGAAGTTATGGATGTGTAGTTATGCATGCAATTCTGAATGTATAGTTATGAAGTTATGAATATTATTCTGAATGTATAGTTATGAAGTTATGGATGTGTAGTTATGCAATTATGAATGTATAGTTATGAAGTTATGAATGTATAGTTATGCAATTCTGAATGTATAGTTATGAAGCTATGGTTGTATAGTTCAAATTATGCACACTGTAACAGCCCACTTTTCTTAATCTAAATTCCCGAATACTTATCTTAATAAGATAAGCTAAGCAAGAAAATAAAAGAAAGATGTAACAACTTAATTCTATTTAAAACCATCCAACGGGTGTTACCACCACAGTTACCACTCGAGGTGACTGCACAGGCTAAAAAGGTAAATAATTAAACAGTCAACTTCATTAAAACTTTAAAGTTGGGGGTACAAACCCCGGTGTTCAACACTGACAAAAGAGTAACTACGATCCAACAGTCAGTCAAAGTCTAACATCAATATCAGTACTAGTCAAAATAAAAAATCATAAGCAAACTAGGCTCTAAAGCTCATCTACGCACTAACTACTCTCGTGCGCGCTCAACAACTGGTCCTACCTGGGGTTACAAAAACAGTTTGGAAATAAACCCGTTAGCACGAAGCTAAGTATAAAATCACTCAAACCTGTAAAGTACTATAGAATATAGATTTTGAAAATCAATTTGCAAGCATACATAACTCAAGTACTTTCAACACTTAGACAATAACTCGACAACTCAAAATCAAATCTATATGCTTGCAACCTAGTCAACATGTAAATCAACACAATAGTCATGCTTAACAAATATGAGTAAACATAGCTCAATATATACTCATGCTTTCAAGCCCATCAATAAGCAATAACAAGGTATATAACTCAACGTGATCGAGATGCAACACATGTGAAAGGTAAAGCCAAAAAGAAATAAGTATAAGTATATACTCTTGCTATCAAAAAGTATACAATTTCTTTGGAGGTTCCTGTTGAATCACAAAAATTCACTTTTCTCTTCTTTCTCTTGAGTCACACAGACTCACTTTATCAACTTTCATCTTGAGTCACACAGACTCGCTTTCTCATCAATAAGCATGGGCGAGGCAGGAACTTCACCACTCGTGAATGGATCTGATCTGGGCTCGGCATATAGCCAGCCTAATTAACCATCTCGCCCACCTAACCTCTCTCTCGGGTTCTACACTCAAAATTGGTGGAATCGGTATCTTACTTGTCAGTGCGCACACTCCCTAACCGGGATTCCAAGTCTGTCGGGTAATATCCAACCTAGTAACCCAGGAATATCGAGCAAGTTACTCATAATGGACCGCAATGTCCAAATCTTTCTCAAACTTTCATTCTTTCACTTTTCCTTCCGAAAGGACATAGTCCTAACGGGCCTCCAAAACCAATTTACCTCACAATAGATAAATATATAGACATGCCTCATGCAACAACCTTCTCATGCCATAAACTCTCAATATGCAACTCATGCACAAATAAACTCAATCAACAGTTCTTTCCCACAACTTTGGAAAAACAAATATCATGCAACTCTCAATGCAATATGATAATGATTTTCCAAAATAGATATAGATTGTTGAAATAAAACTTAGGCTTACTTAGAGCCAATGATTCACCTTAAGTCAATGAAATGCACTAACACAAATTCTTTACTGTAAACCAAATTCTCGTCTCCTTCACTGTAATTCTCAAAACAAGTATTTCTTAAGCAACAATTCTCAAAGTTTAGCACAACTTCTCAATAAATGCTAGCAAGTAATTTGGCACGCTTCTTAATCAAATAACAAGTATATAACATGCTTCTCACTTCATGAAATATAATCAGATGCTTATGCCACTTCACTGGAATGCTTCACAAGCCAAAACTATCAACACAGCAAACATAATCTTCACAAGAACATCTATAAATCATGCTTTACAACTCCAAAATCAATGAAACAAATTTCTACAAGTGCATTATAACGAGCCTGAGTATCCAAGCCTCAAGGGCCCACGAGTCCCAGTCCGAACAACGCGTAGTTGAGCCTCAAAGGGCCCGGTCAGTACATAGTATAACTTAGCGGAGCTTGGTGGCGGGGCTTGGGAAGCCCCGCCACTTGGCTCCGCCAAGTAGCGGTGCCTGGCAACGAACCATGCCATGGCCCGTTGCCAAGGGCCGTCCCTTAACGAGGCTAGCCAACGGACCATGGCGTGGTTCGTTGCCTAGCTCCGTTGAGTTTACTGGTGCACCTTCTGTGTGCAACAGTTGGCTCCTTCTTCCCTGTAACAGCAAATCATCCATAAGTCAACTACAACACACAAATAGCCCAATCACAACAAGTGTTTAGCATTTCTACATATTAACACACAAGAAAGGCAGTTAACAGAGATGAAAATAGGTTTGGGAGTCCATGGTTTATACCTTTTCGTGTTCCTCCTCCTTGCTTGGATCTCAGCCTCCTCTCCACTCAACTTCCACCACTACCTTCACCACCTAAACACCCCAAACAACAACACAAGCTAAGGCTAAGGAAAACTCAGAAATTTGGAGGTCAAAGATGACACTAAAGCAAAGTGAAGAGAAGAATGGTGAGGAATGAAACTTATTGTGTGTGCCTCTTCTTTCTAGCAGACAAAGATTGAGAGAGGCAAGGGAATGAGATCAGGAAATGAGAAGTGAATAATTTGGCTTTTATAGAGTGCAAAACCCTAGGCAAATCTCTAATGATTGGTTGGGGGTAGAAATGGGATTTTGCTTGTTTCTAAAGGATATCAGACAAAGGTTGAAAAGTGTTCATGGTCCACCTTGCACCATGAACCGTAGTCTAAAAGTGACTTTTGAATAACTTTGAGGTCAAAGTAGATTTTTCCAAAAATTGTTTTCTAGTTAAACACTTGGTTCAGGTTTCTCATAGTTCTTTTCGATTTCACTCAGAATGACTTTTTGGGTCAAAACTTAGTACATAATGTACCCAAAAATTTAGGATTTCTGAAATAGAATAAACCTCGGCGTTGAATTTATTTAAAAACTTGGCTCAAAATATTTAATTCAAACACTGTTTTCGAAATAAATTTTTGGAAGAGTGAAAAATGGTTATTTTGGAATTTCGTAAAATAGAATTTAGGAAATTAAATTTTAGGTTGTCACAATAACGCCGTTAATGGCAATCGAAATTGATTTTTTTTTTTTGAAGTCGGACGTCAAAACGACGTCGTTTTTGCAACCGTGTGCACTATGCATGGTGCACACGGTTGCATAGCATAACAACACTACAACTTGCGGTTCATTACTTTTCCCCATGTTTGGTTAGATGAAAAAAAAATCCAAGAATTTTTTTTTTTTTTTTAAATTTTGGGAAGAAAGTATCACATGATTGAACAATTTTGTCTTTATTATATTAGTAAAAATGGTCAAAAGTGCTTCAACTTTACTCAAAAGTACAATTAGGACCTTCAACTTTAAAAAAGTGCAATTAAACACTCAAACTTGTTATTTAGAATCATCTAAACCCAATAACCGGTAATTTACATAGAATAACCGGTCATTTAAGATTCCAGCGACATTCCAGGGAATAAAATATTTCGGCGAACATAAAAAAAAATTCGGTGGCCGGAGAAGTCGACCGGCCGGTCGCCTTCTCCATTGGAGAGGACGACTGGCCAATCGTCTTCTCCAATGGAGAAGGCGACCAATCTGGTCGTCCTCTCTTGGAGAAGATAACCAGTCTTGTCACCCTATCCTAGAGAAGAGTAGAAGACGACCTCCGGTCATCTTCTCCGGTGGGAAATGGTCTTCTCCGGCGGTCAACGACGGTCAACGTCGATTATTTTACCGGTAAATTAGACTTATTTGACTCATTTTGACAAGTTTTGAGTGTTTAATTAAACATTTTTTAAAGTTGAAGGTCTAATTGCACTTTTGAGTAAAGTTGAAGGGTCTATTTGACCATTTTTCCTTACTTTTATTATCATTTATCATTGTGTAGGGGCAATTTAGTCTTTATACTCATTATTCCTGATATAGTATATACGATGGTATTTGTTGCTATACTGTACGGTGAATGGAGTACTAACGCTCGAGATCCTCTGATAGTGGGTCGGTAATTTTGGGGCATATAATACAGGTATGAAGTAGGTGAAAAAAGAATGTGGTGTGCCAAAAATTTGTTTAGAGCATATCTTGAGCTTATCAGGTCTTTTTAAAGTGAAATTGCTTGAGGACAAGCAAACTAAAGTGTGGAACTTGTGATAAGCGTCAAAATATGCTAGTTTTGAGGAACCTTTTATAAGTGTTTTTGCATGTTTTTAACCTGAAAGTCTTGCTCTTGAGGGTAATTTATCCTAAAAACACAGTTTAGCGCAAAGATACCTTCCCAATTGTATTTTGCATGATTATAGGTGCTTTTGGGCAAGGAAAGTGGCAAAACAGGCTAAAGAGATCAAGTCCAAGAAAAGAGCGCACACGAGCACCCAAACACGTCACAAGCCACGCACGTGAGGAAGAGAAAAGAAGAACTATTTCCCATTTACAACCACCTTCACGGCGTGAGAGCAGCGTAAGAGAGACAAGGCAAAAAGCGTGGGTTATTCCCCATTTACGAAAGCTTCATGGCGTGAGGTCCTGAGTAAATCCGCATTAAAGGAGCCGGACAAAGCTGAGCGCGGAGGGAGACTATTTCCCAATTACGCCGGTGTCACGACGTGACGCCGTGCGTAAATGGGAGGCTAAATAAAAAAGGGCATATTTAAGGCCTATTTCAGCTTTCTTGAAGGGGAAGTTACACAATTTTAGAGAGAATTTTCAGAGTTTTTAGAGAGAAGTTTTAGATCTAGATTAGCTTAGTTTTTCTCTCTCTAGGGTTTTATCAAAAAACCTTCGGATTTGCAAGAAGATTTGGAGATTTGGAGCAATTGTGGCTTGGATCTTCATCTCCTCTTTGCTATTGAAGAGATCTAGCTTACATTTGGGTAAAATCTACCACTTAATCTTTATTGCTTATATCTTGTTTTGCCTATCTTGCAATTGCTTGATCTTGATCTTAATGATGGTAGGCTAAAATTTTAGGGATTGGGATTGTTGTTAAAATTGCTATTATGTTGTTGGGTTTGTTTGATTTCTCATATTGTGGTGATTGATTGTTGATGTTATGGATGTCTTGTTGTTGAGGGAGATCTTTGTAGCTTCTTTGGAGTGGGGCTCATCTCCTTGGTTGATGTTGGATCCTAGATTTAGGCAAGAGATTGCTAAATCTAGGTAGACCTCTTGACACTCTACATTCCCCGCCCTAGATCCGAGAGGACAACGGCCCGGGAAGGAACGTAGGCAAGGTGTTCGTTAAATTGCCTCGTAGAGAATGAGAATTCCTAAGGGAGGCGTATAGACCGAATTGGTTACGCACTAGCAAGCCGTTCCTCTTGACTAGTAACTCGCATTCAAATCACCACAACCTCTCATTTTAGGGAGTAACCAATCACACAATGCAATTGGAGCACAATCCTAACCCGTTTTCCCTTTTATTTGTTTCCTATTTCTTCTAAGCTCTTCATTCCTTGATCCTTATCAATCAACTCTTCACTCAACGTTACTTGAATCGAATCACTTAAACGCCAAATCAACCTCATCGTACCTTCTACTCAACTTCCAAGTTGTCATTCCTTGAGTACGATACTCGGGGTGGTTCTCACTCCCCGTTTTATTCCCTTTTACACCTTACATCTTCAAACGACCCTTGCATAACAAAATCTTTTTGACAACACGAATGAAATGAGAACCGTAAGCGATTCGTGGCTTGTCACCAGCCGCAGTAGTCGGTGCGTCCTTGACCGGGTTCCTAGCTGGCTCATGCGGGCAACCAGGCTAGGCAGTCAGTGTGTCCCCAACCGGGTGCACATTCTAGAGGCAGTTAAGGGCGAATTTCGTGGAGATTGTTTCCTTGCGTGACAAGCAGTTTCCTTCTTTCATATTAGGCAGTTACTCTGCCAGTTTTGGTAGATTCCAAAGCCTATTTTTAGTTATTTTCCCATTTTCTTGCCAGGGCCTAATTCCTTGTATAAATACCCCGCGGGGTCACTTTGTAACGGATCCACTTTTCAAGTAACCGAACGTTACTCAGCCCTATTTTCTTCTCACAAACTTACACTTTCAATTTAGTATTTTACGGTAGTGTTGGCCCGCCAAACAACTGCCATAAGCCGTAAAGCCAACAGTGAACGAACATAATAGGAAACTGCTTTCCTTGCAAAGATTTCTATCTTACATGACGGAAGTTTGGTGATGAAAGAGAGTCTATTCTTTAGAAATAGGTGTCTCGAGATCAAGAAGAGTTTTTGACGTCTTATAGTTGTTGGTTGTTTTTCTTGGGGTTTTCTTTTTCTTATGATCCAAAAAAATAACAAAAAAAAAGAGGTTCTATAATAATAATATTTTAATTTTAAAACTCTTAAATTAGTTCAAATTTTGTGTTATTTTCAATTTGAAGTGTATAAAATTAAAGTATTAATGCCAAAGAGAAAATTTCACTTTTAATCCATCAATTATTTCACATTCTTCAATTTGGAACCAACTTGTCTTTCAATGTTTTAAAATGTAGTCCTTTAATTGTTTCACAAATTGTAAGTGTGATCTCGACTTCATAAAGCTAACAACTAAGTAGAGGTGTTTCATGTTCCACACGAGACTTTTGGTTTGAGGGATTTACCCAAAACATAAGTACACTATTCAACTAATCAATTGCCTTTTTGGTTTCTCCAAACTAATGAGCGTATCTATGAATTTGAAATGCAATATAAAATCTGAATGTGATAAAATTTTATTTAACATTAAAACTATTTTTAAAAAACTATTAATAATGTTATAATTGTAAAGAAATACTTCATAGTTAAAAATAATTTGATATTAAAAATATAATTTCAAATAAAAATAGAATAAGCATAAGTTGTTAATAATAATTCAGCATAACAATTAACACAATTTAATATATATATAAGTGTCTTAGGTGAATAGTCAATTTAAATATCCGACTTTGAGCGGTTCTGATGATATTAAATATGTAAATTTGAATAAAAATTGAATAAATATAAACACTATAATAACCAACAACTAATAAGGGTAAATTAGACTTTTAAAATAAAAATGAAATTTCTCGCAAAAAAATAAAAAATGAAATAAGCTTATATCAATAAGTCACTCAAAGTAGCTTTTTCATTTTCAGCTTATTGGCATCAATAAATTAAGCCAAAAAGTTGTTTACCAAATAGTGATATTGGAGTATCACAATAGTTGATTTATATGGTTTTTGCAGGTTTTGATGCACATGTGGATGAGAGAGAAGATTTAGGATTTGGAGGGAAAACTTGTTTTTTATCTGCACAGTGGGCCCCACCAAAGTTGAAAAGCCAGTTGTGTTTGTTGTGTGAAGCGCACTAAAAGCGCCCGAGCGTGATTTCCTTAGCTTTTTTTTTTTTTTTTTTTTTTTTTTTTTCTATCCCTTCTCTCTCACGTGTTCTCTTTCCTAGTCACACCTACAAAAACTCTTCAAAATCTATGACTATTGAGGATGCTCTTAGCTATTTGACCAGTCAAACAAGCTAGACACTCATGATAAGAGATAATACCTCCAATGGTCCTCCGAGTATTAGGAGTTTACTAGCTGTGATCATCCGAGTTTTAAATGACTACGAGACGTCCTTCATGTTTTAAAAAATAACCATTTTGGCTTGCTGATTCCAAAGCCCTTCTTTCTGAATGAAGAACCATCAACAAAGTAAACCATGGTGGCCGGCCTGAGAAATAAAGCCTTACAAGAGATTGGAAATGAAAGTAAACCACTATAAAGAATAACTACTGTGAGAACCCCCTATAGAAGAATACTCTATTTCATCAAAGTAACTTTCCAAAAGAGATCGAGTCAATGACTTAAAATTGTTTACTCTTGCCGACATTCTCTAACTGGCACTTGAATCAAACCGCTTGCCTAAACCATGCAAGGGTTTCATTAGAATTCAAGATTCCCTTCCCCTTGTATCCTACAACTTACTTGTGGTTCTACAGATGCAGATGCATTTAAGTGTACTGAAAAATTAAACTACTTTAACTTAAATATTGGCACCTAAGAAGCACAAATATTGGCACTTAAGTTGTACATACAACCTAGAAAGAAGATATCAAATGGAACTAACAGTTTTCCTTTTGGGTAAATAAATATTCTAAAAATGAATGGTAAAGATCAACCTGAACATTCAAAGTCTGTGGTATAAACCCCCATAAAAATCAATAGAAATTCAATGACAAAACAATAAAATGACATTAGAGGAAAAATGGAGTGGATTATATACAGTGGACAATGGATGTATACCTGACGTCTTTCATGGTTTCCTCTCAAGATTGTAATTCTTTGAGCTGTATTAGGCATAAATAACACCATCACATTCAAAAGAGCTATTAGATAACTTAATATACATTAGAGTGTACAACGTTATAAAACCAAATACTAGTTCCCAACAATGCTCAGATAAGCTAATAGTAAACCACATAAAACACGACCACCAAAAGACATTACTGTTGGCGGGCTTCGACTTTCTTCTTCTGCCAGAGCCTATCAAGAGCACTGTCTGCATCTCCCTGCAAGACATAATTCAAGCATTTCATTAGGCTAGAATTTTTTAGGGATGTATTAGGCATAAATAACACAATCACATTCAAAAGAGCTATTAGACAACTTAATATACATTGAGTCTGAGTTTCATAAAGTGTTACTTTAATACACCATGTATAATAGTATAACAAACCGATCAAGAATAAAGACAGTACATAACAAAAATTCAAATCGTCAAAGACCACCCCAACTTATAAGACCTCAGTGAAGATTACCTCATCAAAGTTGAAAGAATTTCCAGCATGCTTCATAAAATGAACACGGAGGAAAAGAAACGCAGAACATGCACCAGCAAACAAGTGAACAACTATCAAGAAATTTGAGTGTAAAAAATGCAGTGATGCAGAGATGAAGGTTTGGTATGCATCTAGCTAGTCTAGGGTATTATAGCAAAGCTGTGTGAAACATCAACCAACAAAATATAACGACAAACACAAAGGAATATTGATTACATGACATCCTTAATTTTCATGAGAGGAAATGCCTTCACAATTGTGAGAGTGTAGTTACAATAGCAAATTACAGCACCACCAGGCTCCTATAAATGCCTAATAAATGTTACTAAACACCCAACAATTATTTTGTCAAACAAACTTGAAGAGAAAGAAATTAGAGTAACACCCACTTTATAAATTACAGAATAAAAAAATTCGCAACATCAACTTGCCTGTGCACGAACAAATCCACACAAAGCTGCCTTCGGAATAAATTAATAATAATTCGAAATATAATACCAATAAACCCTAAAATACAAATATATCAACATTATTTACTAAAATTCGAAATAAATTAATAGTAAATTCGAAATAAATTAATAATAATTAAAAAAAAAAAAAACTTACTCGCGGCTGTAGGTGCGTTGGCGGTGCGGCTCTTCGTCGGCGGCTTGTCTATGTGTGGCAGAGTGGCGGCGGAGGCTGTGCGATGCTGTGGCTATGGCTGGGCAGCGGAGACCTCGGAAAGAAGGGGCGGTGCGGTGTGGCGGTGGCCAATGGCGGAGCGACGACGAAGGCTCCTGGCTGTGCGTCGGCGATGGGAAGAAGGGAGAAGTGCTGCTGGGCGTGGTTGGGTGGGAGAAGGGAGAAGGGCTACTGGGCGTTGTTAGGTGGGAGAACTAAAAATGAATTTAAAAATGCCCAAAACTCTATAACGTCAGCTATTAACAAATAGCCGACGTTATATATGGAATATTAAAAAAATAATCTACGACATCGGCTAAATAGATAACCGACGTCGTAATATATTTATTATTATTATTTTTTATTTATAACGTCGGCTATTTTCTAATAGCCGACCGACGTTAAAGCCCCGACATTATATGTGAATTCTGTAGTAGTGGATTCAGGGGATTTAATTTGGCTATGTTAGGTAAACAAAGATGACGTTTTCTCACAAACCCCAGTTCCCTTGTTGCAAAAGTTTATAAGGCACGATATTTCCCTAATACCTCATTTATTGATGCCAATGTAGGAAATTGCAAGTTATTCTTGGAGAAGTATTATGGAAGCTCATGATATAGTTGTAGCAGGGGTACGAAGAAGAATTGGTGATGGAGAAACAACATTAATCTAGGGATACCCATGGTTACCAGATGATCACAGTCCCCTTATTCAAACAGATATGCAATTCTGTAGTAGTGGATCTCAGGGGATTTAATTTGGCTATGTTAGGTAAACAAGCATGGCGTTTCCTCACAAACCCCAGTTCCCTTGTTGCAAAAGTTTATAAGGCACGGTATTTCCCTAATACCTCATTTATTGATGCCAATGTAGGAAATTGCAAGTTATTCTTGGAGAAGTATTATGGCAGCTCATGATATGGTTGTAGCAGGGTATGAAGAAGAATTGGTGATGGTGAAAAAACTTTAATCTAGGGATACCCATGTGACAGGATAATGGTGCTGGCACCCGTCCCGGATCATAAGCAGCACCTGACCCGACACCATATTTAACCCGACATCGTGTGGAATTCCAACAGGAAGAACTCCAACGGGCAGAACACCAACGGGTGAAAACATTATGGCCATTCATTGCATTGAAGGGAGAGAATTAAAGCTGAGCGCCTCATTCATGATTCTTCATGCTATTGCTGTTAGCCTCAGCTCCCCAATTATGACTCTTCATGTTGTTACCGTTAGGACTTAGCATAAATATAACTCCCCTCAGCTAGCAAGGGGGAGGACAGGTTGTACTCTCTATACTGAAACAAAGCAATACAACTATTGTTACTTTCTTGTTCGTTACTTTATATTATATTTCCGGTAACATTATTACCGTCATTGGTGCTTTCATTGAGAGTTTGAGTCCAATACTCAAGCAGGCTACGACACACACAACTCATTCCTCTTTCAACAGCAAGCTTGAAAGAATGGTGTCCCGCAGCTCCCACGGTTCCCACAACGTGAACAATGGCAATGTCTCAGGTGACCTCCGGGACCAACTCACCAACAATCACGGAGGGGACCTCCAAGAACAGCTCGACAACTGGAGGCCCGGGGACCTTCGAGACCAACTCAACAATGGAGGAAACCCTCGAGACCAACTCAACAATGGAGGGGACCTCCGAGACCAGCTCCACAATGGAGGGGCGAACCAAGTCGTGAACTTCCAGGCGACCATCCAGCAAGCGGTGGCGGCGACACTAAACCAAATGGCGGTGGGACTACAAGGCCAAGTGCCCCCGCCGCGGCCCCAGGAAATAAGGGTGGAGACCCAAAGAAGTGGACCGGCCAGACGACAACCAGGCCCTTCCCAATCCGCACCAGAACGATTGGGACAAAGGGCGCCCGTGCGGCAAAGATTAGGATCACGGGCCGAGGGATCCTCTACCAGAGGTCCTCGCCAACACGAAAACAGAGAAGCCGAGAGATCACCCACAGAGGAGGTGGGCGAGTCTCGGGAGCCGACCCCACGCCAACACGTTGATGAGTCGGCCTTACGTCGACACTTGGAGGAGCGACGCGTCGAAGAGCCGGCTCCGCGACGGCACTCGGCGGGGAAGCGACGCGTTGATGAGCGGGTTCCATACCAACACTTGGAGGAGCGGTAGCCGGCCCCGCGCCGGCACCCTGATGAGTCGACCCTGGTCGAGAGGCTGCAGAGAAGAATCGAGGAGTTAGCAAGAAGGGTGGAGGCACGGGAGCAATCGCCGGAACCCGAGGTACGGATGGCAGCACCATTCTCCCCAAGCATCATGGACATACCTTTGCCGAGAGACTTTAGGTTGCCCGCCATCAAGGAGTACACGGGGGTCACTGACCCACGCGTCCATATGACGAGGTACAAGGCTGCTATGGTAATGATCGGGGCAGGGGACGCCATCATGTGCCGAGCGTTCTTGTCCACCCTAGATGGAGCGGCCCAAGACTGGTTCAACACTATCCTTGATGGGTCGATACAAAACTTTGGGGAGTTGTCCAAGAGCTTCCTGACATACTTCTCCGGTAGCATACAGCGTAAGAAACCCTTCTCTCACCTCTGTGTAGTGAAGCAAGATAGAGGCGAGAGCCTCAAAGACTTCCTGATAAAATGGAAAAAGGAAGTCAATAATGTCTACGACTTCGACTCCAAGGTGGCGATCCCGATATTTATCCATGCCTTAAGATCAGGGTATTTCCACAAGCAGTTGAACGCCCACCACCCCCGCTCTTACGAAGATCTGGTAAGGACGGCTAGCCGCTATGCCGAAGCAGAGGACGTCGACAGAAAGAAGAAGGACGAAGAGGATGGAAGGAAAGGTGGGAAGCATGGGAAAGCGGGTCCGCCCAGCCAGGCACCACTCTCGAACCACCCGACCGCAGGGAAAGGCCGAGACCACGAACGACCTCGCCTGGTTCCCTTGCATAATCTAACTCCTCTTACCCATCCCGTCAGTGTCATTCTAAAGCAAGCTGAGGAGATGGGAATGTTAGAATTCCCCGAGGAGTGCATGAAGGTCTCCCCGAAGGCGGATCAAACAAAGTACTGCAGGTTCCATAGGCAAACCGGCCACGATACGGATGAGTGTCACGTTTTGAAGAGACAAATAGAAGAACTCATCCAGCAGGGCTACTTCCGACATTTCGTCAAGCGATCCAAGCAGCAGCAACAGCCGCAACACAATCCACCAAAAAATGTCTGGAGGAATGAGGATGGCACAGAGCCGTCCACCTCGAACGCCAAAAAAAGAGAACAGGACCAAATATCTGAGCAGAATGATAGCGAGAAAGAAACCGAGGTGGCGCCCAGACGACAAAAGAAGCACACCATACACTTTATCTATGGTGGACCCGCAGGGGGCGACACACCCGAAGAAAGAAGTGGGAGAAGTGGTGAGTCTTCCTAGAGAAAAGAAACAGAGACAGGAGGCCATCACCTTCTCTGATGATGACCTCCCAGAGGGCCCGTTACCCCATCGTGACGCCCTGGTGATTAAGATGGACGTCAACGATGTCATGGTCCACCGCATCTTAATCGACACAGGAAGCTCAGTCAACGTGATGTATTACGATGCCTTCACCAAGTTAGGGATACCTAGGAACCAGCTCAAAGAAGTACGTACCCCACTCTCTGGATTTACGGGTGATTCAGTGGAGACAGAGGGGTCAGTGGTGATTCGCAAACTTGACGTAGAATTCATCGTGGTAAGACTCTCTTGTGCGCACAACATCATATTGGGGAGGCCGGCACTGGAGGACCTCAAGGCCATAGTGTCGGTGGAACACTTGTGTATGAAGTTCCATACTCCGAATGGGGTAGGAGTCATCAAAGGAGACCAGCGAGCAGCCCGCAGTTGTTACGTAAAAGCATGTAAAAAGATTGGCAGAAAGGATCTGCAAGTCCACACCATCTACAAGGATGATCGATCGGGTATGGAGCTCAGAACATTTAGTTAGATATTATTAGTAATACTTTGTAGTCATGGTCCGCCCAGACCTGAAAACAATATTTTGTAATCATGGTCTGCCCAGGTTACTTTGCTCAAATAAAAGGTTCTCAACACCACCTTCGATCAACCAAAAGCCGGCCGACGCCGCATTGTAAAAAAAAAAAAAATTCAAAAAAAAAGATAAAATAATAATAAAAATAGAGAACCGAGTCCTCGGCCACGGGTTGGCTGAGACAAAACTCGGGTGGCCGAAGCATGAGCCTCGGCCGGAAAAAAAAAAAAAAAAAGGGCCGGGCAGCGCCTCAGCCACAGTCCGAGGCGCACGTCTCGGCATTCTGGGCGAGGCGATGCCTCGGCCAGATAGCTGAGGCCGCGCCTCAGCCACAGGCCGAGGTGCACGTCTCGGCCTTCTGGTCGAGGCGACGCCTCGGCCAGATGGCTGAGGCCGTGCCTCAGCCGTGCGCCTCGGCCACAAGCCGAGGCGCGGCGCCTCGATCCAAAAAAAAAAAAAAACAAAAAAGGCCGGGCAGCGCCTCAGCCACAGGCCGAGGCGCACGTCTCGGCCTTCTGGTCGAGGCGACGCCTAGGCCTCAGCCAAGGCCGAGGCGCACGCCTCGGCCAAGTGGCTGAGGCGCGGCGCCTCGATCCAAAAAAAAAAAAAAAAAAAAGCCGCCAGGCGCACGACTCGGCCAGGCAGAGGCACAGCACCTTGGCCTAGGGCCTGAGGCGCACGCCTCGGCCACCGAATGAGGCAGCACCTCGGCCGGGGGCCTGAGGCGCACGCCTCGGCCAGGCCGAGGCCCGCGTCTCGGCCACTGGCCAGAGCGGTGCCTTAGCCTGTCGAGGCGACGCTTCGACCACGATCGGCCAAGGCGCACGCCTCGACTACGATCGACCGAGGCGCACGCCTCGGCCACGGTCGGTCGAGGCGACGCCTCAACCGCGATCGGCCAAGGCGACGCCTCGGCCACGATCGACCGAGGCGCAGGCCTCGGCCACGAGCGGTCGAGGCGACGCCTTGGCCACGAACGATCGGCCGGGGTGCACGCCTCGTCCACGATCGGTCGAGGCTACGCCTTGGCCATGATCGGCCGGAGGCACGCACCTCGGCCAGCCTAAGCCGCAGCCCGTCTCGGCCAGCATAAAAAAAAAAATTTCATGTATGATTTGGAAAATAAAATCACATACTAGGGATCAACCGGGCACGATATCAAGCAAATTCAGCCTTACTCCCAAGTCAACTTAAGCACATCCGTAGACTCAGGAGTAGGGGGGACTGGTGACAGGATAATGGTGCTGGCACCCGTCCCGGATCATAAGCAGCACCTAACCCGACACGATATTTAACCCGACATCGTGTGGAATTCCAACAGGCAGAACTCCAACGGGCAGAACACCAACGGGTGGAAACGTTATGGCCATTCATTGCATTGAAGGGAGAGAATTAAAGCTGAGCGCCTCATTCATGATTCTTCATGATATTGCCGTTAGCCTCAGCTCCCTAATTATGACTCTTCATGTTGTTACCGTTAGGACTTAGCATAAATAGAACTCTCCTCAGCTAGCAAGGGTGAGGACAGACTGTACTCTCTATACTAAAACAAAGCAATACAACTATTGTGACTTTCTTATTCGTTACTTTATATTATATTTCCGGTAACATTATTACCGTCACCATGGTTACCAGATGATCACAACCCCCTTATTCAAACAGATATGCCTGAGGAGTTGAGAGGTGCCAGGGTGGCAGGATTAATTGATGAACAGACAAATACTTGGGACCCCAATATTTTAGCAGATTTATTAATGAGGAGGATGTGAGCCGTATAATTAAGATTCATATATGCCCAGGTTATGAGGACTCATGGTATTGATTTGGCGACCCCAAGGGGATTTACACGGTAAAGAATGCCTATAGAAATATTATGGGGATTTATGAGCATACACCGGGGGGACTTTGATAAATGGTCTTCTATGTGGAAGATGAGGGTACCTCCAAAATGGAAGACATTCTTGTGGAGGGCAATTTGTGATATTCTCCCTACAACTACTAATTTGATTATAAAGAGGGTGGAGGTGGATCCTACATGCCAAATGTGTGGTTTGGCTCATGAAGATGTTATGCATGCATTAGTTACTTGTGAATATTCTAGACTTGTTTGGAATGTTTCACAGCTACCTATCACAAATATTGGTACCAACTCATTCCCCTCATGGCTAACGAGTGCACTTACAACATTGACAGAGGAGCAGAGTGGACTCATGGTAGCAGTATTGTACCAGTTATGGAGGAGTCGCATCTCGGCAATATGGGATGGTGCCCTCCCACACCCCACCGGCGCATGGAGGAGAGCGGCAGCATCCATCAGCTCATTCCGACAGGCCAACCAACGACCCTCCCACCCCATGCCGGTTGCAGCACCGGTAAACGACAATCACGCCAGACCGAGATGTTATATAGATGCTGGTTTCCATCAGGCCACTGGAAAGGCAACCTTCGGCATAGTACTACTATCGCCGGACGGCTCCTTTTTTGCGGTGCGAAACGGAAAACTACCAATTTGTTTCTCGCCACTTATGGCAGAGGCTCTAGCATGTATGGAGGCCCTATCCTAGCTTCTGGACAAGAATGAAACAAACGGTGGATCTTCTCACGGATTGTATGGAACTTCGGAATGTTATGCGCCAGGAATCAACGACAATATTGTCCTATGTTGGTGTCGTAGTGGACTAGTGTAGGACTTCTATGCCTTTATTTAATTACTAATCGTTAAGTTATGTTACTAGGCATATTAATTCACATGTGCATACTCTAGCATCTTTAGTTTTTTCACATGATCAGTTTATGTATTGGGATTCTATCCTTCCTGACTCGATTGCAACTTTGATTCATTAATACAATCATTATGGTTGATTTTCAAAAAAAAAAAAAAACCACTTTCCAGTCACCCCTATATTTCTTCCGATCTTCAATACTCAAATGGAATCAAATTTAACCCGAATTGGGCAATTTTGCTAGCCAAGAATTCACACATCACATTTGAAATGGAGTAAGTGGCTACTATACATTTTCACAAAATTCTAGGCATATCACCCCTTGAAGCTACAATAACCTTGGGACGGATATGATGTATAGAAGCAAGGCCATTCAAATGATAGATGTAAGCAACCATTCAACTTAATTAAACCGTACACATCAATATTTGGATGAGGATTCTAGCTAGGTAGAGAAATGGGGTCCAACTCTTGTTTCATTATCAATCATATTTTAGTATAAATATTTCACTTCCATCTTAATCCAACTTGTCTCTTGAATAATAAGAATACATGAGACGACTTCACATGAGAGTTACTAAATTTTACAATGTCTTTACCTATAAAATTAGGGGTAGGTGAACTGAACTAGTAATATATCAAAAAATTAAACGGTAATGGATTCTTGTAAAATGAACGGTTCGATTAAAAATCGAACCGAACTGAACGGTTGGTAAAAAATCAAACCGAACCGAATACAGTTTGTTTTTTTAATAATAATAATAATAATAATAATAATAATAATAATAATAATAATAATAATAATAATAATAATAATAATAATAATAATAATAATAATAAAGAAATAAATCCAAGTCCCTCGATGTCCCACTAGTATCTCTCACACTGCCACTGGTGAGACTCAATCCCTGGTCATTCTTCCCAAACTTCACCCCTATGATCAGTTGAGCAGCCCATGCAGGCCTTGTTTTCCAAATATTTACTATACAGATGGATGATTCTTCATCTTGTCAATATAACATTCTAAGTGAGTCAACTGAATAGTTGGTTGTGCAAAAAAAGCAACTGATGTTTAGTAATTAGTACTTAGTAGTATCTTTGAACTTTGAATTCCTACTTTGTTATATAATGTTTTAGACTTTGGATTTGGACTATGTGAATATGTATTGTTTGGTAGTGTGTTTGTAAAATTAGGAAATATGAAAATTTGGGGATCTTAAACCAAATCGAACCAATTACGAATTGAAACCGAATTTTTTCAAACCGAACCAAAACTGAACCGAACTATATAATATTAAACCGAATGGTATTATTTTTTTAATACCAAAATCGAAATCCAAAAAAATCAAACCGAACCTCGAAACGCCCACTCCTATATAAAACCTTATTGCCATGGGGGAAGTAGAGGGGGTGGAGCGTTATGCCATGGAACCGTGTTCACCATTCATGGTGAACACGGTTCCAACGGTGTTAGTACACCGTTATTTTTTTTTCTTTTCTTAATTAATTGCGTGACTTTTCTTCTTCATTTTCACATTTTGCGGTTTCACTTTAATTTGAGGTGAACAATGATTTCGGACATTCATAAATTATGAATTCATGCCTGCACATTCACTTTGGAACCATGCCTACACATTCCCATCCGAAATCACGAACATTTATAAATTATGAATCCATGCCTGCACATTCACTTTGGAACCATGCCTACACATTCACTTTGGAACCATGAGATTATGAATTTTCTGTTATAAGATTATGAATTTTCAGTTATGAGATTATGAATTTTCTGTTATGAGATTATGAAGTTTCTGTTATGCGATTATGAATTTTCTGTTATGAGATTATGAATTTTATGAAAATTCATAATCTCATAACAGAAAATTCATAATTTGATCAACTCGCGCCGTTAACTCCACATCCGCGATTTTTTTTTTTTTTGCCTAAAAACGACGTCGTTTGATCTTGTGTTCACCATTCTTGGTGAACACGTTTCCAGGGCATAATTTGCCAGAGGGGGTGGGGCTTTTATTGTTAATCTTCAGTATGCAATTGTGTTAGTTTTCCATCGGTATTTTGGTTCCATACCCGTTGTTCGCAAAACAAATTTATGAATTGATGGCTTTGATTTGTTCAATCATGGATCTTTTTATTGCTAAGTTTACTAATGATTGTATTTCCATCAATAAAAAAAAGAATAAGGGTTAAATAGGCCATCAAATTACACACGAAAATGCAATTAGGCCACTGAACTTAAAAAATATGCAATTATGTCCCTGAACAACGCAAAATGATGCAATTGAACCCAAAAGTGACCTGCTTATCTGAAGTGGAGGTTATTTTATTAAATAATTATCAATACCAAAATAAAAATATAAAAATAAATTTTTTTAAAAAATACCTCGTCTCCAGGCCGCCGGAGATGAAGATGGGTCTTCGTCTCCGGCAGCCTGGAGACGTTCCATGCCGGAGACGAAGGGCTCCCTTCGTCTCCAGGCCGGAGACGAACGGATTCCTTCGTCTCGTCTTCATCTCCAGGCTGCCGGATACTCCGGCGGCCTGGAGACGAGGCGTTTTATTTATTTATTTATTTACAATTATTTAAAATTATTATTTTAATAAAATAACCTCCACTTCAGGTAAGCAGGTCACTTTTGGGTTCAATTGTACCATTTTACGTTATTCAGGGACCTAATTGCATGTTTTTGAGTTCAGTGACCTAATTGCATTTTCGTGTGTAGTTCGATGGCTAATTTGACCCTTATTCCTAAAAAAAAATTATCAGCAAACCTTTTACCTGTATAGAATTTTTCTATTGTAAATTCGATGTTGAAAACGATACTAACGAATTTTTGTCTATTTACCTAAAAAAAAATAAATGCACCACTAAATGTTGTTGTTGTTGTTGCTGTTTCTTTGTTTTTGTTTTCTTTTATTTATGCAATCAATGTTATTTTTTTTTTCCCACGGTTCATAAATGAGTTGATGTGAATAAAATACCCTTTAAAAAAATTGGGGAGGCATTGTGGCCAAAGGCCATGCTATATATTTTCCAAATAATCAAGTATTGTTTATCTTTCTAACATAATCATAATATTTTGAATATTAATGAAAATTTTACAATAAAAGAAAAATAGAACTTTTAATCTATAAGTTATAGTGATATAGAGGTGTTTGGTAAATGACTGTTAGCTGATAGCGGTTAGTTGATTGAATTAGTGAGTTTGACTAGTTGATAGCAATAGGTGATTATAGAAAAGTGTTGGTAAATTAGTTGCTACAAAAAACTAATTAATCAAACACTCATATTGATTGTTTAATCAAATCAAACAATTAATAGTGGTCCAATAAGTCAAAATTAGCTGATAGACTAACTATTTTACCAAACAGACCATAATTATTTCTCCCTAAATGATAGGCACATCCATATTTCCCCTTCAATTATTGATCCTCAAAAGGACTAGTGTTACCAAAAAATTTGAAAGATTTTTATATAATTTTAAACTACCCGGCCTCTTCACTTTAATAACTCTCCAAAATAATTGAATAAATTGCTCTTCTCCATTTTCAAAAAACAAAAAAAAATGCTCTTCTCCTTTAACCCATGTAATTATTAACATGAATTGTCACACTACTTTTACATATATTAAAAGTTTTATTGAACATAACAGTAAAAATTAAAACATATTTTCTTAAAAAAAATTCTTGGAGAAAATATGGAAAAGAAAAAAGAAGAAGATTTGACTTTAAATTGATAAGTTCTCCATTACATGCTCAACTTTTCCATTATAAATGTTTTACATTTTTTTAATAAATTCTTTCTAAATACTTCTAAAGTAAAATATATAATCATATATATGTCTTGCAATTATCACAATTGCAAGCGGTGGGCACCCAGGTACAAGCGATAAACCTGCATTTGAGACGATAACAACAATTCTTCTCAAAGCAGCTCTTCGGATCAGATTTATCACAGCACCTGCAGATTAGACACTTTGGGAAATCACCTAGTTTTCGTCGTCCAAAGACATCGCCGATATCTCTAAACTCTATTTTTGTTTCCACAACTGGCACTAACACTTTTTCTGCCTCTTCTATCAATGATAAATTGAATGAGGATTTCTCCAGTGATTCAGCACCTGAATGCATTATATTGTGTCACGATTGTATGCTATATATAAATATAATTTAATACATACCTTTTGCCTTTATTAATAATATAAATTTTGTAAATTATATTAAATGAAATAATAAACTTGGTCACCTGCAGCAATAACCAAAGAGAAGACTAAAGCGAACATGGGTAATGCTGTTGCTGGATTCATGGTTGTTTACGTATGTAGATAGAAACTAAGAGGCGAAGAGGGTAGTATAGGGAGAGTAGGATGGGAGAAATATAATAAAATATTTATAAGGTTTTTGTAATCAATTCATGACATGACTTATTCAAAAGTAGTTCACATTAATATTGTATTACTGTAATACGCTTATTAATTGCTATAACTTGTATTAATATGTTACTGGTTCCACATTCTATTACTATAATACGATTATTAATTACCATAATTTGTATTATTATGTTACAAGTCAACAAACTTTAATACACTTTTTTAAATACCATAATTTGTATTAATATGTTACAAGTCAACAAACTTTAATACACTTTTTTTAAATTTTGAGTGCACTGTCAAACTTATCGAAACCATCCAAAGTACTTAATAATAACGAAAATGTCACAATGTTTTTTTCCTCCCCCACTCCCCACCCCACCTCACCTATTTTCTAGTCTAGTTGTTGATCAATCTAGATGGATGAGATTAATCATCCTTATTTTATTTATTTATTTTTTAATTTTATGAAAAGACATGTTCTTTTGTGTGTGTGTGTATATATATATATATATATATATGTATATATATATATATATATATATATATATATATATATATATATATATATATATATATATATATATTGGATCCAGTGAGACCACCCCAATAGGTGAGATCGTGAGATCTCATCTTATCCATTGATAAAGTTTCAATGGATGGATAGGATTGAAAGTCAAACAATAATTAAATAAGGATAGATTTGAAAGACAAGGATGAAGGAGTAATTTTATTTTGGTTTTTAAATTTGGTTATATTTAAAATAGAATTTTTATCATAATATTAGGGACCCTATCGATGGTAATAACTAATTATATTTTGTACATTTATAATTTTAAATTATAGAAAATTTTACGGTGGTGTGTGCGTGTGTGTGTGATGGTGTGTGCTTTTTACTAGACCATGGGGGGTTGGTTTTTTTTTTTCTTCAAAAATTATCCGTTTTGATGTTGTGTGTCTTGTTACTGGCGTGTGCGTAATGTATCCAAAAGAAAATAACTATACGAATATAATTTGGGTTTCAGTGTTTGAATTTCAAGTATATAATCAGTGCATAGTAGCTAATTATTGTGCTTGTTTTTTTTTTTTTTTTGTTTTTTTTTTTAATGTGAGGAATTTTACGGTGGTGTGTGCATGGATGTAGAATGGTGTGCTGGTTATTTTCTCAATATTATGTGTTTTGGTGTGTGTGTTATTTGTTACGGGCGTATGCGTAACGTATCCAAAAGAAAACAACTATACGAATATAATTTGGTTTAGGCGTTTAAATTTCAAGTAGATAATCAATGCATAGTAGCTTTAGTATTGTGCTTTTTAGTTTTTTTTTTTTTTTTTTTTTAATTGTGGGGAATTTTATGGTGGTGTGTGCGTGGGTGTGGAATGGCGTGTGCATTTTTCTGGACCAGGAGCTGTTCACCATGGCGTGCTTGTTTTCTTTCCAAAATTATTAGTTTTGGTGTGCGCATGACTAGTTTCGGGCGTGAGCGTAACGTATCCAAAAAACATAACAACTATATGAATATAATTTTGGTTTTGGCATTTGAATTTCAAGTAGTTAATCAGTGTATAGTAGCGATAGTATTGTGCATGTTGCTTTTTTTTTTCTTTTTTTTTTTTTTTTAAATTGAGGGGAATTTTTACAGTGGTGTGTGCGTAGATGTAGGATGGCGTATGCGGTTTTCTGGACCAGAAGCTGTACACCATGGGGTGTTGGATATTTTTCCAGAATTATACATTTTGGTATGTGCGTTCAATAGTTACGGTTGTGTGCGTAACATACCCAAAAGAAAGTGACTATACGAATATAATTTGGGTTTCGACGTTTGAATTTCAAGTATATAATCAATGCATAGTAGCTATAGTATTGTGCGTGTCAGGTTTTTTTTTTTTAAAAAAAAAAAAAATTGTGGGGATTTTTTTAGAGTGGTGTGTGCGTGTGTGTGGAATGGCGTATGAGTTTTTTCTGTAACAGGAGTTGTACACCATGGCGTGATGATTTTTTTTTGTTCATAAAATTATGCATTTTGGTATGTGCGTTATGTGATACGGGCGTGTGCATTTTGGTTTGTGCGTTAATTGTTTCGGGCATGTGCAAAACGTATCCAAAAGAAAACAAAAATATACGAATCTAATTTGGGTATCGACGTTTGAATTTTGAGTAGATAATCAGTGCGTAGTAGATATAGTATTGTGCTTATTGTGTGTTTTTTTTAATTGTTGAGAATTTTATGGTAGTGTGTGCGCGGGTGTGGAATGGCATGTTGTGCGATTTTTTGTAATAAGAGGTGTACACCATGGCAAAATATATAATGCACACATCATTCCACACTTATGCACACACCATTCCACACCTATGCACACACCACTATAAAATTTCTCATAATTTAAAATTACCTATGTACAAAATATAATTAATTATTACCATTGATAAGGCCCCTAATATTTTGGTAAACATTCTATTTTAAATATAATAGTAAAAATTAAAGACCAATATACAATTACTCTTTCATCATTGTCTTTCAAATATATTCTTATTTAATTGTTGTTTGACTTTCAATCTTATCCATCCATTGAAACCTTATCAATGAATGGAATGAGATCTCATGATCTCACCTAATTAGGTGATCACATTGGATCCAAAACCTATATATATATAGAGGATCATATGAGGTCATGTTCCCACATGAGGTCTGTGGACAGAATCTGGCCTTTGATTGTGGTTTGATCTATGGTTGTTGTTTTTTTGGATATTTTTTATTGATTTTTTTTTTTGTCGCGTGATTGTTTAAGGGCTTTATAGTCTTTGTATTTTTTTTTCCTTTTTTTGGGTTTGTTTTTCGGGTGATTTGCTCGTTTTTAGGTGTATTAAATATGGTAAATTGAGATATGGTTCGTTTATATTCTGATGTAGTGTTCCTCTTTATAAACTTTTTAGTTTTCTGTGGTTTTTGTTTGTATCGTTCCATAGTTTGCAGTCATCCTTATTCATTTTCGGCATTCTCTGTGCAAAGGCTTATGGATTCTCCAGGTTGGTGTTTTCGTTTGTTTCTAGTATATATTTATTGAGCATCAGTTGGTACTTGGTTTGTGTATAAGTATGTGCTCATGTGTATGACATGCGTTGTAGGTGTTGTGTATTGGACTATTGGTGTTGTTTATAGAGTTTTAATTTGTCTATTTTAATCGTGGTTCTTGGTTCTTGGATTAGTGCTTGGTTTTTTGTTCCCGTTAGTAGTTGTCATTTATGTCTTATACGATATATATTACTAGTATTTGTCCTGTGTGATGCACGAAAAATATGTTATAAAAATATACACTATATGAGGTTTATTCATATATAAAATTTTTGTTATTTAATAATTATTATGTGTGAATTCCTATGATAAAATTATGAACATAAATATATTTACAATTAAAATAATATTTAAGGTGGGTGATTACTACAAATCTTAAACTATATTAAAAATTTAGTACATAGTATTTAATATTATAAAATTTTAAGAACTTAGTAAACTACAATAGTAATTGAATTACAATTTTAGAGTCACCACGGATCAAAATTTTTAGACCTTTGAGATTTCTAACTCTAGATGTAGCAACATACAATTGACCTTTAAAGACCAAAATATCAATCTTAGTTAGAAATTAGAACATTGATTTTTTTCTTCCAAATACTATCGAATTAAGTGTGTAATCAATAAAAGATGAGAACTAATAATTTGAGAATATAATCTTAATGTTACTAAGCCTACTTCACGTCAATTAAGTTGGAGAGTGTTGTTGGATAGTATCCGATGAATCCACGAATAACGCATATTTGTCTCCGTAGTCCTCAATATGCACATCAACAATCTTAAATATTAAGCCACATAGCTATGCTATATATTAATTTCAAACTTATGGACTTTGGGGTTGCATGCATGCTTCTTAAAGCCATATGGCTTTAAGATGTGAAAATTAAATGTTGCATTTAATTTTCACATCTTAAAGTAATTTTCACATCTTAAAGCCCATTTAATTTTCACAAGACTTTCACATCTTAAAGTCATATGGTCTTGTGAAAATTAAATGCAACATTCAATTTTCACAAGACCATATAGCTTTATTATATATAGGATGTCGTAGTTCTAATTGTGATTTTCTTTTTTCTTTTTCATAAGTTCCATTGGCATATGTTTTTCGTTTATAAATTGTTTTGCTAATTTAAGCGTTTCGTTGTTGGTTTGACAACATGGCTTGTGTGTGCTGTTTTTTTTTTTTTTTTTTTTTTGTGTACTGTTAGGTTATTCTGATTGTAGTTTTGTGCATTTCGTACTACATGTTCTTTGCATTTTATATTTCTTTTGAAGGTTTCTGTTTTGGAGGGTGGGTGGTTTCTTCGTTAAGTGCATGTGTTGTCATTTGATATGTGCAATTAGCTTTTTTTTTTTTTTTTTTTTTTTTTTTTTTTTTTTTTTTTTTTTTTTCGGGTATGTTGTGCATGTCGGTTTTAAGTGTCTGTTTTTGTGTTTATGTGTGTATTTCTGTTTGATGATTGTGCAGTACGCTCGGAATCGCTACAAGGGTGTGTTATAGACGTGTCTCCCGATGGAACTAAGTTTTGGACGCCTTCGTGTGATGAGGAGGTTAGGCCTTTTGAGGGGCAGGCTTTTCCTTCTCTCGCTCACTGTATTGATTTTTATCACCAGTATGCGTCTCTTGTTGGTTTTGACGTATGTTGTAGTTTGGTGCGTAAGAATATGGAGGGTCTTGTTGTAAAAGACTTGTTGGTTTGTTCGCGTGAGGGATTCAAGCAGGGAGGGGGGAGGGGGGGGGGGGGTAGGGCTCCGTTGTTGTGGATGGTGCATTGGATCAACCACCTGTGGCTCCGAAGCGTCGGCGTGTTTCAAATAGGGTGGGTTTCAAAGCGAGGTTGTTGAAGATGGTTGACGATGGGGTTTTGTGGTTCATTTCATTGAGCACCGTAATAATCATTGTTTGTGCTCGGATGTGGCTAAGCCTTTCTTGCGGGTTAATCGTTCCATGGATGTTCAACACCAAAATTTTATGCTTAAGTGTGCTAGGGCCAACGTTGGGCATAATAGGTCGTTTCCTTGGCTAGGGAGTTTGCTGGTTCGTATTCTAATGTTGGTGCGACATGTGTCGACTTTAAAAATTTGAAGCGTGATTTAATGGAATATATTTGGACTTCTGATGCTCATATTGTTGTGAAAAAAATATGTTAAGAAGGTAGACGATTGCCAAGAATATGTCTTTAAATATGATGTGGACCTTCAAGACTCATATTAGCCCAACGAATCACAAAGTTGGACCCTTAGCACGATTCATGACACCAAATCCTAACATGGATTCCTAACACACCGTTCTAGACATACGAAACATCAAGAAGACTCACAAATAGTCCAATAATTCAACAACGGGAGTTCAAAACATCAATACCAAGAAGAAGAGAATCACGGGGAACAAATCCCCGCACATCACCATATTGTTCCTCGCGGGTGGGGCCACGGGTAGACCCCCACCCGTGGTCCTGCCCGCGGGTACACACCCGAAAGTCACATGTTCCCCGCGGGTGGGGCGGCGGGTAGGCCACTGCCCGCCGTTCCGCCCGCGGGTACAGTGTAACACCCCCCAAACACGACCTATATAAAAGGCTTTAACACCTACAGATCATACAACAAAACTAGCACAGCGGAAGAAGATAAAGCGAAAACTGGATAAAAGAAATCCCAATGGGGTGTTATGCCACGTCTACCAAACACGGTAAACGCTACGGCGATCAATTTGCAAGTGTATACATCTATCCCAAAGACATCAGTCTAAAATACAACGGCACACAGGCTACAAAACAAAGGTAAAGATACTAAACTACCGGCCTCTAACATCGCGCTCGTCTAGACATCACCTGAAAGATACAAAGATAAACATTGGGACGACGCCCGGTCAGCGATAATGCTGGTAACCCACCAATACCGTTAAGTATCATACATAGATATGGTATATATACAAAAACCATTTTCGAAACGAAATACATAAGTATATAAGTCAAAAGCCAAGATCAATAGTCAACACAAGACTCATCGCTCTCAAAGATAACACGGGAACACATCCCAAACCACAAAGGTTAACCACAACACAAAGGATAACGACAAGACCGATGGCAACACATGCCCTTGTGACTACACACGTCACAAGAAAGAGAACTCACAACAACGGCTACACAAGCCCTCGTGACATCACCCATCACGAGTTGATATGCCTTCCTTATGCCCTGTTCCAACCTTATGGCTACGCCCAACATTATATCTTCTTCCAACCATTACCTCCAGGACTGCTGTACAGCCAAGTCCAACCTTATTCCCCCAGGACCGTCGTCCCCCACCAACGACCACCAACGAAACCACCAATTCATAGTACACAAGGTACCGTACATGGCAACACATGCCCGGATAACACATGTTATCCCCCATAAACGTGAACCTTACACAAAGGCCACAACTCCATAATCACGTCACGGCCACCACGAGGACCGCTGCAATACCTTGGTGACTAGTGTCCCATACCACCATTCGTGCAATCCAGGTAAAGCCACACACAGATCACACCACAACAGGAATCAATCAACGGATTACAACGAAGATATGAAACCATACTCAATCAAGGAATGGGTCACAACCCAACAACAACAACGATGAATAACACAAGTTATCATCAACCAATCGGAAGGTACAAACAACACACACGCTAGCTCTTAAACACTGAACTAGCATGCTTATCAAACGGGTAAACCAAAGATAGTTCCGAAGAACACACAAGACACCTCTCGGTTCAACGAAACACAATGTTGAACACATAGCACGATTCAAGACACCAAAGTCCTACATCGATTCCTACCATATAGTTCTAGACATACGAAACATCAAGAAGACACTCAAATAGTTCCACAAAAGAACATCTGGAAGTCAAAAGACCAAATACCGAATCAAAAGAATCACAGGGAACAAATCCCGATCCAACTCCACTGTGTTCCCCGCGGATGGACCCACGGGTAGGCCCCTACCCGTGGTTCCGCCCGCGGGTACACTACCCACAAGCCAATGTACCTGTGGGTGGGCGGCGGGTAGGGCTCTCCCCGCCGTTCCGCCCGCGGGTACATACTCTTGTGTAAAATAATCCCTTTCGGGGATTTTCTTCTCCAAACACATATTCAAGTCCAAAACATGCCAAATCTCACCCAATACAATAAAATGACTTGAACCATGGAAAATGCCAAGCAATGGCACAAAGGAACCTTAAACACAAGCTCTAGATATGCAATATCACAAGACAAATGCATAAACCATCACATTTCATAGCAAAGCACAAGTAGAATCCAAGAAATCACATATAGGTAAGCAAAATAGGTTTTGTAGAGCATGGGTTACCTCTTGTAGACCAAAAGACTTCACTTTACACCACAACAAGCTCCCCACAAGGCTTACTTTCCAAACCCACTTCAAGATTAAACCAAAAGATCATAAAGATCCTACCTTTAAGAAAAAGACAACTAAGATGAAACCAAAAACACAAGATGAACTTAGACCTTACCTTCCTAGATGCCCAAATAGGTGAAAGGTTGAATCTTGGAAGCAAATCTTGGAATCTTGACAAGGGTCTCAACTTAGCTTGGAGAATAAGCTACTCACCTTTCTAGAGAGAAGGTAGAGCTAATTTCTAGGAAATGTAAGGAATGAAATGAAGAAGTCTTCTAGGTTAGGTTACAATACTAACTCTTGGTGAAAAGTCAAGGATACCCTTACTAACATTTAGAATGTGTAAGGAACAAGGGAACTCCCCTCAAAGCTCAAGGTACAACACAACTTTAAGGTTGACTAGTCAAATACTAGTCCTTGAGTATTAAAAATAAGGATTTTAGGAATTAATTCTTCAAATAAAATAGGATTAATTACTCAATTAATCCATGGATTGAATGTGGATTCTTGGGGTGTCACATACAGTCCTGTACACCAAAAATTCCCTTCGGGGATTTTCATCATCAAGGTCAAGTTCATGGTCCAAAACAACCAAAATCTCACACACAACAAAGATATGAATTGAACCCAAGAAATAGCCAAGCAATGGCATTCAAGAAACCTAAAACAAGCTCTAAACATGCATCATCACAAGATCATGCATCAAATCTCACAAATCATACCAAGAACATCAAATAGAAGTCAATAATCATCATTTAGGTAAGAAAATATGTTTTGTATAGCATGGGTTACCTTTGTAGACCAACAACCACTCTTTTCCACCCTCTTAAGCCTTTCCTAGAGCTCTTCTTCCTCACCAACTTCTTACACAAGCAAAAACACAAGAAAGATTCTAACTTTAGATAAAGACACCCAAAAGATGGCTTAAAACACCAAAAAGCTAAGGACCTTACCCTTTCCTATGCTCAAGAAGAAGAAAGTAGGAATCTTGATGGAAGATCTTGCAAAGCAAGGAGGTTCACCTTCTTGCTTGAAGAATAAGCTAGGTTATTTTAGAGAGAGGCTAGAGTGTTTGAGACTTAGGCTTGAATGAAGAATGAAATGATATGTCTTGCTAGGGTAGCTTGAAAAACAATTCATGGGTGAAAAGCCAATTCTACCCTTAGTAAGGTTAGAAAGACAAGGGGACAAGGGCACAACTCATGAAGCACAAGGTACACTCAATAGATTTAAGTGACTAGTCCAATTCTAGTCCCTGGACTATTAAATTTCAGGATTTTTAGAAATGAATTAGCAAAAAAAGCTTGGATTAATTCTTCAATTAACCCTCAATTAGTATTTAGATTTACGGGGTGTCACATCCTCTCCCCTTAACAAGAAGCTTCGTCCCTGAAGCTTGGGTACGACAGGTTAACCTCAAAGATGCGACAAAAGCTGA
This sequence comes from Ipomoea nil, assembly GCF_001879475.1. NCBI lineage: Eukaryota > Viridiplantae > Streptophyta > Magnoliopsida > Solanales > Convolvulaceae > Ipomoea > Ipomoea nil. The sequence goes on along the minus strand of NW_017617996.1, from coordinate 758,684 downwards.
CGGGATGTAAATAAACAAGGCTCCAAAGATCAAAAAGAGGTAAGGTTTCAAGAGTCAAGAAATGCAAGGTTTCAAGTAACGAAGGAAACATCTTAAGCCACAAAACTCCTAACTGATCAACTACCCCACACCCGACCAAAAGACTACACAACTAAGAAAGGTAACGCGAGGTACCTGAGGTAAACAGATCCGGGTAGCGTTCCCTCATGGCGCACTCCAGCTCCCAGGTTGGTTCTTCCACTCCGTGATGAGACCACCACTCCTTTACCATCTTCATCGACTTCCTGCGGGTTTCTCTTGTTTTAAAGTCCAAGATCCGGAGTGGTCTTTCTTCATATGACATAGTTCCGTCAAGGGGTACCACTTCTGGCGGAATCACATGAGAAGGGTCGTGTACATACTTCTTTAACTGGGACACATGAAACACATTGTGCACCCGTTCCAACTCCATTGGTAGCGCCAAACGATAAACCATATTCCCTATCTTCTCGAGAATTTCGTAGGGACCAACAAACCTAGGGCTTAACTTGCCCTTCTTTCCGAACCTCATCACCCCCCTAGTGGGGAGAAACCTTTAACCACACTTTGTCCCCAACTACAAATTCTGCCTGCTTCCTTCCTAGGTCCGAGTAGGACTTTTGTCGATCCTGTGCCATTTTCATTCTTCCTTGAATATACTTGATTTTCTCCGCTGTGTCATGCAAGTATTGCAGTCCCAGCATCACCGGGTTAACTAAATTCTCCCAACATAAAGGGCTTCGGCATTTCTGACCATAGAGCGCTTCGTACGGTGCCATCTGTATGCTTGCATGGTAGCTGTTATTGTAAGAAAACTCAATCAGGTCCAAGTGCTCTTCCCACGAGCCTTGGAAGTCCAACATACAAGCCCTTAGCATATACTCAATTGTTTTAATTGTCCTCTCGGTTTGTCCATCCGTGGCAGGGTGAAAGGTGGTGCTCAGATTCAACTTCGTTCCCAAAGCAGCTTGTAAAGAATTCCAGAATTGAGATAGAAACCTTGGATCTCGATCGGAAACGATATCTCGGGGTACTCCATGGTACTTCACTACTTGACTTACGTATGCTCGGGCTAACTGTGTCATCGTCCACGTTTTCTTCATAGCGATGAGCCGAGTCGTCTTAGTTAGTCGATCCACTATCACCCAAATCTTGTCCTTGCCGGTGCGGGTCACCGGTAAACCTCCTACAAAGTCCATAGAAATTAAGTCCCACTTCCCTTGAGGTACCTACAACGGTTGCACCAATCCTTTGGACCAGCATCGTTCAGCCTTGACTTTCTGACAGTTCAAGCACTTACTTACGAAATCGGCTATTTCCTTCTTCATGTTAGGCCACCAATAAAGCTTTTTCACGTCTTTGTACAACTTGTCACCCCTGGGGTGTACCGAGTACGGGGTGTTGTGACCTTCTTCCAGAATTTGGCGCTTCAAACGGTCACAAAACGCGGGTATACACCAACGGCCTTTGTATCTTATGCCCCCATCTTTGGATAACTCAAAAGATCCCTTCTTTCCCTCGACCAAATCACTCTTAATTTTCGCAAAGCAGGCATCTTTCAATTGCTCATCCTTGATCTCTTCCATGAGGGTAGGCACGATCCTCAAATTGAACAAACGGACTTCGGCCTCCACCTCACCTTGTTCCACCACCTCTAAGTTCATCTTTTGTTACTCATTACAAAGTTCATCGCCCACCACACAGATAGAGCTGATGGAATGCTTAGATTTCCTGCTTAGAGCATCGGCTACCACATTTGCTTTTCCCTCGTGCTATTGAATATCCAATTCATAATCCTTAATAAGCTCTAGCCAACGCTTCTGACACATATTCAAGTCCTTTTGCGTGAAGATGTATTTGAGACTTTTATGATTCGTGAAGATTTTACACTGCATTCCGTATAAATAATGTCTCCAGATTTTCAGGGCAAAGACCACTGCTGCTAGTTCTAGATCGTGTATGGGATAATTCTTTTCATGCACTTTAAGTTGTCTAGAGGCATATGCGATTACTCTTACATTTTGCATCAAAACACACCCCAAACCTGTAACACCCCGAAATTTCAAAAAACTTTTGAAACTATATAACAAAGGTAATGATCGTAAATCCAAAACATAATACAAAGAGTACGGGGTGTTATGCCACACCCGAGCTAGAGAACTCAGGTGCACAAGCTAAATTCTAAAACCTCAGTCAGTGTCAATACAAAATCATGGCACGCAGGCCGAAAGGGAAAACTATCTAATCTACGCCCCAAGCTTATAGCGCGCTCCAGTGATCTACTCGTCTGTGCCTGGAAGCCAAATATATCTGTTCAGCGAGAGATGCTGGTAACCCACTCCAACGCGTTGAAATACAATACATATAGATATATACATAGTTATACGAAAAACCATTTTGAAGCATGAAGATATACCAATATCTTTTGCTCCGCCGTTAGCCATTTCCTATTCGGTCGTGTGGCCGAGGTGAATCCTTCCTCTTTCCCGAGTAGGTACCCGAGATAGTCTTTGTACCCCTTGCTTTGGGTATCAATCCACCCCTTTCGGTCGTAGCTTGACACACCCGTGGTGGTCAATTTCAAGAGCTTGGCCAGGCGGCCTTCGGAGAGTGTAATTTCCTTGCCTCGGACCTTGGTGGTGATTTCTAGCTTATCACCCCGTTTGGTGGCTACTAGATATTGATAGAATTCTTTCACCAATTCGGGGTACGTATCCCCCTTGATGGCGAGATACGTATCCAAAAGTCGTTGGTGAGTAAGCATATCAACTAATTCCGGAGAAAATTGGTCGGGTTCAAGGGCTTTACCTCCGATTACGGTATAATTGGCGTTGCTCCATTCCGGGGTACGGGTTCCGAGGGGCTTTTTCGGCATTTTGGGTCTTCGGCTAGGCGGTGTTTTCCGGCGAGTCTCCGGCAAAGCGGTGGTGAGGGTTTCTGGCAGCGGGCTTGGTTTCGGCGACGGCTCGGCGAGGGGGCGGTGGTCCCTGGGTCGGGCTGGCCGTGGTGGTGAGTCGAGGCAGCGGGGGTGCTACAGGCGGGTGACGAGAGACGGTGGTGTTGCGGGCTGCTTCCGGGCGGCGGCGGTGTACGGTGGGGCGCTGCCTGGGCGGTCGTCGGTGGCTCCGGCGGTTGACGGCGGCCGGCTGGGCTGCTGGTTCGGCGTTTTGGGGCGGCGGGGAGGCGAGATGGGAAGGAGGGGTGAGGGAGAGGAATGTGGGAGAAGGAGAGGAAGAAGAAGAAGAAGAAGGGTTTTTGATTTGGGGATTTTTGTGGGTTTTAGGGACTTGTGGGACTTTTAAGAAGAAAGTGTTCCCTTTAGGTTTCAAGAAACACTCTTAGCTTAGTGGTTAAGATCTTGGTTTTGTATATGGGAGGTTAAGGGTTCAATTCTTATTGGCGGCAACACTAGGCTTTTCTTGATGGTGTGGTCCTTGTCTTTGTTCCTCTTTCGTCTTCTAGTGATGGGAGGCTTGGCTTGTTATATAATTTTTGGTTTCATCTTTATAAGCAGGATTGAATTTCGATCTAATCTTTTATTTATAATAATTCCGAAGTAATCGCTAAATAAGTAGTTTTACTATAAAGGTGATTACAAGGAATTTGCCGATTTATCCTAGACAGAATTCGTCTTCTTGGTTTTCTCCCGCGGGGTTTGCGTGGTCCTCGTCTTCTGGGGTTAGGTTCCCCTCCTCGAGGTTGCTCTCGTTCTCGAGGTCGGCTTGAGTGCGGCTCATGACGAATATTTTCCCGGGAGCGTCGTAGTTCCCTTGGTGGGTGGTGCCTCCGTGTTGACCCGTGGTGGTGGGGCGTGGCCTTTGGGGTTGAGTGCACTGGAAGGTCTTGTGCCCTTCTTCTCCGCAGTTGAAGCATCGCCAGGGATTGCCCATGCAATCTTTCCCTCTATGGCTTTTGTTGCATTTTGGGCAAGGGAAGCTTCTTGGGTTTGCTTCATTGTTCCCTAGGGACGGTCTTTAGTTGGTCAGGTTGCTTGGTCTTGAGTTGGTGTCGTTCCTTGTTCTTTTTAACGGTGGTGCTCCCCCTCCGGTGTTCCTCTTTCGTATCTGTTCCTGAACCCCGCGCTGGAGTAGTTGGATTCAATAGAGATTGGCGGCACTGGAGTAAGCCTCGTTGAGAGTCCGAGTTCTGCTTACCACTAGTGCTTTTCGGGCTTCGAAGTTGAGGCCCGAGACGAATCTTTCTATTTTGGTTACTTCGGTGGGGACTAGCTCTGGTGCGAAGCGCGCTAGTTCGAGGAATCGCTTGTGGTATTCCATGACGGTGGCTGTCCCTTGTTTTAGATAGAGGAACTCTTCGTACATGGATGCTTTTACGTGTGTTGGGTAGAATCGTTCTCGTAGTCGTGTTTTGAGGTTTTCCAAGTTGAACCCTGGTTCTTGTTGGTAAGCGGGACCCTCGTGGATCCACCAAAGATCGGCCTCGTGTCCGAAGTAGAACGAGGCTATCTCCACGCGACGTTCTTCTGGGCATTCCACTAACCCGAGAATTTTGTCGAGGGTCCGGATCCATTCCTCCAGGATCACGGGGTCCTCTTCTCCTGAGAACGTGGGTGGTCGATGGTTTGAAACTTGTCGGGTGACGTCTGAGTTCGTGTTTGATGGGGGAGGCGGGGGCCTGTTGTTGCGAAGAGCTACGTCGCTTAGTGCCTGGGCGACTTGCGTTAGTTGTTGTAGCTTTTGGGTCAGGGGGTCGTGTGTGGCGGGTTCTGGAGTCCTTGATTGTCTTCTGTTTGGCGCCATGCTGTCGTCTTTCTGGGTCAATGTTTATAAGAACGTTAAGTTAGAACTTGGTGCTCTTCTTTCGATGCGATAAGCAGGGGAAGAAGTTCTCTTTAGATGGGGGAGGGATAAAATGAAGGGAGGTTATGTGTAGGTTTCACAATCTCACCGCGCGTCCTAGGATTCCCGAATCCTATGTCCCTAAAGTTCAAGTCTATGTCCTAAGGTCTGTCTTAATAGTCTTATCCTAGGGTCAAACTTAGGCTCTGATACCAATTGTAACACCCCGAAATTTCAAAAAACTTTTGAAACTATATAACAAAGGTAATGATCGTAAATCCAAAACATAATACAAAGAGTACGGGGTGTTATGCCACACCCGAGCTAGAGAACTCAGGTGCACAGGCTAAATTCTAAAACCTCAGTCAGTGTCAATACAAAATCATGGCACGCAGGCTGAAAGGGAAAACTATCTAATCTACGCCCCAAGCTTATAGCGCGCTCCAGTGATCTACTCGTCTGTGCCTGGAAGCCAAATATATCTGTTCAGCGAGAGATGCTGGTAACCCACTCCAACGCGTTGAAATACAATACATATAGATATATACATAGTTATACGAAAAACCATTTTGAAGCATGAAGATATACCAATATCTTTTGCTCCGCCGTTAGCCATTTCCTATTCGGTCGTGTGGCCGAGGTGAATCCTTCCTCTTTCCCGAGTAGGTACCCGAGATAGTCTTTGTACCCCTTGCTTTGGGTATCAATCCACCCCTTTCGGTCGTAGCTTGACACACCCGTGGTGGTCAATTTCAAGAGCTTGGCCAGGCGGCCTTCGGAGAGTGTAATTTCCTTGCCTCGGACCTTGGTGGTGATTTCTAGCTTATCACCCCGTTTGGTGGCTACTAGATATTGATAGAATTCTTTCACCAATTCGGGGTACGTATCCCCCTTGATGGCGAGATATGTATCCAAAAGTCCTTGGTGATTAAGCATATCAACTAATTCCGGAGAAAATTGGTCGGGTTCAAGGGCTTTACCTCCGATTACGGTATAATTGGCGTTGCTCCATTCCGGGGTACGGGTTCCGAGGGGCTCTTTCGGCATTTTGGGTCTTCGGCTAGGCGGTGTGGAACCCGAAACCATGCTTTAGACACTTTCAAACGCAATTGATAACACACGTAGACAATTAACGGATCAAAAATCAAGAAACATACGACACATAACCTATCATGCTTTTCTAAACATAATCAACACCCAAACATGCAAATTCCCACCAATCTACCAAGAATAATACCATACGAATTCCGCGATATAACCTAGGGTTCTAATTATTTTTAAATCAACAAGAACACAATTCATCTTCTAATATCAAGATTCGGTAGGAATATCATATAAACATCAAGAACATCATATAATCATCAAGAACATCAAGAACACCATATAATCATCAAGAACCTCTTATCATCAAGATTACCCATGGAATCATAACACCAATTATCAAGATCATTATAACGAATCATCAACACACAAAAATATGGGGGAAATCCTAAGAGGGAAATCATAGCTATGAAAATAGGTTTTGTTGAGACATGGGTTACCTTTTAGCCTTAATTAATTCCTTGGCTATGAAGGGTCTTTCTTGAAGCTTTCTTCTTTCTTGATTTCTCCTAGGGGAATTCTTGGAACTTCTTGTGTGGTAAGGGATTATTGTGGTAGGGGTTCTAGGTGCCTCTTAAGTCCCCTATTTATATACCTAGGAGTCCTAATTAGCAACTAATATTATAGCTTGCTAATTCTATTCCTTTTAGGGCTAGGGGTTGGGTTTTAGGGGTGAGGGCCCACGGACTATGGTGGGCCTTTTTCTAATTAATTATTGTAATTTAATTCTTCCTTCTGGGCAATTGGTTAAATGATTAATCGGTTTTAGGGGTTGTAACACGGGGTGTTACACTCTCCCCCCCTTACGAGGGGCTTCGTCCCCGAAGCCCGGTGTGTTAATCCATTCTTTCACCCCTAGGCATCCCGCATCTTGGCCTCCCGGTTAGGAATGTGGCCCCACGTTTTGCCTTAGCTGGGGTAGACTGGATTTCTGGCGGTGTTGTGATAGAAAGGTTTTAGGTCTACCTCGGTCTCCTGTTCCTGAGCTGGACGCCCCGCGAGTGCCCAAGGTGGACTCGATTGCTGCCACCCTCTGATCTAGTGTGCGTGTCGTACGGATCAAGGATGAGAACCCTTCCTCCATGATTTGGTTTTTCCAGTTGAGTTGTGCGAGTATGCGCTCATTGATCGAGTCCTCGTTTTGCTCCCTTGGGTTCCCTCCCGATTGTGGGTGCAATGATGGGTTAGGCTCGTCCTCCTCCTCTTGGTCCTCATTTCCCTCTGGACCCCCACAATCTTGCATTGCTCGTTTGAGCTTTTTGTTTGAAATGTCCAGTCGGTCGACCAATTCTCTTCGCTCCTCCTCGGGTTTTAGGCAAATTTCTTCGAGGGTGAGGTAATGTCCCCCTTCAGTGTAGTAGATATCATTGCGGCGGAGGTTCTGGGCGTTAAAGATCATGCCGTTTGCAGTCTTGACCTCAGTGTGGCTTAGGTCTACCCCCTTTTTCTCCATGATCCAACTTAGGATCATCCCGTAGGGTAGGCTAAGTCGGTTGCTTGTTTTGCAAAACTCCATGTGTTTTAGCATGAGGGCCGGCAGGTTGAACTTGATTTTGTGTTTCAAGAGATAGGAAAAAGTGCACTCTAAACTCCCCACGTCCTTGCTCTTATTGTTTGTGGGCAAGAGGCTATCGGTTACAATCATAACCAATATCTTTTGCTCCGCCGTTAGCCATTTCCTATTCGGCCGTGTGGCCGAGGTGAATCCTTCCTCTTTCCCAAGTAGGTACCCGAGATAGTCTTTGTACCCCGTGCTTTGGGTATCAATCCACCCCTTTCGGTCGTAGCTTGACACACCCGTGGTGGTCAATTTCAAGAGCTTGGCCAGGCGGCCTTCGGAGAGTGTAATTTCCTTGCCTCGGACCTTGGTGGTGATTTCTAGCTTATCCCCCCGTTTGGTGGCTACTAGATGTTGATAGAATTCTTTCGCCAATTCGGGGTACGTATCCCCCTAGGAGTCCTAATTAGGAACTAATATTATAGGCTTGCTAATTCTATTCCTTTTAGGGCTAGGGGTTGGGTTTTAGGGGTGAGGGCCTACGGACTATGGTGGGCCTTTTCCTAATTAATTATTGTAATTTAATTCTTCCATCTGGGCAATTGGTTAAATGATTAATCGATTTTAGGGGTCGTAACACGGGGTGTTACAAAACCCTTCTTCAACGCATCGCTGTACACTTCGAATCCTTCGGTCCCAAACGATAGAGTTAACACGGGCGCGGTGGTCAGCTTATCCTTTAGTTCTCGAAATGCTAAATCACAATCTTGATTCCACTGAAAAGGAACGTCCTTCTTTAACAACTTGGTCAACGGTTTAGCCACCTTGGCAAAATCCAACACGAACCTGCGGTAGTATCCCGCTAACCCAAGAAAACTCCTCACTTCCGCAACTGACATCGGTACTGCCCAATCCTTCACTGCTCGGATCTTATCCGGATCCACTGAGATACCGTTACTGTTTGTCACATGCCCCAAGAAACTTACACTGTCTTTCCAAAACTCACACTTTGAGAGCTTGACAAAAAGCTGTTTCTCCCTCAAGGTCTGAAGCACGGTACAAAGATGCCTTTCATGTTCCTCCTTGCTCCAAGAATATACGAGCATATCATCGATGAACACGATTACAAAATCATCTAGGTGCGGTTTGAATAGCTGGTTCATCAAATCCATAAACAATGCCGGCACATTGGTCAGACCGAATGGCATTACCGTGAACTCGTAATATCCATAGCGAGTCATGAAGGCTGTCTTAGGTACATCTTTATCGACCACTTTTAACTGATGGTAGCCCGACCTCAGATCAATCTTAGAGAACACGTCTGCACCCTTGAGTTGGTCAAACAGATCATCGATCATCGGAAGCAGGTACTTGTTCTTACCGGTCACTTGGTTCAACTCCCGGTAGTCTATGCACAATCTCATGCTTTCGTCTTTCTTTTTAACGAAGAGCACTGGCGCTCCCCGCGGCGAGGTACTCTGTCGGATGTAACCCTTGTCCAGCAAATCCTGTAATTGCACCTTCAACTCCTGCTTCTCCTTGGGCGCTAACCGGTAAGGGGCCTTCGAGATGGGTGCGGTTCCGGGTACAAGATCCAGCGAAAACTCCACCTCCCTAGGTGGAGGCATACCCGGGATTTCTTCGGGGAAGACATTAAGGAATTCACACACCACTAGTATAGATTGAGCGGTATCCCCTTTGGTCTCCAAGTTTTCAATGGTGCAAAGGAAGACTTCATGACCCTTCTCCGCGTACTTCTTCATCCTAAGCATGGATACCATCTTGGTTTTAGGCTCCACCGCGGTGTCTCGATACGATACTCTTCTCCCGCTCGGTCCCTTAACACAACCTTCTGTTCCCTGCAAAGGATTTGAGCCTTGTGCTGTCCCAGCCAGTCCATTCCTAGGATCACGTCTACCCCATCCAAACCAAACTGGATAAGGTTGTTAGGGAATTCTTCTCCGTTGATGGCAATCTTGACATTCTCAAACAGACGATTACACGGCTTGATCTCCCCCGAGGCCACTATTAGAAATAAAGTGTAATGGTTTTGATATGCCAAATATGTATTTGTAGAACCCCAAATTTTATTTATATAGGTCTAGTGGAGTCTTAGACCATGATCGGGAAATTATTTAATTTGCAAAAGAGAAAAACAAAGGAAGATGGATGAAAATAGAAGAAGAAGATATCAAGCCTAAAATCAAGAATTTGTCTGGAGAAAATGACAAATTGAAGAAGATGATGAATAATATGGTATTCACGTCGCTACTACTCAAAAAGAATTCCCAGAAGAATTTTCGTGAAAGAAAATTAAGATGGGAAGATTGCATGAATTTGACTTGGAGATCAAGCATCTAAGGAAAGAAAGGAGTACATCAAAGAAGATTGGAGATATAATTAATAAATCGTACAGATGAGTTGGAAGATGCTTGATGTATTATGTGAAATGGCTCAAGTTCAAATCTCAACATTAATAATTTTACAAGGTAAAATTTGAGAAGCCAAAATTAATTAAGTCTAATGGAGTTGGGCGCTAGTTTGGCTTTGGGCGTCAATTACAAGTGGTTTCAGAACAACTAGTTTGGCTTTGGGCGTCAATTACAAGTGGTTTCAGAACAACTAGTTTGGCTGGTTTCAGAATAATTGAAATTGGGAGCTAATGGTTTCAGAACAACTAGTTTGGCTGGTTTCAGAACAATTCAAGTTAGGAGCCAATGTAAAATTGAAATTGCCCAATTCAATTGAAATTGGGAGGGAGCCAATGTAAAATTGAAATTGGGAGGGAGCCAATTCAAGTTGTAGTATGCGATGCAATTTCAAAGTCTGATGGAGTTGGGCGCTAGTTTGGCTTTGGGCGTCAATTACAAGTGGAAATTGGGGAGCAATTTCACTTGGGTAGCAATTGCACTTGGAAGCCGATTTCAGAACAATTGAAATTGGGAGCTAGTTTCACATGGGAATCAATTCAAGTTGGGAGCCAATGTAAAATTGAAATTGGGAGGGAGCCAATTCAAGTTGTAGTATGGGATGCAATTTCAAATTGGGAACCAATTAAAAGAAGATGTTGGGAAGCAATTCATTCAAGTTGTAGTATGGGATGCAATTTTAAATTGGGGACCAATTAAAAGAAGACGTTGGGAAGCAATTGAATTGAGATGATGGGAAGCAATTGAAGCACTAGGAGAAGATTGGGTGCCAATTACAAGTCAAAATCAATTGGGTGCCAATTAGAAAGGAGAAATTCAAATTGGGTGCCAATTACAAGTCAATTGCAATTGGGTGTCAATTACAAAGGAGAAATTCAAATTGGGAGGAAGTTCAAAGCCAGTTTGAAATCTGAGAACACCCAGACGTGAGAATGAAGAAGATGAAGAAAAACTTACAGTGAAACATGAGAACACCATAGGAATATCATATGAAGTTTGGGAAATCATTTGCATGAAGTTGAAGCTCTACAAACGGCTAGCTTATCTTTTCTGACACTTTGCCAGAAGATAAGATAAGATCTCTGACAAAAAGATACAAGAATTCAAAAATGAGATCGTCTCTTTCCAACGGGCAGATTCTCATTACCAGCTATAAAATGATGAAGATATGAAGACTTGAAGAACACGAACTCACGAAATAAGATCAAGAATATATAGAGCAAAAGTTTCAATTGGTACAGAGTATACCAAAAGAAATCTTCAAGTGAGAAGTGAGAAAAGAAAAAGAACTCAGAGAGCTTCAAAGAGAAATATTCTGAGAGTTCTAAAAGCAGAGCTAAACAGAGCATAAAAATCAGGTGCTTTACTTGATACATTCAAGGCTCGTTTGGTTCGCGGAAAATATTTGAAGGGAAGTGGAATTGGAATTCCATGGAAAAACAATTACTAGGAAGATGAATTCATTGTTTGGTTGGTGGAAAAAGAATTACTGGGAATACTAATTCTATTGTTTGGTTAGATTTGGAATTGTAAGAAATAATGAGTATAAAGACTTATATGCCCCTACAAATTAATAAAAGTAATATAATTAAAAAGGAAAGCAAGGGTAAAATAGGCAATCTATTCACTTTTTCTTCCCATCTTCCATGGAAAACAAAATCCTTGGTCCAACCAAGGATTTTGTTTTCCTCAAATTTGAGGAATTCATTTTCCAATGGAAAATGAATTCCATGAACCAAACACTAGAAAACAACATTTTCCTTCACTTTAAGGAAAATGTTTTCCTTTGGAAAACATTTTCCACGAACCAAACATCCCCTCAAAGAGAGAAAACACTCCGAGCTATCACGAGAAAATCACTCAAGAGTGTTTAATCTTCATCAACAAGAGACCTGCATCATATTGAAGATCATCCACAGAGTCTCAAAAGTTTGAAGCAAGAAGAAAACTTGTCCCTGAACAAGTGATATTCCTACGGGAGTGTAGGAAGGGAGAAAAGTAGCACGGAGCTGTGAAATCCTGGATTGTCACACGAAGCTGTGAGATCCGAAGCAGCAGTGTCGGAGGCACTGGGCGTGATTAGTGCGGGCTTTGTGATCAAAACACTAGATCACGGGATACGTTTCTACTGGAGTGTGGAAGACAGGGGGGAAAGTAACGCGGAGTCGTGAAATTCTGAGATAGTAGCGCGGCGACGTGAAACCCGAAGCAGCAGTGTGGTTTCACTGGGAGTGATTAGTGCGGCCTTGGTGATCAAAGCACTAGATCACGGAATTCATTGTATCTTGAAACCAAGAAGTGGTGGATATAGTGAATTGCTCTTGGAGATAAGAGCAAGTGGAGTAGGAGGATTACACCACCTCCGAACCACTATAATTGTCTTGTGTTCTTTACTGCTTTCTTTACTTACTGCTCTTTACTTGCTTCACACGAGATATACTTACACAATCTCACACACACTTATCTTTATTTATTTCCGCTGTGCACCATACTCTAACAATCTAGTTAAGAATTTTGGCTTCTCTCTGCCTTAGCAATTGTTATGCTGTGTGAAAAAGTTTGAAAGTCTATTCACCCCCCCCCCCCTAGACTTTCACCTTACCTCTTTTGGGAACAACAATAATTGGTATCAGAGCAGGCTGTCTATTTAGGCCAATTTGCTATCTAAGCACGTTGCCTAATTGGGTCAACCTTTTCTGACTGCTAGACATATCCATTCTACAAAGTGTGTGATTGGATTAATCTTCCATATCTCTCGTGATGATGATGAAGAAAGATTTAGCCCAAAATCTATTATTCTCACTTGATAAATTTGATGATTGGAAAGTTCGTATGCAGGTACACTTATCGGCTTTACACGATGAAATGTGGGAAGTTATTTCCACTGGCCCGATCAAAATATTAAAATTCAATACGGCGTTTGTCATATCCCCGGATGTTCCACAGTACGTACAAAAGCCTAAACCGGAATTGACATCGGACGATAGAACACGGAATAATCTTGACAATATTGCCAAGGATATTCTATTCAAAGCCGCGGATGATACAATATTTCTGAAGATCCGAAAGTGTGCTACTGCTAAAGAAATATGGGAAACTCTCATCAAGATTGGCGAAGGAGATGAACAAGAGAAAGACAATAAGTTCACAATCGCCATGAAGAAGTTTGAAGATTTCAAACTGCTCTCAAATGAAAGTGTTGCAGACATGGAAGCTCGAATGATCAAAGTTCTTGGAGAGATTAGTGATCTTGGCAAAAATATTAGCCAAAAAGAAATTAATCTCAAAATCCTACGAGGATTACCATCTGCATGGGATATGAAGGTTACGGCTATGCGCGATCGCCGAGATCTAAGAATGTTGTCAACAGACAAATTATTTAGTGATCTTAAAGCATATGAGTTCGAAATGAAGGCCAAAGATGATGACGTTCATGAAGCTCGAAATTCTGCTCTAATGGCCGAACAACCGTCAACCTCCAGGTCAGTAGATAATATTGATTATATGACTGACGAACAGTTTGCTCTTTTTTAAAAAAAATTCAAAAGGTTTATGCGAAAAGGAGACAACATAAATTCTGCTCGTGGAAAATTCGTCTCTCGCACGCCACAAGAAGAAAAGGTCGAAGAAAACAAAGACCTATGCTACAATTGCCGCAAATCCGGACATTTTAAAATAAATTGTCCATATCCGATCGTTAGCAAGTATCAAGGGAAAAATGTTGAATCTATGCCGAACAAATCCGAAAGCAAAAGGTTTAAGCGCGATAAAAGAAAAGCTCTCGTTAGCAACGAACCAAATGAAAATGATGAATCGGAGGAATCATCATCAAGCGATGAAAGCTCGTGTTCGGATGATGATACGGCTATAATATGCAAGTTAATTGAGTTGAGTACAAGTGAAGATTGTTTTATGGCTCTTGAAGCAGAGGAAGAAGAGGTAACATCTAATTCTTTTAATTCTGTTAATTCTTCTTTTTCTCGTGAATCGATTGACAGTATAATGCGAGAATGTCAAGAGATTATGCTCACTCATCCTCAACTCAAGGAGCGCAATAATATTCTAATTCTTGAAAAAGAAGATATGAATAAAAAATTGCAATATGCTTTACTTGAAGTGAGTAAGTTGAAGAGTGAAAATATTCATCTTCAAGAAGAGTGTAAAGCAAGAGAGGTTAGAGAACATAACCTTCGGGCAACCATTGCTACGTTCACTAACTCGTCCAAAATAATGGATAAGATGGTGAGCATGCAAAAGCCATCAGGAGATAGAACCGGAATCGGTTATGACTCCACATGTTCTCAAACCCCTCAAAATCTGACTAATTCTACTACTACTTTAAATAATAAAGTTCAAGTGGTAAAATTTGTTAAAGGCCAGAATAGCACGATGAGACAAGGACTTGGCTATCAAACAAAAGCAATGTCGAATGTTGAAAGACCGAAACAATTCTATACTACGGTAAAGCAACAAAAATTCTTCAAGCAAAGATATGCCAAAGAGTCAAGTGCAAAAAGATTTCATAGAAAAGAGGGAAGCTTTTCTAGAAATAGAGTTGGGAGATTTTATCCCACTCAAAAGGATTGGTTGTGTAATAGATGTAATGCTTTTTTTAGACCAAAGCAACAATCCTCATCCCAGGTGCCAAAATATAAAAATATTTTTCAAAATCTAGCGCAAAAAATGTTTTCAAAAGTGAGTTATGATTATCGTTTTACAAATGGCTACAAACCGCCTCATCTTAATTCAATAGGATCAAGGTGGGTTTGGTTACCAAAAATCACTAACAGTAAAGGACCCAAGCAAGTATGGGTACCTAAAGTTAATTAATCTTTTTTGCAGGATGTTTGGTACATCGATAGTGGTTGCTCACGCCACATGACTAGAAATAAATCATATCTAGTGAATTTCAAAGAAATCGATGGACCAAAAGTTATATTCGGAGGAAATCAAAATTATGGAATTACAAAAGGAGTTGGCACAATCAAGAAAAATGGATTAAAGATTGAAGATATTTCATTCGTTGAAGGCTTAAAATTTAATTTGTTGAGCACTAGTCAATTTTGTGATAAAGGCTATCTTGTAGAATTTTCTAAAGATAATTGCCTAATAAAAAATGAGCTAAAAATGAAGTTGTATTCTCTGGAAAAAGACGAAAGAACATGTATGCTGTTGATTGGAGTACAAGCAAAGATTCAGTGTGCTTAATGGCAAGAAATTCGAATGAAGCTAATTGGGAATGGCACAGAAAGCTCAACCACTTAAACTTCAAGACTATCAATCAACTTGCAAAGAAGAATCTAGTTGAAGGCTTGCCAAATATTATCTTCAAGAAGGACCAAGTGCGTAATGCATGCCAACGCGAAAAGCAAATCAAATCATCATTCAAATCAAAGACACACGAGTCAACGTCAAGACCGCTAAGCTTACTACACATGGACTTATTTGGATCGGTTGATCCAATAAGTGTAAGTGGTAAGAAATATACACTCGTTGTTGTTGATGATTTTTCTAGGTACACTTGGACCGTGTTTCTCAAGAAGAAAAATGAAGTTGAGCAAGTTCTACCAAAGCTGTTGAAGCAACTACAAAATGAGAAAGAATTGCAAATATCAAAAATACGAACGGATCGTGGAACCGAGTTCGTGAATGGAGTTATACAAGCTTTTTGCAATTCACATGGAATTTCTCATCAATTATCTGCCGCAAGGACACCGCAACAAAACGGTGTTGCCGAAAGATGAAATCGGACGCTCAAAGAAGCCGCACGAGTGATGATTAGTGCAACTGGTCTCCTGAAACGATATTGGGCGGAAGCTATCAACACCGCTTGCTACACGCAAAATCGAAGCATGATCCATAAGCAATACAAGAAGACGCCATATGAGCTATATAAAGGAAGAAAACCAAATATTGGTTATTTTCATATTTTTGGATGCAAATGTTTTATTTATATTAATGATAAATTGCATCTAAAAGCTTTTGATGAGCATGCAGATGAAGGAATTTTTCTAGGATATTCGACTACCAGCAAGGTGTTTAGAGTTTTGAATAAAAGAACAATGGTGGTTGAAAAATCCATACACGTTGTGTTCGACGAAAAATCACGGATCAATAATGGCGCTCTGGGCGAAGAAATTGCACAAAATGGTAACAAGTGTCATATTAATTTTTATGATACTAATTATACGTATGAAGATGATGTTTTGCAGGGAATGGATGAGTTGGAAGTTAATTCTCTAGAAAATCTCATCCCTCATCCAGAAGAAGTTGGAAATTCTTTTAATAATAATTTTGGAGGTGAAGCCGCACGTGAGAATGGAGATGCAGTACGGGTTGAAGTTGGTGATCCAGTTAGTGATCAAGTTACAGGTGAAGTTGGTAATCAATTACAAGATGAATTAATTGAGGAAATTCGAACCAACATTGCCAGTACACAACAAATGGATCCACCCAGCACCATGCACCCATTTGAACCAGATTTAAGATGGCTCAAAAATCACCCTCCAGAATTAATTATTGGGAATATACATGAAGGCGTGAAAACGAGATCATCTACTATGGAAGCATTGTTCACGTGTTATCTATCACAAATTGAACAAAAAGAAGTAGACGAAGCTCTTAATGATCCAAATTGGATAGATGCTATGCAAGAAGAGCTCGATCGATTCAAAAGAAATGATGTTTGGGAACTTGTTCCAAGACCAGCGAACCACAATGTTGTAGGAACCAAAGGGGTCTTCCGGAACAAAGCAAACGAAGAAGGCGTGATTGTTAGGAATAAAGCAAGGCTCATTGCAAAAGGGTACTCTCAAGAAGAAGGAATAGATTTTGATGAAACCTTTGCACTGGTAGCCCGACTTGAAGCAATTAGAATTTTCCTAGCCTACGCCGCACACAAACATTTCACTGTTTATCAAATGGACGTGAAAAGAGCTTTCTTGAATGGTCGACTCGAAGAAGAAGTTTATGTCGAACAACCCCCAGGTTTTGAGGTAAAAGGCGAAGGTGATAAAGTCTACAAACTTAAAAAGGCATTGTATGGGTTGAAACAAGCACCTAGAGCTTGGTATGATACTTTGTCAATGTTCTTAATAAGCCGTGGATTCAGCAAAGGCCTTGTTGACAAAACTCTATTTAGAATTCAAGATGGTGATCATATTTTATTAGTACAAATCTATGTTAATGATATTATTTTTGGAAGCACTAACAATTCTTTGTTTGAGAAATTTTCAAAGCTTATGCAGAACAAATTTGAAATGAGCATGATGGGTGAATTGAATTACTTCTTGGGCTTACAAGTCAAACAACTGAAAGAAGGAATATTCATCAATCAAGCAAAGTACACCCGCGACTTGATAAAGAAGTTTGGCCTTGATGGAAAACCATCGATCAAAATTCCAATGAGCACATCATCAAGGCTAGACAAAGATGAAGATGGAATGGATGTTGATCAAACAAAATATAGAGGAATGATTGGTTCTCTTCTATATCTTACTGCAAGCAGGCCGGACATTTCTTATGTTGTGGGAGTGTGTGCAAGATTCCAAGCAAATCCAAAAGAAAGCCACCTCACCGCAACAAAGAAAATCATACGATATCTGAAAGGTACAATCAATGTTGGATTGTAGTATCCAAAAGGTACAGATTTTACTCTAACAGGTTTTTCAGATGCGGATTTTGCAGGTTCCAAAATAGACAAAAAAAAAAAAAAAAAAAAAAAAAAAAAAAGCACTTCCGTGACATGCAAGTTCTTGGGGGGAGGCTTGTTTCTTGGTTCAGCAAAAAGCAAAATTCCATCGCAACTAGTACCGCCGAGGCCGAATACATTGCTGCAGGAAGTTGTTGTACGCAAATTTTGTGGATGAAGCAACAATTGAAGGATTACGGAGTTAATTGTGATGACGTTAGTATTTATTGTGATAATACTAGTGCAATCTCTATCACTCACAATCCGGTGCTTCACTCAAGAACCAAACATATCGACATTCGACATCATTTCATAAGGGATCACGTTGAAAAGAAGAATCTAAAGATCGAATATATCCCCGCGGAAAACCAAGTTGCTGATATTCTCACGAAGCCTTTATGCGAAACGAGATTTTCTACCTTAAGGCACGAGTTGGGAATGATCGAAATGAGCTAAGTATCACTGGACTTAATCTCTCATTTAAATTGATACTTGTGCTCAAAATAAATTGTTTTATGTGATTATATGCCTATGTTTATTCAAAAAATTTTATTTGATAAAATTGCAATATGTGTTAGGAATTTATTTGTGTATTTGCATGTGTTATTTAACGTGAAATCATATGCCATGCAAATTAATTTGATGAAATGTGCAATTCGTGATTAATTTGACAATTTGTTTAGAATTGCATGATTCAATGTGTTTGTTCATGTTTGTTCATGTTTGTATAAGTTGATTAATTTGTTTGCATGAACAATTTGCTTTAAAAATCTAATTTAATGTGTTTATTGCATTATGTATGGGTTTCGTGCATATGTGATATAATTTGCTATAAAAATATTTTAGAAATCTGAGCTGAAAGTTAAAATTTTTATGAGTTTCTAAAATGTTTAGAATCTGATTTGTGTGCTAATTATATGAAGATGTTTCTAAATATTTATTTGGAATATGTGTGATAATTTTGTTAATTTCCAAAATGTGTTTATTTTGATTGGAAATTGCCGTGTGGATGTTTAATGTATATAGTTATGTGTGTTTGATTATTTATGGATTATTTTTTCTACTAACGAGATGTTTGAGTGTGATTATATTTGTGGTACACGTTTTTGAGAAGGAAATCGGGAGAGAAAGGAGGAAAATCAGAGTTTAATTGGGAATCAAACCTCCACCCATATTAAACCTCCACCCAACCTAAACCTCCCCCCATAATCCTCTCCAAATCAAAATCCTTCCCTAACAGATTCACTCTCTCTCGAATCGTCACCCTAATTCCTCATTAACTCTCTTAGAAACCGCTACCCATCACATCCACCGCTTTCTCGACCAATGAAGAGTCATGCAAGCATTCATCACATCTTTTGAAACCAAACGTCGGCTATATCCAAAGGAAACCTTTCAAACCCCTTCATCATTAGCCCACATGGTTCTAGCACATTCCTAAGCCTATAAATTTGGACCTGAAACAAACATGTCTGTGTGGAGATTTCTTTTGTTTGTATCTAATTTTGCTGGCTTCGATGACTCCGAAGAATCAAGAAAAGATAAGATCTTCCAGGAGAGTGGCCGAGCAAGCAAGACAAGAGATGCTGAGAGCTCGACGTGCTGCAAATAGAGGACATGAAGTTGGAGACACACCTAGCAATCCTCTCATCCTATTCTCTGAAGAAGAGGAAGGACAACCACCAACCAAGGATCAAGTTCAAAAAGGTCAGAAAGTCTCAGCAGTGCAGCTACGACGCTCAACACCATCACCCCTGTCATCTCGACCTCAAACTCGCAGCTTTAAGCGATCTGCTCGACCTCCAATGGAACCCGGATTAGTCTATGCTTCGAAATCAAGCTCTCCGTCTCCACCACATGCTGATCTTGAGGCTAATCACGTCGCTAGCTTCTCTACCAATGAAGCCTGAATATGTGATGTGATCTGAAAATGTTATCTCTCTCTCTCCCTAAGAAGGAGATAAATAAAAGAAAAATGGTTGTTTTTGCTTCTGGTTCTCTCTCTCTATCTCTCCTACATATGAAAAATCCCTAAGTCTTATAAAAAGAACAAATGTTTCGTAGCCAAGAAGATACACACACAAAACAAAAGGGAAGAAAAATATATGAATAAAAACAACAAAAAAAAAAAAGAGAATAAAAGTAATAAAAAAATATTTTATGGCTACAAGAAGGGATAAAAGAAGAAAAGAATTAAGAGGAGAAGTGTCAGAAGAAATAAGAGGAGAACTACCAGTTGAAGTTGCAGTAGAAGTTGCTACTGAGAGTAGACAACTAATCAGAAAGGATTTATCTAGTGTATTGGCAGTACACAATACTGAGTCCACCATGCCTATCATGGACCCTATTTTAGAAAATGAAGATTTATTTGCAGACAACTACACAAGAACAGAAATTCTAGAAGAAGAGATTGGTGATCTCAATCAAGAAGTCGAATCACCTGAAGAAGAAGAAGAAGGGATGCAACTTGTAGACACACCCGTTCTCACAAATCCGAGAAGGAGTCCAATCGGATCTCCTCAAAATATTGTGCAGACAAGTGTGATCAAGAAGATGGCATATTTACATCCTTATTTGCCAAAGTTGCCGAATCCGGTGATGTTGTTTGCCAAACCATTGGAGAAAAGTTGGTTGAACAAAATCAGATGATGGAACAACAACACATGGATACCCGAGTCAATCTGAAGAAACTTATAGAGTATCAACACAGTTTGAAGACTCAGATTGACAAAGCTGAAAGAATCTTGAAAGGAGGAGTGACAAAAGGATTACTTGAAGTGATCCAACTCATGAAGAAGGAACGTGAAGCAGCCGAAAAGATTCACAACGAACGTCACTTGCGACAAATCAAGGCGATTCAAGATCAAGAAAGCCGAATCAGCAAACTTGAAGTTGAACTCACAGTTGCAACAAATAAGCTGGATAACGTACAAGCTGTTTCTATTGAAACACACAATTGAGTTGAAATTGTGAAAGCAAACCAAGACCGAGATTGTAAGACCCTTGCATTTTTGGTTGATAACGCCAAAAGGAGGGAAGAAATTCTTAGTCACTTGGCTTTGCAACTACAAGAATTTATTCTTGGAAGCCAATAACAGCCAGTAACACCGACCCAAGGTCGAGGTCGAAGCCGCGGGCAATCCTCACAAGGACCATCTTAGATTGGTTTTTCTTAGTTCGCGAGTCCTAGTCTTGGTACGAGTACATCGAAATTTGCTGAAACTCGTGGCTGGTTTGAATGCTCTAAAGGTCCCGCCACTCATACAACAATATGGACGAAGGAAAATCTACCAAACATGATCAAGAAATGGCCTGCAGCCGATCAAGCCCAATGGATCTCGGACAAGAATAAAGAAGAAGAATGCAAAAGGAAAAGAACCGAGATGTGGTATGAACTAAGAGATTTCACTGGAAATATGGGCATGAATCTTGGAGAAGAAAGAAGCTTCGAAGAATGTGTTGTATGGTGGGAAGCTGGAGTTCTTTCGGGCAACAATATTAAGAAAGTTTTTGGATATTACATGGCTAGGCAAGTTACAAAGAGATTTCAGAATGCGAAGTTCAAAGATGATTTCTTCAAGCTTAGAGAACATGTCAAGGAAATCTTGAAGAAAGACTTGGGTGTGAAGAAACCCAGAAGGTAATCTGGAAAATCTCTTAAACTGATATTTTCGCTATTTTCGAACCTCTGTTGCGTTTTTCTCTAAAATATTCGAAATATATCAATAATAATTTCCCATGGTCTATTTTGAGTTTAGAATTTTATTTGTCTGTTGTAATTAGACCTGCGTGAATTAAAAAGACAAGGAATGTTAAAACGCACATAAAAATTAAAAAAAAATGATGATAAAAAAACTAATAAATAAATAAAAATACGTTTAGGAACTTGTCTAAAAATTAATTCACAAGTTTCTTTTGATTGTGCTTAGAAAACCATTTGTTAAACTCATCTTGGCTTTGTCAAATAAAATTGAGCAAAATGATTATTTTTCAAAGACTTAAAGCCAATGACTGAGTATAGGTTTTGGCATTATCAAAAGGGGGGAAATTGTTAGGAATAAAGTGTAATGGTTTTGATATGTCAAATATGTATTTGTAGAACCTCCAATTTTATTTATATAAGTCTAGTAGAGTCTTAGACCATGATCGGGAAATTATTTAATTTGCAAAAGAGGAAAATAGACGAAGATGGATGAAAATAGAAGAAGAAGATATCAAGCCTAAAATCAAAAATTTGTCTGGAGAAAATGACAAATTGAAGAAGAAGATGAATAATATGATATTCACGTCGCTACTACTCAAAAAAAAAATCCTAGAAGAATTTTCGTGAAAGAAAATTAAGATTGGAAGATTGCATGAATTTGACTTGGAGATCAAGCATCTAGGGGAAAGAAAGGAGTACATCAAAGAAGATTGGAGATGTAACCAATAAAACGTACGGATGAGTTGGAAGATGCTTGATGTATTATGTAAAATGGCTCAAGTTTGAATCTCACCATTAATAATTTTACAAGGTAAAATTTGAGAAGCCAAAATTAATTAAGTCTTGGGTGGCAATTGAGAAGCAATTGCACTTGGTAGGCAAGCCGGGCATGGGAGGCAAGCTGATTGAAATTGGGAGGGAGCCAATTCAAGTTTCAAATTGAAGTTGTAGTATGGGATGCAATTTCAAATTGGGGACCAATTAAAGGCTTTGGGCGTCAATGGGATGCAATTTCAAATTAGGGACCAATTAAAGGCTTTGGGCGTCAATGGGATGCAATTTCAAATTAGGGACCAATTAAAGGCTTCAAATTCAAGTTGTAGTATGGGATGCAATTTCAAATTGAAGTTGTAGTATGGGATGCAATTTCAAATTGGGGACCAATTAAAGGCTTTGGGCGTCAATTACAAGTGGAAATTTGGGAGCAATTTCACTTGGGTGGCAATTGAGAGACCAATTAAAGGCTTTGGGCTTCAATTACAAGTGGAAATTGGGGAGCAATTTCACTTGGGTGGCAATTGAGAAGCAATTGCACTTGGGAGCCGATTCCGGAACAATTGAAATTGGGAGCTAGTTTCACATGGGAATCAATTCAAGTTGCGAGCCAATGTAAAATTGAAATTGGGAGGGAGCCAATTCAAGTTGTAGTATGCGATGCAATTTCAAATTGGTCCGACGTTGGGAAGCAATTGATCAAGTTGTAGTATGGGATGCAATTTCAAATTGTGGACCAATTAAAAGAAGACGTTGGGAACCAATTAAATTGAGATGAAATTCAATACCAGGAGAAGTCTGGGAGCCAATTTCGAAGTCAAAGTCAAATAATTGAAATTCAATACCAGGAGAAGTCTGGGAGCCAATTTCAAAGTCAAAGTCAAATAATTCAAATTGGGTTGCAATTAGGTGTCAATTACAAAGAAGAAATTCAAATTGGGAGGGAGTTCAAAGCCAGTTTGAAATATGAGAACACCCAGACGTGAGAATGAAGAAGATAAAGAAAAACTTATAGTGAAAATATTCTCACAAGGAAAAATACTAGTCTACCTAGTATGGGATTAAATTGAAGAATATTTTTTAAGCATTTAAATCCCAAAGAAACAAGAACCACTTCAGAGCTGATCAGAGAAGCCATTCTACACAAAACTGAGACCCAGATATTCCCAAGAAACATGAGAACACCATAGGAATATCATATGAAGTTTGGGAAATCATTTGCATGAAGTTGAAGCTCTATAAACGGCTAGCTTATCTTTTCTGACACTTTGCCAGAAGATAAGATAAGATCTCTGACAAAAAGATACAAGAATTCAAAAATGAGATCGTCTCTTTCCAACGGGCAGATTCTCATTACCAGCTATAAAATGATGAAGATATGAAGACTTGAAGAACACGAACTCACGAAATAAGAGCAAGAATATATAGAGAAAAAGTTTCAATTGGTACAGAGCATACCAAAAGAAATCTTCAAGTGAGAAATGAGAAAAGAAAAAGAACTCAGAGAGCTTTAAAGAGAAATATTCTGAGAGTTCTAAAAGCAGAGCTAAACAGAGATAAAAATCAAGTGCTTTACTTGATACATTCAAAGAGAGAAAACACTCAGAGCTATCATGAGAAAATCACTCAAGAGTGTTTAATCTTCATCAACAAGAGACCTGCATCATATGGAAGATCATCCACAGAGTCTCAAAAGTTTGAAGCAAGAAGAAAACTTGTCCCTGAACAAGTGATATTCCTACGGGAGTGTAGGAAGGGAGGAAAGTAGCACGGAGCTGTGAAATCCTGGATTGTCACACGGAGCTGTGAGATCCGAAGCAGCAGTGTCGGAGGCACTGGGCGTGATTAGTGCGGGCTTTGTGATCAAAACACTAGATCACGGGATACGTTTCTATCGGAGTGTGGAAGACGGGGGGAAAGTAACGCGGAGTCGTGAAATCCTGTGATAGTAGCGCGACGACGTGAAACCCAAAACAGCAGTGTGGTGTCATTGGGAGTGATTAGTGCGGGCTTGGTGATCAAAGCACTAGATCACGGAATTCATTGTATCTTGGAACCAAGAAGTGGTGGATATAGTGAATTGCTCTTGGAGATAAGAGCAAGTGGAGTAGGAGGATTACACCACCTCCGAACCACTATAATTGTCTTGTGTTCTTTACTGCTTTCTTTACTTACTGCTCTTTACTTGCTTCACACGAGATATACTTAGCAATTGTTGTGCTGTGCGAAAAAGTTTGATAGTCTATTCACCCCCCCCCCCCCCACCTCTAGATTTTCACCTTACCTCTTTTGGGACCAACAGCCACCTTCACGCTTAACTTCACTTCTACGCCATCGGTTAAACCCAACTTCTCAACGAGCTCCGACGATACGAACGAATTAGACGCACTGGAGTCAAACAGAACCAGTGCCGGAATCGATTGCACCAAAACGGTCCCGGTCACGACGTCGCCGTCTCCGGCCTGAGCTTCACTCAAAGCGAGGATCTTTCCTTGAGGCGGTTCCCCCTTCGAACTCTGAACTTCCAAGCTCCCAAACGGTCGTTGTCCCCGAGGTAGCGGTGCTGCAGCCTTGCTGGGGTTAACCTGAGTGGATACACCACTCCTGATCCAACGCTCGATGACGCTAAGAGTGTTGCGAACCACCGCCACTCTAGATTTCTTAACCACATCGCTGGCATCGTTCGGCGCCCGAGCACGGTGACGAGGCGGAGCCATAGCGAGATTCTACAGAAACAACACGGTTACCGCAAGACACAAGGAAACTGCGCACCCTTACCCGGCGCTAAAGACGAGAACGCTAAAACTAAACAAGAACAACAGGGTAAACACAGCAAACAATAAACAAACTCACAGCTCACAGCGCGTCCAAATAAACTTAAGTCATAACACTTAGGCACTTAAAGGTCAACTTAGAGTTTTATTTCACACTTAGCTTCTTAAAGTCAAACTCTTAACATCCTAGGATCAAACCTAGGCTCTGATACCAACTGTAACACCCCCGATTTTACCACATTTTTAAAACTTAAATTCAACATTAAACATCTAACCATCAAACAAACAAAAGCGGAAGCTAAATAAAAACCGTGAGGCGTTATGCCACACCCATAAACCATGGGTGCACAGGCTAAGTCAACAGCTATTCAATCAAGACAATAACAAGTCTAAGGCACATAGGCCATATCTAATCAAGGCTCACAGGCCCAAAACATAACAGTTTAAGGGAGGGGAAACTACTCTAGCTACTAAAGACGGCTAGCGCGCTCCACAACAACTCAGGACCTGTAAAATCAAGGGATAACACCCGGTCAGCGAATAATGCTGGTAACCCATCAATACGCGTTAAATAGCATAGTATAGATAAATATAATCAAAGTCATTTGGAACTGGGGAATACAGTATATATCATTTTAAAACTAAGAAAGGAAATCAACATCAAAGACTCATCACACTCTCAACAAGAACGAGGATCATCAACCTCACAACACAACAACAAGACTGCAAACATCATACACAACACAACTCAGGATGCAACCTACCATTCACAAGGTAGACATCAAGACATGCATAAGCAAGGAAGTACAACAAATCACATAATGACACATTATGTTTCAAGTTCCAACCTTATCCCTTAGTACCACCCTTATGGCTACCCCCGGCCTTATTTCAGTTCCAAACTGTACCTCCAAGTGCCACCCTATACTTCTGAGTCCAACCTTTTCCCGGTCTGGGACCGTCGTCCCCCACCAATCTACACCACCAATCAGAATACCACTGTTCTCAAGTACACGAGGGTACTGTTCAATTCATAGTCATAAACCACCGATCACATGTGAGCAAAGCTCAAGTCACAAAACCACCAATCTCATTCATAGTCACACATGGTCATCATCATCAAGAGGATTGAGACTCATCAATAGTCTCAATCAAGCATCAATAAAGGGTACAACGATTTGTACAAGATAACGTCATAAGAATCAATCAAGAGATTTCAACAAAGTCATGAGATAATACTCAACAACAAGGATTACCATCCAACATCAAATGATTAACAACACAAGTTGTCAACCCCATTAAGAAGGAACAAACCACACATACTAGCATAACAACATCAAACTAGCATGCTCATCAAAGGATAAACCAAAAGAGTTCCAATGAACCTTCAAGATTCATGACACCAAACCCTACCATGGATTCCTAACACACCGTTCTAGACATACGAAACGTCAAGAAGACTCACAAATAGTCCAATAATTCAACAACGGGAGGTCAAAACATCAATACCAAGAAGAAAAGAATTACGGGGAACAAATCCCCGCACATCACCATATTGTTCCCCGCGGGTGGGGCCACGGGTAGAACCCCACCCGTGGTCCTGCCCGCGGGTACACACCCGAAAGCCACATGTTCCCCGCGGGTGGGGGGACGGGTAGGCCACTGCCCGCCGTTCCGCTCGAGGGTACAGTCCTGTACACCAAAAATTCCCTGTAACACCCCGAAATTTTTAAACTTTTGAAGCTTATATAATAGAGGTAAGTTCTCATTAAATCCCAAGACATAATATAAATAGTACAGGGTGCTATGCCACACCTGAGCTAGAGAACTCAGGTGCACAGGCTAACTAACTAATATCCTCAACAATGTAAATGCATAAACATGGCACGCAGGCTGAAAGGGAAACTATCTACTTCTACGCCCCAAGATCCTAGCGCGCTCCAGTGTCTACTCCTTTGTGCCTGAAAGCCAAATATATCTGTTCAGCGAGAGATGCTGGTAACCCACTCCAACGCGTTGAAATACAATACATATAGATATATACATAGATATATGAAAAACCATTTCGAAGCATGAAGATATATCCTAAGAGACTCTAGCTTCAAAACAGGGAATAGACTCGACAGATAGGGATAAGCATAGCCAACACTCATAATCAAGAATGCACAATTCTCAAGTGTAGGGAACAGATTCGACAGGTAGAGATAAGCACAGCCAATAGTCATAATCAAGCATATACAGTTTACTAGCATGTATCCTATGGTCACGCATTCATAACAAACATAACCTCCAACCATCCATATCTCATCACATAGCACACTTTGTTGGCGCCACAGGACCAATCGCATGCCCATACATGAGGGTCAGCGCATATAGCTCTGACACGGCCCCGCAGCACCCTGCCCCGTATCGCAACACGGAGGGGTCGATTGCAACCGACCGATGAACCGCAGCTCATCATAATGTTTGATCGCAACCAAACAATGGACCGCAGCCCAAGAGTAGTCATCTGACCGCAGCCAGGAATATGAACCGCAGCTCATGTAAAACGTTCGATCGCAACCAAATGGTGGACCGCAGCCCAAGAGTGTAAATCTGACCGCAGCCAGCTTCTGAACCGCAGCTCAGGAATAACCAATTCGATCGCAACCGAATTGGGGTATCATGCACACATAACACATAGCAAGCACATGCAGCCCACATTAACATATTGGGAAGGGGGAGAAATCGTATAATGAAACTTATGCGTGATCCTTCACATACTAAGAATAATCCTAAGGGGTTCATACTTCTTCCACCTAGGTCAACGGGATACCAATTCAACTAGCATGCAATATATAAGACTCGTTTATCCTGCGAACGGTACCCGAACATCAAACTAGACATAGGCACGATAGACGGAGTCCGTTGGGACGCCACGAGGGTCGGGGGAACATCAAACGGGGAAGCCGGGATCCCGAGGTGGGAGAATTTCCAGCGGGTAGCCTGTGGGTGAAGGGTCACCTGCCGGCTGCCCGTCGGCGACGTGATTCCGGGCAGCGGGTGCCCGGCGGGCAGTCGCCTGCCCGCTGCCGGCGAAGTCAAAAGCTGGCCGCGGGTAGGTGGCGGGTCCCCTACCCCCCCCCCCCACTGACTCTTTTTCACAAATAACGCCCCGGGAACCTTTGTGGAACCCGAAACCATGCTTAGACACTTTTAAACGTAATTGACGATACCACGTAGACAATTAACGGATCAAAAGCAAGAAACATACGGCACATATCCTATCATGCTTTCTAAACATAATTAACACCCAAACATACGAATTCCTACCCAATATATCAAGAATAACACCGTACGAGTTTCACGATACATCCTAGGGCTCTAATTATATTATTAAGAACGTAATTCATCTTTTAACACTAAGAAACAATACGATTTATCAAGAATATCACACCATCATTACGAATCTAGGTTTATCAAGACTATCACCCAATTATCAAGAATCTCTTTCCATCATCAAGATTATCAAGATTACCCAAGAAAGCACAACATCAATTATCAAGATCACGCCATCAATCTCATAAACGAATCATCAATACACAAGAATGTAGAGGGATGCCTAGAGGGAGATCATAGCTAAGAAAATAGGTTTTGTTGAGACATGGGTTACCTCTTAGCCTTAATTAATTCCTTGGCAATGAAGGGTCTTGTAACACCCCAGATTTTCAAGACATTTAAAACTTATAAAATAAAGGTGAAATCCCATTAAATCCCAAAACATAATACAAGAGTATGGGGTCCTATGCCAACCTGAGCTAGAGAACTCAGGTGCACAGGCTAACTAACTAATATCCTCAATAATGTAAAGGCATAAGCATGGCACGCAGGCCGAAAAGGGAAACTATCTACTCCTACGTTCCAAGTTCTAGCGCGCTCCAGTGACTTATTCTTCTGTGCCTGAAAGCCAAATATATCTGTTCAGCGAGAGATGCTGGTAACCCACTCCAACGCGTTGAAATACAATACATATAGATATATATATATATATATATATATATATATATATATAGATATACGAAAACCATTTTGAGCATGAAGATATATCCTACGAACTCTAGCTTTTAAAACCGGGAATGACTCGACAGATAAGGCCAGACACGAGTAACAGTTATAACAACATATGCAGTTCACAACAGATAAGGCAAATAAGGCAAAGCATAAACAATAGTCACAACCCAACATAAACAATCCCCAACATAAATCCCATAGTCACATCCCCCAAGACACTCATGATCACCACTCATCCATATCACAACACATAGCACACTTTGTTGGCGCCACAGGACCAATCGCATGCCCATACATGAGGGTCAGCGCATATAGCTCTGACACGGCCCCGCAGCACCCTGCCCCGTATCGCAATACGGAGGGGTCGATCGCAACCGACCGATGAACCGCAGCTCACCATAGTGTTTGATCGCAACCAAACAGTGGACCGCAGCCCAGGCGGATGTCATCTGACCGCAGCCAGGAAAGAGGACGAACCGCAGCTCGTATAGAAACGTTTGATCGCAACCAAACGGTGGACCGCAGCCCAAGAGTATCAATCTGACCGCAGCCAGCTTCTGAACCGCAGCTCAGGATAACCAATCCGATCGCAACCGAATTGGGGTAACACACACACATATCACATAGCAAGCACATGCAACCCATATTACATATTGGGAAGGGGGAGAAAGCGTATAACAAAACCTATGCGTGATCCTTCACATACTAAGAATAGTCCTAAGGGGTTCATACTCCTTCCACCTAGGTCAACGGGATACCAATTCAACTAGCATGCAATATAGTAGACTCGTAAACCTACGAACGGTACCCGAAATATCAAACTAGACATATGCACGATAAACGGAGTCCGTTGGGACACCACGGGGAATGGGGGAACATCAAACGGGGAAGCCGGGATCCCGGGTGGGATGAATTTCCAGCGGGTAGCCGGTGGTTGGGGGGCCACCCGCCGGCTGCCCGCTGGAGTGCACTGTTCCGGGTAGCGGGTCGCCGGCGGGCAGCTGCCCGCCCGCCGGCTACCCGCTGCCGGGCGGTGTTTTCTCGGTCGTGGGTAGGTGGTGGGTCCCCTACCCCCCCACCTACCCCCCACTGACTCTTTTCACACAATAACGTCCCAGGAACCTTTGTGGAACCCGAAACCATGCTTAGACACTTTACAACGCAACTAATAATTAACACGTAGACAATTAACGGATCAAATACGAGAAATAAACGACACATAACCTATCATGCTTTTCTAATATAATCAACACCCAAACATGCGATTTCCCCACCCGATAATCCAAGAATAAGATCATACGATACAACCTAGGGTTCTAATCACTTTTATATCAACAAGTATACGGTTCGTCTTCTAATTGCAAGATTCGGTAAGAATAACACATAAACATCAAGAGCATCACACAATTATCAAGAACAACACATAATCATCAAGAACTCTATATAATCATCAAGAATTCCATAATCATCAAGAATCTCCCAATATCAAGATCATCAAGATCCCTCATGGGATCATCACATCAAACATCAATAATAATCATCATATCTCGCCAATACACAATAATATGGGGAAACCCTAAGGGAGAATCATAGCTATGAAAATAGGTTTTGTTGAGACATGGGTTACCTCTTAGCCTTAATTAATTCCTTGGCTATGAAGGGTCTTTCTTTAAGCTTTCTTGCTTTCTTGATTTCTTCTAAGGGAATTCTTGGAGCTCTTTTGGGATGGTGAGTCGTTTATTGTGATGGGGGGTTCTAGGTGCCTCTTAAGTCCCCTATTTATATATTTAGGAGTCCTAATTAGGAACTAATATTATAGGCTTGCTAATTCTATTCCTTTTGGGACTAAGGATTGGGTTCCATGGTCCATAGTGGACCATATTAATTAATTAAAGAGAATCCTAATCATAATCTGAATAGTAAAAGACCTACTTCCTTTATTCCTAATAGATAACTAGGTCTAGGATTCCTAATCAGAATCTGAATAGTAAAAGGTTTACTTTCTTTATTCCTAATAGGCTTAAGGCTCTAATTTAGGCAAGGGCCCACGGTTCATGGTGGGCCTTATTAATTAATTAAAGGGAAACCTAACCGAATTAAATCCTATTTAATTATTATTAACGGGATTAATTAAATAATTAATCCGGGATTGAAGGCCGTAACACGGGGTGTTACACTCTCTCCCCCTTAAGAGAAGCTTCGTCCCCGAAGCTTGGAAATCATTGCAGGGTTAACGAGTCAAGAGAAGAACCGTGGTCCTATAGAGAAGGTATTCCACGGGGAAATTGTATACTTGCACGCCTATGTGTGTTGGGTTTTTGGGAACGATTAGGTTTACAGGGCTAAGAGAGTGGGTTTCAAACTTGAGGACACGGTGAATTCAGGAATTAGGATCGAGTTTTCGAGGTTGCAACTTAGGTTGTGAGGTTGCCACTTGTATGGAATCGTTAAAACATGGGATTGAGAATGGGGTCTGAAGGGTAGAAAGGGTTTTGAAATAAGGAAGGGGCCGATTTTCCGAGGGAGGGAAAGGAATTCGGCTAGGATGGGTTAAGGTTTCTCGATCCCAAGTGAATAATCTGGTTAGATGCTTTGATCACGATGCGCCGACGAGCTGATGATCCTCCTTCCTTGGTGTTGGTGCTTGCTTGACTTTAAGGTCCTTGTTAGACCTTGCTTCCCAGGCTAAGGTTTCATCCTTCTCTTCTTTCTTGAGGGAATTTCCCGTGGTGATTCAACACTTACTTCTTTAATGCGCCCAAGGTCTTGACCGAGTTGGGTCAACCAAGCCAATCTCTTAGGGCGCACTTCCCAAATTCTTCCCAAAGTCTCTTGGGAATTGATGGACTTTGGGTTGAATTTCTCTTCTTATTGAATTTCATCTCCTCTTTAGTGGATGAAATTCTTAGTAAGACTTCATGTCTTACCCGAGGTTCGGCATTGTTGTGCCCTGTTTGTGTTATTTTTAATGATGAAGGTGTCCTTGCGTGCCCTTTTTCTTTTAAAGCGCAGTCGGTTACCAAATTTCGTTGTGGGATGACTCGGCGACTTTACGAGTCACCTCATTTCCTTGTGGGTCCTTAATGACCCTTGAAGTCTTGGCGCGAATGTGTTCTTCACCCTTTTGCTTAGCACCATGGGCTACGTAGTTCTTGATTCCATACAACTTGTAAGGAGTCCTCTAATTTGCTCGAACGATGTCCATGGTTTGGAGGAGTCCCGGTCCCTCCTTAGCATTTTGACTTTTAAGGTTTTCGTGGGTTCTTAGTACGAGTTCCCAACTCGCCTCCTTGGTTTGCACAATCCTTTACGCCAAACATCCCTAGTCGGTTGTATCGTAGGATCCGATTTCAATTACTCGTGCAATGTAATTGATTATGATTTCCCGATGGTGTCTCGTGCGTCAAGGTCTTTTACGTAGGACACTATGTTTGGGTGGTCCATGGTTCCTTACCCAAGACTCACATTCCTCAATCGAGGAACACAAGTGCGCCACAAATCAATAAAATGAGGGGTTAAGAAATCAGCACATTGTACCAGTGGGCACGAGGTGGACGGTCGTCCGCCTGCCAAGCTCCTGCCAAGGACCCGCCAAGGTCCCGTCAAGGACCCGTTGGGGACCCGCGGGAAAGTGACTAGGAATAGTCAATTCCTTCGGGAAAGACCCCAAAAATGCACAGATTCATGTCCTGACAAGTCCCATGCCCTTGTGCACAATAAAAGGGACTTGGATACATAGGATGACCCATCGTACAATGTTCATTGATCCTTAAGCACGAGTTCTAGAGGTAGATATACATACATATATATATCTATGTTTTCTTGGTCTGGGTTTAAAGGGGTGTAAGAAGTGCAAGGGCTAGGTTTCAAAGTCGAGGGGCGGATAGGGTCGATGTCTCAAGGTCGTAATACAGGAAGGAAGGTTGCCACCTTGTACGGGTTTGTCTGTAATGAGGGATCAAGAGCGAGGTTTGGAGTGATAGGACGGATTCTTTAACGAAATGGTACTTGATTGGCAAGGGGAGGGAAAGGGCTAAGGACTCTTGGCTTCGAGTGATTATGCCTGTTTGGGGCTTGGTTGTGGCGTGCAGTCGAACTGGTGATCCCTTTTCCTTGGCTTTGTTTGATTCTAAGATTTTCGTTTGATCTTCTCTTCCGGTGTCGAAGTCCCCTTCGTCTCTATGGCTTCCAGGGGAATTCTCGTGATGGTTTCCGTGCACGTTCCCCTCGAATGTCCAGAAGTCTGGACCCAGTCGGTTTAGTGGGTCAAACCCCTAGGTCTTGACTCCTAATCCTTGCCGAGGGTTCTTAAGGGTAAGGGGGCTTTCGGGTTAGTCTTTCTTGTTCTATTGGGTTTCATCCCTTCCTTGGTGGATGAAATTCTTAGCAAGGCTTTATGTCCTCCTTGAGGTTCGGCCTGTTGCACCTATTTGACGATGTTTTCTGTAGCGAGGGCCCCTGACACATTGAACGTATCTGTTTGCCTGCTCTTGTCAACGCATGGCGTTCTTCGGTGGCGTACGTACAGGCTATGGTTTCTCGTGAAACCTTCACGGTTTTCGTGCAAGGGTGGGGTGATACGTATTCGTAACCTCCACCTACTTCGCCGATTCCTATCAAACAACTTATTTTAATATTGAATCAATGAATGTCGGTTCTTCACGCCCCTGGGCAGGGTAAGGGCCTTATGCTGCTCTACGGTTTTTAACAGGGTTTCCAAACGGAGTGGGGATATGAACTTAGAGTAAGGGCAATAACAATTTAGGATTTCCGAGGGTTTGGGTTAAGCGCAACAAAGGGTGAGCAAGGTCATGACGGTTGCGAATTTGCTCTTAAGGTAATCAAGGATTCGGGGTGGGAGTTTTCAACAAATAGGGGTATCAAGATGCTGGGGTTTCAGGGCGGATGATATTTTAAATTGGAGTGGTGGGGTCGCAAGGTGTCGCGATATACTTACCTTGCACCCAAGGATTCGACTAATGGTGTCGTTCCTTTGCTACTTTAATAGGTGTCCTAGTTCTCCTTCCTGTTTGTTGTAGCCGCAACCCGGGTTTGCCGAGATAAGGTCAACTTGTCGGAAGGTGCATGTCATTTGTCTGACTCGGGGGTTATCGTGGTTACCCTGGGTTGGTGCGTATTGCAGTCCGTACCTTTTAGCAGTCCTGACTGTAACGCCTTTTCTTAGTAGTCATCCAAATCTTCCTTTTCTTTGGTCAGGGTCCTTGTCAAGTCTTTTGACGGGAGTTAGGACGAGGCGATTTATCGGGTAAGTGTACGTTACCCAGTTATTGAAGTAAACTTATCTATTCGCACCCTTACCTGGTGTGGTAAGCGTAGGGGGAGGTTCCTTTAAGTTAGAGAGGGATGAAGTGAGGGGAGGTTATGTGTAGGTTTCACAATCTTACTGCGCGTCCTAAGATTCCTGGATCCTATGTTCCTAAGTACCTAGAGTTCAAGCCTAGTGTCCTAAAGTCCGGTCTTAAGAGTCTTATCCTAGGGTCAAACTTAAGCTCTGATACCAACTGTAACACCCCAGATTTTCAAGACATTTAAAACTTATAAAATAAAGGTGAAATCCCATTAAATCCCAAAACATAATACAAGAGTATGGGGTGCTATGCCACACCTAAGCTAGAGAACTCAGGTGCACAGGCTAACTAACTAATATCCTCAATAATGTAAAGGCATAAGCATGGCACGCAGGCCGAAAAGGGAAACTATCTACTCCTACGTTCCAAGTTCTAGCGCGCTCCAGTGACTTATTCTTCTGTGCCTGAAAGCCAAATATATCTGTTCAGCGAGAGATGCTGGTAACCCACTCCAACGCGTTGAAATACAATACATATAGAGATATATATAGATATACGAAAACCATTTTGAGCATGAAGATATATCCTACGAACTCTAGCTTTTAAAACCGGGAATGACTCGACAGATAAGGCCAGACACGAGCAACAGTTATAACAACATATGCAGTTCACAACAGATAAGGCAGATAAGGCAAAGCATAAACAATAGTCACAACCCAACATAAACAATCCCCAACATAAATCCCATAGTCACATCCCCCAAGACACTCATGATCACCACTCATCCATATCACAACACATAGCACACTTTGTTGGCGCCACAGGACCAATCGCATGCCCATACATGAGGGTCAGCGCATATAGCTCTGACACGGCCCCACAGCACCCTGCCCCGTATCGCAATACGGAGGGGTCGATCGCAACCGACCGATGAACCGCAGCTCATCATAGTGTTTGATCGCAACCAAACAGTGGACCGCAGCCCAGGAGGATGTCATCTGACCGCAGCCAGGAAAGAGGACGAACCGCAGCTCGTATAGAAACGTTTGATCGCAACCAAACGGTGGACCGCAGCCCAAGAGTATCAATCTAACCGCAGCCAGCTTCTGAACCGCAGCTCAGGATAACCAATCCGATCGCAACCGAATTGGGGTAACACACACACATATCACATAGCAAGCACATGCAACCCATATTACATATTGGGAAGGGGGAGAAAGCGTATAACAAAACCTATGCGTGATCCTTCACATACTAAGAATAGTCCTAAGGGGTTCATACTCCTTCCACCTAGGTCAACGGGATACCAATTCAACTAGCATGCAATATAGTAGACTCGTAAACCTACGAACGGTACCCGAAATATCAAACTAGACATATGCACGATAAACGGAGTCCGTTGGGACACCACGGGGAACGGGGGAACATCAAACGGGGAAGCCGGGATCCCGGGTGGGATGAATTTCCAGCGGGTAGCCGGTGGGTGGGGGGCCACCCGCCGGCTGCCCACCGGAGTGCACTGTTCCGGGCAGCGGGTCGCCGGCGGCAGCTGCCCGCCCGC
Organism: Ipomoea nil; assembly: GCF_001879475.1. Taxonomy (NCBI): domain Eukaryota; kingdom Viridiplantae; phylum Streptophyta; class Magnoliopsida; order Solanales; family Convolvulaceae; genus Ipomoea; species Ipomoea nil. The sequence goes on along the minus strand of NW_017617996.1, from coordinate 722,978 downwards.
CGGCTACCCGCTGCCAGGCGGTGTTTTCTCGGTCATGGGTAGGTGGCGGGTCCCCTAGCCCCCACCTACCCCCCACTGACTCTTTTCACACAATAACGTCCCGGGAACCTTTGTGGAACCCGAAACCATGCTTAGACACTTTACAACGCAACTAATAATTAACACGTAGACAATTAACGGATCAAATACGAGAAACGAACGGCACATAACCTATCATGCTTTTCTAATATAATCAACACCCAAACATGCGATTTCCCCACCCGATAATCCAAGAATAAGATCATACGATACAACCTAGGGTTCTAATCACTTTTATATCAACAAGTATACGGTTCGTCTTCTAATTGCAAGATTCGGTAAGAATAACACACAAACATCAAGAGCATCACACAATTATCAAGAACAACACATAATCATCAAGAACTCTATATAATCATCAAGAATCTCCCAATATCAAGATCATCAAGATCCCTCATGGGATCATCACATCAAACATCAATAATAATCATCATATCTCGCCAATACACAATAATATGGGGGAAACCCTAAGGGAGAATCATAGCTATGAAAATAGGTTTTGTTGAGACATGGGTTACCTCTTAGCCTTAATTAATTCCTTGGCTATGAAGGGTCTTTCTTTAAGCTTTCTTGCTTTCTTGATTTCTTCTAAGGGAATTCTTGGAGCTCTTTTGGGATGGTGAGTCGTTTATTGTGATGGGGGGTTCTAGGTGCCTCTTAAGTCCCCTATTTATATATTTAGGAGTCCTAATTAGGAACTAATATTATAGGCTTGCTAATTCTATTCCTTTTGGGACTAAGGATTGGGTTCCATGGTCCATAGTGGACCATATTAATTAATTAAAGAGAATCCTAATCATAATCTGAATAGTAAAAGACCTACTTCCTTTATTCCTAATAGATAACTAGGTCTAGGATTCCTAATCAGAATCTGAATAGTAAAAGGTTTACTTTCTTTATTCCTAATAGGCTTAAGGCTCTAATTTAGGCAAGGGCCCACGGTTCATGGTGGGCCTTATTAATTAATTAAAGGGAAACCTAACCGAATTAAATCATATTTAATTATTATTAACGGGATTAATTAAATAATTAATCCGGGATTGAAGGCCGTAACACGGGGTGTTACAGGTCTTTCTTTAAGCTTTCTTCTTTCTTGATTTCTCCTAAGGGAATTCTTGGAACTTCTTGTGTGGTGAGAGATTATTGTGGTGGGGGTTCTAGGTGCCTCCTATGTCCCCTATTTATATATCTAAGAGTCCTAATTAGGGCCCAAATACTATAGGCTTGCTAACTCTATTCGTTTTAGGACTAGGGGTTGGGTTTAGGGATGAGGGCCCACGGACTACAGTGGGCCTTTTCCTAATTAATTATTGTAATTTAATTCTTTCTTTGGATAATTGGTTAAGTGATTAATTGGTTTTAGGGATCGTAACACGGGGTGTTACATTCCCTTCGGGGATTTTCATCATCAAGGTCAAGTTTAAGTCCAAAACACCCAAAATCTCACACACAACAAAGATATAACTTGAACCCAAGAAATAGCCAAGCAATGGCATTCAAGAAACCTAAAACAAGCTCTAAACATGCATCATCACAAGATCATGCATCAAATCTCACAAATCACACCAAGAACATCAAATAGAAGTCAATAATCATCATTTAGGTAAGAAAATAGATTTTGTATAGCATGGGTTATCTTTCTAGACCAACAACCACTCTTTTCCACCCTCTTAAGCCTTTCCTAGAGCTCTTCTTCCTCACCAACTTCTTACACAAGCAAAAACACAAGAAAGATTCTAACTTTCAATAAAGACACCCAAAAGATGGCTTAAAACACCAAAAAGCTAAGGACCTTACCCTTTCCTATGCTCAAGAAGAAGAAAGTAGGAATCTTGATAGAATATCTTGCAAAGCTAGAAGGTTCACCTTCTTGCTTGAAGGATAAACTAGGTTATTTTAGAGAGAGGCTAGAGTGTTTGAGACTTAGGCTTGAATAAAGAATGAAATGAAATGTCTTGCTAGGGTAGCTTGAACAACAATTCATGGGTGAAAAGCCAATTCTACCCTTACTAAGGTTAGAAAGACAAGGGGACAATGGCACAACTCCTGAAGCACAAGGTACACTCAATAGATCTAAGTGACTAGTCCAATTCTAGTCCCTCGACTATTAAATTTTAGGATTTTTAGAAATGAATTAGCAAAGAAAGCTTGGATTAATTCTTCAATTAACCCTCAATTAGTATTTAGATTTACGGGATGTCACAAGCTTAGTCTGGCCGATTGTTCAAATGGGCTGTTGAGCTCACTCAGTTCGGGATTGAGTATCAACCGAAACCTTCCATTAAGGGGTAGACCCTTGTTGACTTCAATGTCGAGTGCACGACTCATGAGGAATGAAAGATGCCATGTGTCCCTAAAGAAGGGGATTGGTGGGAATTGCATGTTGATGGAGCATCCACAGCGAGACATTGTGGAGGGGGTCATGTTGATGACTCTGGAAGGCTTTCGGTTGTATTACGCCCTGGAATATGGGTTTAAGGCCTCTAACAATGAAACTGAATATGAAGCCGTGCTCAGAGGGTTGCGGTTGGCTAAGACGTTGGGAGTGAGTCGACTCCGAATTAAAACCGACTCTCGTCTGGTAGTCGGACAAGTTACTGGGACCTATGAGGCAAAGAATGAAAGGATCGCACGTTACAAGGAGGCAACTAAGGGACTCTTGTTCGATTTGACGGCCTATGAAATGAAACACGTCTCTCGGTCTGAAAACACAAAAGCTAATATCCTCTCAAAGGTAGCACTCGGTGAGATGCCTGACCATTTGTTAAGGATACTTTCTCGTACTAAAGTTGCACAAGTACAAGAAAGTGAGGGACTAGATGATTGGATATAAACCCAAAAGACCGGACATGCCAAACGGATTAACAGGCATAACGAGACGAGATGAGTAGGTAGGTGGATAACAAAGGCGAGAGATGGCTGATGGTAGAGCGGGTCAGCGCAAGTGGTCAGACCAATTGAGAAGGAAATGAGACCAGTCAAGCAGGAACTCATCCAAGGAGTCGGGTTAGGAAAGGAAGCAGTCGGATCCCATTAATCACCCGTCTAAGTGAAGGAGGCTTGGGTCGGGAGAGTGAATGAGCCACCCTGTTGAGGGCTTAGAGAAACCGAGTGGGTGGAGGAATCAGGCGGAGGGTACCGAACGAGTAGAAGAGCCAGCGGACGAAATCAAATGAGTGGAGGAGTTAGTCAGGTTGAGACGGGTGGATGGTGAAGTCGGAGGAGTAGAGAAGTCAGGCAGGTGGAGCCGGGAGAGTGCTAAGACAGACGAGTGGAGTCAGGCAGATGAAACCGGGTGGGTAGTAGAGCCAGAGCCAATTGATTGAAGGGGTTGGTGAGGGAAGACCGAGAGGGGAAGAATCTGAGTAATCCGTTGAGCTGAGTCATTAATGAGCAATTAGAAGGTGTTAAGGGCAATAATGAAGCACGTCGCGGAAGAGAACACCGAGCTGACAATGATTAGCTTGTATTTAGTCTTTTATTACTCATAATTAGTTCATTTAATGCATTAATGGGTGGTTGAGTGCAATAGTCACCCGGATCTGTATAAAAGGCATGGGCACACGAGGTTGAACATTCTAATATACATGAGAGATTGAGAGTACATTGTTAATTTCCGACTAACTACTACTTGTTGTGTTGGACCACCGATAGACTGCCCCAAAAGTCTATAAACCAAATATTGGTTTTTCCATACTTTTGGAGGAAAAAAAAAAAAAACATTAGCTATTTACCACATTCATATCTCCTTTAATTTCGGAAATCCAAATCGTGGGTATTTATAATTAGTAAATGAATCTTAACCACTCTCAATCACGATTCATGGCATACAGTCCATACATGTTAGTACCCATTATATATAATTGAAGCCTGATTTCCAACATCTTCAGGCTGGTAAGATTTGTTTGTTGGTATTTTATCAGCCTCACAGTTAGTTACATTTGTTTCGATCTTATCGCCATGATGAATTCCCAGGGTTCCGGCAGCGTCCTATCACGGCAAGAAGGTTACGTCCCAGTAAAAACGGAGGAGCCACAAAACAGCACCCCAAGAGTCACCTTGGCCGCATTGGAGATCGGGCCACCGGAGGCCATAGAAACGCCGGAGGCGGATGACAGTGTCGAGATCGGGATTTACGCGCTGATCATGCTGGTCATGATTGGTTACTATCTGCCCAACCGCATGCAGCAGGAAAACGACCAATCGATCCGACACCAATTCAACGTGCAAAACGTCACGGCAACCTTAAACACATCGGCCATGGAATTCGTCGGAGACTGGAACGTTACCTTCCGGATCACGAACCGGAGCAACATGACGCGGTTGCTCTACCAGAAATTCGCCGTCAGCATTTCCTACGAAGACCATCTGCTCTCCATCGCGATGTTCCGAACAGGGTTCAACCAAGGAATCCAAAAGACGACGGTGGTTAACGTTTTTCCTTTCGTGAAGAGGGACGATGGTGGGAATTACTACGATTCCATTTCAACCTCGATCAGGAAGGGATGGGAAGCAAAGCTACCGTTGAACGTGACGGTGAAGTTGGTCGGAAGAGTTGGAGAGGCAGACGACGACGATGACAACTACGGAGAAAACCGCAATTACAACATATGCATCTTTTGTTTGGTGTCGTTAAATTATGATGAATCGCGTAGCAATAATTCGACACTGTTAAGTGGTCGGGGAGAAAAAGATTGTGACGTAGAAATTTGTGATTTTCCACTGTATACGTAAAAGGGATGCAATTAAAATATATCTTACGGAGGAGTACTCATACATGATTCATCTCAATGCAAGTTAATAAAAATTACATACATAGTTAATGGTGATTTTATTGACCACTGCAATAATCAAACGGCGAGCCAACACAGTCGAAAAATTAAGGCAGTGATGGCGGCAAAAACAATAATTCTCTTTATTGATTTGTGTATGCGTGAAAAGCTTAACCTTTTTCAAGGTATCTTAGCTTAGGTCTATTTATACAAGAAATAAAGGATCCAAATTAGGTAACTCTAACCTGCCATAAATACAATTGACCTTCTTTCCTAAATACAATTGATATGCTTTCCTTATAGCTTTCGTGTTTCCCGTCGCCTTCCGCAAGATCCGCTCAAATCTTTTCTGGATTTGGCCGTATCCTTTGCATTTGTCTGAGTCCTCCTTGGAGTCGGCAAGTCATCTCCCCTTTGGTAAACTGAATCGTTCAGTCGTCCTTTCGCTCCCACGCTTCCAAGTGCAACTCCTCTGAGCACTCGGCCACCTACCCTCTGTCAAGCGAGTCTTACTCAGCACTCCACCCGAGTATTTACCCCTGGGGCTTCGTTCCTCGACCACTCCTCTGACTACTGGCATCTCTCATCTGGTTCCTCGACGGGTTATCGCAACCACCTTATCGACTGCCCAAACAGGTAGGCTAATCCTATCAACCATCCCACCACCCGTCAGGCTGATTATATCTCCCATCCAGCCACCCGACAGGCTGACTCTATCTCCCATCAGGCCACCTGTCTAGCTTCTTAAATGTCTCGCTCGGTTGCCCCGAATGATTAAATCGACCATCCTTCCTCCCGTCAGGCTACGTTAGGTTGACCGATTCCATAGCTCTACCCGAACCGACCACCTGTCTTCATGTCTCTGCCAACATCCCAGGCCGTGCTCCACCGATCAACTAGATGGCAATCTGACTGGTATTTTACCCTCCACACTTGACTTACTCGCCGATTCCACGCCTTGTCCATTATGATATTTTAAAGTTGTTGATTCAAATTATATTATTTTCTTTAATTTCTAAGTTAAGTGGGTTATTGGATGTTACAATTTAGAGCATTGCATCTAGTTTGTGTTGGATTAGATGTGGCGATTTCACCCTTAGTTATTTTGAGACTTGAAATTTCAGTTATAAGTTCAATTATGCCATATTTGGTTTATGGATTTTTCTATCTTTAGTAATTCCATTTATAGTACGTTTTGATCCTTTAGTTATTTAAGGAAATTTTTGGTAGATGAATTTTGAGGGTACGGTGTTACAGTTGTGCTGCGCACCTTGCCCTGTAGGCCTAGGTGGAGATGTGCACACCAGGCCAATGATCGCGTCTTACTAACTCAGTGAAGGTGTATATGGGACGCCTGCTACTCCTTGCTGGCACGTACGAGAGATGTAGGCCACCTACCCTACTTTGTGGGCCCCATTTTTTTTTATGCACGCTAAGATGCGTACCTTGCCTTGTAGGCTCAGGTGGAGATGTGCACACAAGGCCGAGGATCACGTCTAACTAACCCGAGTGAAAGTGCGTACGGGCCGCCTACTACTTCTTGTTGACGACGTATGAGATGCGAGCCGCCTACCTTACCTTAACTTGCAAGCCCGAGACCATTTTTTTTCTCTCTTGAGCCGCTTACCCTACGTTGCGGGCCTAACAATGAAAATGAAAGGGGGTGAAGAACAATAAGAAAAAAATTTAATAAAAAGTATATATTGTTCTTATTACTTTCTCGGGCTACCTACAAGCCCACCAAGGTGATGTTATCTAGTCTAGGGTTGCCTACGTAGCTTGTGGGCCCTTTGATAGGGAATATACTCTGAGTATACCACTCTACACATTTTGTACATCTATTCGGTATCGAGTACTAGTCAAATGCTTATACAAAGGGCCCTAGCCCTTCATTAGAGGGGGGTCCTTTCCACTTCTCCTCTACATTCTCTCTACAACACTCTCTAAACAAATACACTCAATAAAATAAACTAATTGAGGGCCAATTTTCGATTCTTCATATACACTTTTACATACACAAGTTTGGACATTTTCCTTCTATTTTCATACGATAGTTTACGGATTTGCATACATGCCAGATCATTAACTCTATCATTAATATTTTGGTGAATACTTTCACATGAGAATTTACGACACACATCTCACAAACGCATGAAATATGTATGTGGACAAACTACCATTGCCAAATATCAACACACGCTTGCAAAATCTAGAGTTCATAGTACAACTAAGATTCTAGTCATATACACAACAAGACAAATCCATAACTTCCTACACCATAATCTCATTGCATAACACTGCTCTTTATGCTATCACCAGTAACCCAATTGCACATAACACTCTCTATGTGTGAACATCTCCTATATAGTCTTGCATTGATATACTTTAAAATAATTATTTAAAAATAAATATTGGGCATTATCACATTCGTGCAATGCACATAAAAAACTAATTCTTTAATAAAAGTTTCCCCCTAAAGCTAACTCATCCCTGAAATTTTATCAATTTCAAGCTTATGTAGATTATTTTATTATTTTTATTTTTTTATCATTTGGCGTGCAAGCTTTCTTTATCAGTCATTATTGTGTGGACCATGTCACAGATAACTGTGTGGACCATGACACAGACAACTATGTGGACCGGAAAATAAATACATTATTTGTGTATATAAAGTATATTATTTGAGTATTAAAAGTACATTATTTTGTATACTACCAAATAATATATATTCCATATACAAATAATGTACTTTTAGTTTATTAAATATGTACCTTTTATGATGAGAAAATATATTATTTGAATACTAAAATTACATTATTTTGTATAATGTACATTCAGTACATAAATAATATACTTTTAATATATTAAAAATGTACTTTTCTCATGGTCGTGTCCTTTCTTTATTTGAAATCTTGCAAAACTTACAAAAGGCTGCCACATGGCAGCATGCGTTTTGTACTTCCGTTTAAAAAATATTTTATTTCATTATTAATTTGTTATCTCTCTCTCTCTTTATATATATATATATATATATATATATATATATATATATATATATATATATATATCGCATTTATTGTATTCACATTACTTTATAAATTCATGTAATTTTAATTACAAATCAAATCAAATCAACATAATTATTAAATTAGTTAACATAACATGTCTATATCATTATTTTATAAAATATTACATATATTATATATTATATATTACATCTCTATCTCTTCACTTCTCTTCTCTATCTCTATATCTCTATATATATTAAAGCAAAATGATTAGGGAAAAATCTCTATCTCTTCTCTATCTCTATATATATTAAAGCAAAATGATTAGGGAAAATTTTTTCATAATCACAATCATCATAAATAATTAAATAAAGATAAAAAGAAAATCAAAGTGAATAATAATCAAAAAAAAATTTAGTGGATAGGAGAGTAATTCACAAAATTAATTTGAGTAATAATTGTTGATCTATAATTGAGAATTAACATTGCAATAATTATGTTATGTTTCTAACATTAATTGATTGGAGATAAATTTAAAATTCAGAATCAATATTTACATGAACATCTACACCTACTTCAACACTATAAATAAACTATTATCCACAAGACCACAACCAATGCTACAATTATGTTTGGTCGTGGCTGGAATTGGGAGGATGGTTGTGGCTAGAATATTTCTGGGAGTTTAGATCTCTTATAGAGCTTTATATATACCGTGCGATCTAGGGAAGATGAATCAAGAAATGCGCAGTAGAGATAAAGAAAAAGGTAAAGATAAAAATCATACCTTGCTTCTGAACCTAGGGCTTCAATTCTTGGAGCTGTTCTTTCTTGGAAGTAGAGGCAACTGTTAGTCATAGCTCATGAACGCGAAGAAGAAGAAACAGCTTACGTAAAAAGACTATTTTGCCCTCATGGATAAATTTTTTTAAAAGGTTTAAGTTTTTCCGGCCAATATTCACTGGTGATTTGGCCGGAAGGACCAAATATGCTAAAAAAAAGCATGTTAAAGGACTAAATTGTTAGTTTTAAAAGTCATGGAGCGAAATTAACACTCTCCTATAGTCATATATAGGACTAAAAGTTTGTAATTTGCTCATTGACTTACACTCCCGTGCGAATGGATTGCCAAGGAGCAAAATAGGAATGACTGTTGTCCGTCCACGTGTCCAGATCTAATGGATGAGAAACACTGATTTTTTTAAAAAATACGGTGACATTTTCGTAAATAATTGGACATCGAAGTGAAAGTAAAATGTATTACATGTGCAAGTAGTAGTTTCATATAGTGCACCTAAGTGCAAGTAAACACTACTACAAAAAACGGTTTTAACGTCACCATTATAACGTTGGTTTTTAGAAACTCCGACGTTAAATATTTAAAATTATTTTTTATTTTTTAAAAAATACATATGATGTCGGTTATAACAAATAACCGACGTCATATATAATCGAAATTAAAAAAAAAAAAAAGTAAAATAGTTACGACGTCGGCCGGCGTAAACTAGTTTAAAAAAATAAAATTTAAATAACATACGACATCGGCTAATTAATTAGCCGACGTCGTATGCTATTTAAATTTAAAAAAAAATTAATATTAAAATAAAATACGGCATCGTCTAATTAATTAGCTGACAGTCTGACGCTGTATACTGATTTAAAAAAATGAAATTTAAATAACATACGACGTCGGCTAATTAATTAGCCGACGTCGTATGCTATTTAAATAAAAAAAAATAAGTATTTAAGAAACATACGGCGTCGGCTATTTAAATAGCCGATGTCGTATACAGAATAAAAAAAATATAGGGTATACGACGTCGGGTAAGTATATAGCCGACGTCGTATATTCGTTAAAAACAAATAACCTAGTCTGAAGCGCAGCTACTATATGGCAATTCAAACAAAAAAAAAAAAATCACCTTTCATCTTCATCGCCTCACACCTCCTCACCGCCACAGCACCACACCGCCACGCCACCGTTTTTCGTCGCCAGCCGCCGCCGCCACAGATCGGACGCCGTTCGCATTTCTCTCCGACGCAGCAGCGATACAGATCGGATGCCACAGATCGGACGCCGATACAGCTCCGTCCTCGCTCGTGCCTCGCCGCCATAGATCGGACGCCGCCGTCCCTGCTCTCCGACGCCGCCGCCCCTGCTCTCCGTCCCCGCTCGTGCCTCGTCGCCGCCGCTGCTCTCCGTCCCCGCTCGTGCCTCGTCGCCGCCGCTGCTCTCCGTCCGGGTACGTAATATATATATATATATATATATATATATATATATATATATATATATATATATATATATATATATGTATGTATATATATATATATATATATATTTATTTATTTATTTATTTATTTATATGTAATATTTAATTAATATTTTATATTTTTTGAATTTTATAAATTATTATTTTATATATTTCAAAATTTTAGGAATAATTGTGTATATATTTTTAATTTTATAAGTTATTGGGTAAATTATGAATTGTTGTGTGTATATGTGGAATTTTATGAAATATTATTTATATATTTTTAATTTTTAGAAATTGTTATCTATAAATGAGATGGAGAGAGTAGTAGTTTAGTTATTTAGGTGAAGAACGATTGAGCTAAAGAATTTGACAATTTATTTTATGAGATGACTTATAAATTTTAGTTTTACCTAATTTGAGCTAAATAATTATGAGATGGCTTATAAATTGCCTTAGAATCTAATTACTAAATAAAATGGAAAAGATAAGTTCTTTGTGAAATAGAAATGGAATTGTGTTGATATTTGAAAATTTAGCATTTATTATATATATATATATATATATATATATATATATATATATATATATATATATATATATATATATATATTGAATTTTAAGAATTAGTGTAGTTGTTGTAGTAGTTTAGTTATTTAGGTGAAGAAAGATTGAGCTAAAGAATTTGACAATTTCTTTTATGAGATGATTTATAAATTTTAGTATTACCTAATTTGAGCTAAATAATTATGAAATGGCTTATAAATTGCCTTAGAACCTAATTACTAAATAAAATCGAAAAGATAAGCCCTTTGTGAAATAGAAATGGAATTGTGTTGATATTTGAAAATTTAGGATTTATTTTGTATATATATATATATATATATATATATATATATATATATATATATATATATATATATATATATATATGTTGAATTTTAAGAATTAGTGTAGTTGTTGTAGTAGTTATTATATAAAAATTTGTTAAAATAGTTTTAACAAATGTTTAACTAGGGTTATTATTATTTTAGATTGGCTTGTGATGGATAAAAGTTGGATGAAAGCTAATCGACTTAGTCAGGAATATCAAGATGGAGTTAGAAATTTTTTACAGTTTGCAAAGAATAACCTTCCGAATAGTAATAAGAGGTTCTTCTGTCCTTGTACAAAATGTTATAATCAGAAAATGTTAGGTGAAGAGGACATATATGATGATCTAATCGTTAATGGGATTAATCCATATTATACACAATGAATTTGGCACGGTGAAAGCGATGTTGCTACAACATCTAACATGTATGTTGACAATGAAGATGATGAGTCTGAAGATCGGTTTGATGAAATGTTTCGCGATGTTGGAAAAGAGTTTACCAATCGGTCAAATGAGTTAGATGAATTATTGAATGATTCAAAACAACCTTTATGGCCAGGGTGTAGTAAATATACCCGATTATCTGCTATATTAAAATTATACAACTTGAAAGCTGGGAATGGGTGGGGCGACAAGAGTTTTACTACTGCGTTACTTAAAATAGTAAATGATATGCTTCCAGATGGTAATGAACTTCCCAAGAGTACGTATGATGCCAAAAAGATGTTGTGTCTGTAGGAACCGTTGGTAGAAAACAAATAATAATCAAATAAAAAATTGACTATTATTTTCTGGAAAGAAGGGAAGAAGAATTTGAAGAAAATTGGCTAGTGTTTGGTGTTGGGGTTTTGCAAGAGTCAAGTGTGCACTCTTTCCTTAAAACCTTATTTGACACCTCCCGTAGATGCTAGGAGCGTTGTGGCCTAGGCTTCCCAGGATAAAACTTGCTATGATCCAATGTTTGAGCATTCAAACAAAGGATCCGGCGAGCAAGACAATGGCTATGAACACAGTATAGCTAAAGAAAGAGTAGAAGCAGAGATTTTTTGAAGCTGGAAAAGTATACTTTCGTGCTGTGTAAAGCTGTGTGTAAAACTCTACTGCCTCTACCCTCTCTTATATAGGGTTGAAGGAGCCAATAGCCTTTATTATGGCAATTAAAAATGACATTAAAGCTGCCTTCCAACAGCTAGCCACTACCTGGGAATTGAAAAAGACAATTAATTCCGTAACAGATGAATTCAATCCCCTCAACAGTCAGAACTTTCGGGTTCTTGACCGTTAGCGTACAGGGTTCGGTCGCACCACAACCTCTCGTGCTCTCGGTTCGGCATAACTTAGCCCGCAAGGCCAGCCCCAGGTGCCGGCGCACACGAGCTCAGGCTTGATTACGGGTTCTTGACCGTTAGCGTACAGGGTTCGGTCGCACCACAACCTCTCGTGCTCTCGGTTCGGCATAACTTAGCCCGCAAGGCCAGCCCCAGGTGCCGGCGCACACGAGCTCGGGCTTGAATCAAGCCTTTTTCAATCTCTGCTAGTTGGAATTTGATTTGCAACCCCCCCCCCCCCCCCCCCCCCCGCGCGAGAGAGCCTCTATGCTATACAATTCTACAAGTTTCAAAAGAGCTCTTGTATATAAGGGGGGAAAATCTTTATTCCAAAGCAATGTGGGACAAAAGCTCACTTTTTCCCTTCATTTTCCAACTCAAATGGGTCTACTTTGAGAATCAATATCTCATTCACCCATTATCCGTTTTGAGCGTACAATATATCGATCTCTTCGTCTCACTACGAAGAATCCGAATCCACTTTAACCCGACCCAAATCGGAAGTGGACCCCACTGATAATTGTACCACAAAATAGCCACTTAACATGCCATTTTATGCCATTTTTAGCTATTTTTTCCAACAGTGTCCCATGGGTATGAGATACAAAAAGATACATGTTTGCCCTAACGATATCATTAAACTAGTGATGTCAAGTATTTATATATATTTTATGTCTTATATTAATAGGTGTATGACTGCAACAAACATGATGAGTGGAAAGAAACAAAATCGTTCACCAAAATGGACTATATGTTCGGTAAGTACTTCATTCACTTTGTAAAACATGCAAACTTATTGCTTTTTATTAATTTATTTTAATATTATTGTAATTCAAATGTAGTGTGCTATACAAAAAGGAACCACCGAATGTGGTTATTATGTGATGAAGTTCATGTTGGAAATTGTTTCCAACAATCTAACGAAAGGAATGGATAAGGCAAGTAATTTAATAATATATCTTTTTTCTTCAAATGTTTAAAAATACTTGCTTATTTATTATTTTTATTTCTTTTGAACTTTGTAGGCTTTGGAAAGACAAGGAAGATTGCCCTACAATAAACAAGAGATTGATGAAGTTAGAGACAAATGGTGTAAGTTTCTTATTGATGAATGGGTTAATAAAATGCTTCTTAGTTGATACTTTACGTTTAAAATTAGTTTATGTTTATTGGCTTGATGTTTAGTAGTTTTGTTGAATTGTGTTACTTATATTAGTTTTATGTTTAGTAGCTTGAATTAGTTTAATGAATTATGTTCTTTATATTAGTTTCATGTTTAATAGTTTGAATTAGTTTAATGAATTAGTTGATATTGAATGTTAAGTTGCTAGCTGCACAGGATCTGAAAATTGATACAGGTTGGTGTCGAAACCATAAAACAATTATAATATAAAAAAAATGTATATATACGACGTCGAATATTTACTAAATATCCGACGTCGTATTATTTTAAAAAAATAATAATAATAACATACGACGTCGGCTTTTAGGGTAAAGCCGATGTCGTATAGTTTTTAAAAATTAAATTAATTAACATACGACGTCGACTTTTCCTAAAAGCCGACGTCGTATGTTAATTATTTTAAAAAATAATAATAATAAATACTATATGACGTCGGGTTTTACCTAAAAGCCGACGTCGTATGTTAATTATTTTTTAAAAAAAATAAATAAATACTATACGACGTCGGCTTTACCGTAAAAGCCGACGTCGTATCATTTACTTACTACGTCTCTAAAGTCGACGTCGAAAGATAACCGACGTTAAATGAGGGTATTTTAACCGACGTTAAAACCGTTTTCTGTAGTAGTGAAAATGTATTACAAGTACATGTAAAATGTATTATAGGTGCAAGTAAAATTTACACTGATCATCAAAACTAAGTGAACCTGACGTTATAACTAGGTGCACATATAGTTATAAGTAGTTGCACCTAGGTGCAGGAATGTTTGCGGGCGATTTCACGGGTACTAACTACCCGTTGAACTCCCCGCAAGAACAAAAGCGATGCAGACAGCACGAACTCAGATCAATGAATTGAATGTTAACAAGACAAAATTATATGCACTTATAGGTGAAAGTAGGTGCACATGTAAGTGATTTTACAGGTAATTTTTACTTGCAAAGGTGCACCAACTACTTGCACATATAACACATTTACATGCACCAAAGTTCGAGTTATTTACAAAAATACCACCGCGATTTTTAAAAATTATATCTGATTCGTTGATCTGGACACGTAAATGATGCTGATCTATTCGCATTTCCTTCCTGAGCACTTATTCGCACAGGAGTGCGACCCTTTGCTCATTTGTTAAATTAATAATAATCCGTACATCACACGTGACACTTACTAGTTATATTACTGTAATATAATATAAAGTGGAAATATATTTTAAAGTGAAAAAGTATGGTAAGAAATTTAAGGATGTAAAAATATATTGAAAGAATTATAAATTTAATGATGTGTAATTAAGACTCATTTAAAAATAATAAGAGAATATTACAAGATTAAAGATAGTCTAATAGATTAGGCGAACCCGGTTGTAGATGCTTATACCCAGTTACCCGTTGTTAACCGCACTGTTTAAACAAATGAAGCGTCAAGGACTCGAGGGGTAGCGTCTAGCGTGGTGCCGTGGCGTGGGGTGAGTAGAAAAAGGCTTAAAAATAGAGAAAGGGCAAAAAGAAAAAGCAAAGAAAAAGCCAAAGCGCTCTTCATCATTCCACCATCTCTTATCATTTACCTCCCAACTACCCGAAGTCGTCTGCTGAAGTCTGGCGACGAGTCTGTTGGGTGAGAATTACGATTTGACTCACTCTCCCTCATCTCCTTATCTTGCTGCATTCCATTCTCAGACCCTCCCTTCTCTCAATTTCTATTATTTCAGTTGATGAACCCTAATCTAGTTTTTCGGGGTGTAATTTTCGAATTAGTCCTTTCTGGGTTTGTTTTTTAATTCTCTGTTATTCGTCTTTTACGATAAAGTTGAATTCTTTGGTGCATTTATTCTGGGAAGTTATAATTTTACTGATTGAGCGCTCATTTGTGTTGTTTTTTATTGTTTGTCTTTGCTGTGTAATTCAGGACATTGATTCCAGGGTTGTTTGCTTATAAGTATCCTTTTTACGATCGGGCACGCGCTTGATTCTCAGGTGGCTTTCTGATTAAGATCTCTTCATCACTGTTCCAGTTCCTCTTGATATTTTTCTGTACAGAGAACGATGAGAACGATTCACACTTGTTGGTTAGATTCTATTGTTTTTGTCTTTAGTGCTGTGTTGAAGGGGTGGTTGTAACTTGGCCTTGGCAATGTACTACTTAGTACTGTCTAACTTCTGAGTGAGCTAAGAAGCTCTTATTTAGGAGTAATTAACTTTTAGTTCTCATAACACAATATAGTAGAGAATATATATATATATATATATATATAGATAGATAGATAGCCATGACAACGTAGGAATGTACTTATGTATTGCCTTTAATCATATGAAATTTGGCTCCATGATAACCAAGGATAAGCATAGTTTGTCTAAACTCATACTTTCTGCAAATCTTTATTTTTAGCTATGTATTTTAATTTAGTGCCTATTGCCAGTTTCGATTTAGTTACATACTTACATGTCTGGTTATTATATAAAAATGAATATGATTTTAGGTAAGGGCCTCAGCTCATTAGGTAGCACTGCCTATTTTATTGATGAACACATACATGTTAACAAGATTTATAGAGGTCAATCACCAAAAGATTCTGTGCTATGAAATATCTAAAACTTTGTTCTTCATTTGCATCAGCAACTTTATTTCGCCATCTTTTGCTTTATTTATAAGAAACATGTTTGAACATATCCCACTTTCAGTATGATATGGAGTATATTTTACCTGCGAATTTGGCTTCTTTTCTCGTCCTGAATGTCTTTAATTTGCTATTGCTTGCTTTATTTGTATAAAATTAATAACCATATTTTCAAAATGTTATATTTTTGCAAATATGGGTTGCATTTGTTAACATTGGTTCTCCTATCATTTACTTGCCCCTATTTCTGTTCCAGATGAATTCCAATTCAGAAGATACTTCTGGCACTCTTACATCCTGTGTTTTATGTCTGAGAATCCTGACATCTGACAATGATGCCAGTGATGTTGACTCTATAAATCTGTGTAGTGATTGTAAGTTCTTGCTCCTAGAAGATCTTGATTCCCCTATACGAGATGTGTATCGTTGGAGGACATCTGGGTTAAGAAGAACAAGGTATAATAGCAGATCTGAGTCCATTGAGAATCTTTTTTCACAACAGTTCTCACGTATGATTAATTTGGCAAGGCAAAACCAGGATAACAATTTGGAGCATGATGATCATTCTTTTGATGGAGATGCTAGTGCAAGGTCATGGCGGCTAACAAGTTCTCGCAGCACTCCCAGTGGACCTAGGAGGTGGAGGTTAACAAGAACAAGGTATAATAGCAGTTCTGAGTCCATTGAGAATCTTTTTTCACAACAGTTCTCACATTTGATTAATTTGGCAAGGCAAAACCAGGACAATAATTTAGAGCATGATGATCATTCTGTCAATGAAAATGCTAGCACAAGGTCATGGCAGCAAACAAATTCCCGCACCACTCCCAATGGATCTAGGAGATGGAGAGTGCCTTCTGATACTGAAAGCGATGTAATTGATTCTGTCTTTTCGGAGAGTGAATCAAATCTCAGCTTCAGTGGCTATAGGGTTATGCATAGTGAAAATGAAACCGTTTCCTATAGTGCCTATGGAGGGAGCTCTACTGCTTCTGTTGATGGTAGTAGCTTTCTTGGCATTGGAAATTCGGCAGATGAAGGAAGTGATCTTGACACTGATACTGATATTGACCCGATGCGTGCTGGTATGTACCCTTGGGACTCGGATCAAGAAGAGGATGACAATGAATGGCAAGAGGCTGATAGTGAGGAAAACACAGTTGGTGTTCTTGGCGGTAGATCTCTGCAAAGGTCAGTAACATTGCATGAGAGCACTTGGGGAAGACTGGGCATTCTTTCTGCAGAATTTGAGGGTACAATTGATTCGAGAATTCAGGAGAGGATTCGAGCACAAATCGCTGGCATCTCTAATGATCTCGAGGAATTGGAGCTACACGCTAATTTTGTGGATGCAGACTATCTAGATGCCCGAGGGCTTGATGAATTGGTCGAGCATCTTGCTGAAACTGATGGTTTTAGAAGAGGAGCACCACCTGCAGCAGTCTCCGTTGTAAACAGTTTGCCACGTATAGTTATTAAAGATCACAAGCAGCTTGATGACTTGGCTTGTGCAGTATGCAAAGATTCTCTATTTGTAGGAACTGTTGTAAACCAACTTCCTTGTTCTCATGTTTATCACCCTTCATGTATCTTGCCATGGTTAAGTTCAAGGAACACCTGTCCCCTTTGCCGATATGAGCTTCCAACCGATGATCAAGATTACGAGGACAGAAAACTGAGGAATGGAAACGAGTTTGCGATTCGTGAAACTCAGCAGCACGACATGAACGAGGGCAGTTCCTCAGACGATACTGAAGCAATGGAACCTCGTGAATTTGGTCGTGGAAGAACAGAGCAAGGGGAAGTCACGAGTATGAGTGGATCCAGCACCCAAACTGCCCGGGGGAGATGGTTTTTTCTAGCTGCTGCAGCACCCGTTATTAGTGTTGTCGGTATTGCCATTGCGTTGTGGTTTGGCAACCCATTGACAGAGCAGAGTAGGTCAAGCATCCTTCGAGCATTGTGTCCTCACAGAGAGCCTTCAAATCATGCTCCCCATTCACAAAGAGTGAACAACCGAGAAAGGAGATGGTGGTCTCCGTTTTAGCGTCCTCTATAATAGCTCAGTTCATACTCCGAATTTGATTACTCCAAGTCACCCATCTGTTTTAGGCAAATCCACGAAGTTTGGCCTCCTTTTTTTGCGTGTTGCCCTTTCCACTTTTCCAGTAAGTCCAGGTATTGGGTTGTGTTGTGTTATGTGTTGATTGCATAGGCAAATTTAAGGCATAAGTGAAGGCAACTGTTGTTGATTTTCTGACATGTATTGATTTCTGATCACATTAATAACAATGTCAGCTGGCTATTTTGGTGAGAAAAAAAAATTGGAAAATGACATTTAATATAAGCACATTAGTCCCCTCAATTTTTTTAAAAGTGGCGATTTTTCTCCCTTGATATATTAAATAGACATTTCTACCCTTAGGAGGCGTTTGGTTCAGGTCATTTTTTATTACCTAGGTAATCTGAGTCTGGTAATGTTATATTACCTTGTTTGGTTCAAGTTATGAGATTACCTGGTAATGTTATATCACTTGAAAGTTGATGTGACGGTAATATTTCAAGGTAATGTGATTACCCCCATTTTTTTAGGAAATCTTAGATTACCTTGAATTATTCTAACTTTGCCCTTGTTAACTAATCCTTATCCTTATAATAATAATAATAATAATAATAATAATATTAATATTAATATTATTATTATTATAAATAAATAAAATAAATACACACACATAAATTATATATATATATATATATATATATATATATATATATATATATATATATATATATATATATATATATATATTATTGAGGACATTATTGTAAATTGATTCATATAACCTAAAATATAACCCTTAACCAAACACGATAACACATATATATATATATATATATATATATATATATATATATATATATATATATATATATATATATATATATATATATATATATATATTATTGAGGACATTATTGTAAATTGATTCATATAACCTAAAATATAACCCTTAACCAAACACGATAACTTTGTCCTTGTTAACTAATCTTTATATAATAATAATAATAATAATAATAATAATAATAATAATGATGATGGTGATGGTGATGGTAATGGTGATGGTGATGATGATAACAACAACAACAATAACAACAATAACAACAATAAGTGAATCCAAGTTCCTTGATGCCTACTCCGCTGTTCAGTTCTTATTCTTACTGGAACCGAACCTTAAATTTTTTAATTGATTTCTTTATAGCTTGTTTTCTACATTGCACTTTTGTTGTTTGTCGTAATTGTTCTTTACCTCACAATTATATCTAACTTGAGTTATATTTACAATATTCAGTATTTTCCTTAGTTTCATGTTTTTCTATAAATTATTAAATTTAATGTGCTTTACAGTCATTCTAATTTGATTTTCAGTGCACTATAATTATTTTCTAGTACTGGAATATATTTTGAGTGCACTAGCAATGATAGATTGTGTCCAAAAATTAACTATATAGTAATTGACACTTGTTCTTTTAATATCAACTATACAGATAGATGATTATTCATCTTATCAATAAAAATATTCCAACTGAACCAACTGAAGAGTTAGTTGTGCAAAAACGTTAACTGATGTTTGGTAATTAGTACTTAGTATTGTGTTTGAACTTTGGATTGCTATTTTGTTATATAATGTTTAGAGTTTGAATTTGGATTATGTGAATATGTATTGTTTGGTAGTATGTTCGAAAAATTAGGAAATGTTTGAAATTTGAGGATCTTAAACCGAACCAAAAACCGAACTGAATTAAAACCGAACCGAACCCTAATGTTAAACCGAAAAACCGAAATAAAAAAAAAAAACGAACCGAAACCCGAAACGCCCACCCCTAATTATAACCTCATGAAAATTTCTTAATTACATAGTTATAATTTATTATTATTGTTGTTGTTAAGGGCATATTGGTTTTTATGTTCATAATTCCTTACTATTCAAAACCCAATCAAACAATAGAATTCATATTCATATTCTTGGTAATTTCTTTTCCACTAACCAAATAACAGAAATTATCTAGTAATTTATTTTTTTATAAAATTATCTAGTAATTTATTTTTTATAAAATTACAATTTCATTTTTCTTTAAAATATTTTTCAGGAACCAAACGGGTATTGAAAATCTTATTTTCTTTCGTTCAGTTAGGAAATCATATCCAATCTCAACCTTGTCAATACCTGCTAGAAATCATATCCAATTTCAACTGTTGTTAAGTCAGGATTACAACAAAGTTCATACGGAAAATATGCTCTCTTTTTTTAATA
Organism: Ipomoea nil; assembly: GCF_001879475.1. Lineage (NCBI taxonomy): Eukaryota > Viridiplantae > Streptophyta > Magnoliopsida > Solanales > Convolvulaceae > Ipomoea > Ipomoea nil. The sequence goes on along the minus strand of NW_017617996.1, from coordinate 702,552 downwards.
GATAAATTATAAGAAAATGAGGATTGAATTGGAATGTACAATTTAGAGTGCATTAAATTAAGAATTGTGATCTTATAGATTAGAATATAAATTTTACATATATTGAAAAAATGTTAGGTTTATGAATGTTAAAAATTAAAATGGAACGCTTCATGACTAGCAGATTTCAACAATGAAAAAGTGTTATTATTTTTGTAAGGGGAATGATAGTTGGACTTCTTAAATTCAATAAAAATTGTAACTCACTTTTTTTTTTTAGATAAATAAAAATGGTCATGTCAAAATAAAATAAAGTAAAAAGTAAAAGTACGTGTAATATAACTTTTGTAATTAATGAATTTATATGATAATGACACAAACTCATTAAGAGACACACTTATTTAACACATTAAAATTACCCTTTTTATACAAATACACAAACTTGTAACACTACAAGTTAACAATATGTTAATGACACGTTTACTATTTAAATATTTTTATTTAGAATAATACGGAGTACAAACAACAATACAACAAAAACAATTATAATAATAAAGTTAAAATTTTTATTTATCGAGTAATCTTTTAGATATTTTGATCATTCATAGTAGTTTATAATTTTTTATTTTTTTTTTTAGCTTGTAAACAACAACTACTAATACTATTGAAATGAAATTAGAATATATATTTGCAATATAAATGTATTCATTAAAATTTGTATGTAATTTATGATGTATTTTATTGTAATACTATTATAATGTATTTTATTTTGGGGAAAAGCTCATTTTTGTTTTTCAATTGTTCTTGTGCTATAAATGTAGTCCTTACATATTAATGGGTTAACCCTAATTCTCTCGATTGTGCTTTTCGACTACTCAAATTTCTACACGATCACTGCCTTCATGAAATAAGCGGATCGGAGGCGGCGTCCAATCATCTTCCCCTGCCGCCATTTCCACCGCAGATAGCGTCCGCCTTCATTATTTTCTCTGCCTTCACCGTTATTTCCTGCCGCCATCACCACATTTGCACGGTTATTTCCTTTTACTTTGTTTTACTGGTTTAATTCTGTTTGCCGTTTCTGTGTTTTTCCTCTCGTTGTTTTGACGAGTTACTTCCTCTCATTTACTTGGTGAGTTCTTTTTCCATAAAGCGTGAAACGATAAAATTGGTTATGACGTATGTGAATCTCATCCTGGGTGACAAACATAACAATGAAAAAGAGACTCTTCTCAACTATGATATGCAGTTCAGTCCGATGGAGTTATTGTCAATGGATAGAAGAATGAAAATAGATACTCAGGTGGTGTACAAGACTATTCAAGCACCGTCAATCTTGGATACGTTTGACCAAATCATTAAAGAAGTTTTAAATTCCTCCAAAGAATCCAGCTTCAAATTTGTAAAACAGTCTGCGAATCAAGTTTTCTTTAGTATTGTTAAGGAAGTTGTTTCTATGTTTGACTCTAAGGAAAGTTTAACCATTCTATTGATATTTGTTGTAAACGTTTCAACCGATGATTAATGAATTAACTTCTTTATTTAAAATAATAATAATAATAAATGTAGTCCTTATCTTTCAATTGTAATCTAACCCTTCAATTTTTAATCTAGTTGCAAATTAAGTCATTGTATTTCAATTGCTATATATCTAATCTTTCAAATTTTGACCTAATTGCAAATCTAGCCATTAATTTAAAGTACTAGATTTGTAAATCAATCAACAATTAAGGTTTACAATTGGATTAACAATTAAATAACTAGACTAGATTTACAATAATTGAAATAGAGACTAGATTCATAACTAGATCAACAATATTTTTTAAAAAAATATAGATTTTTAATTTCTTTTGGGAGAAAGAGATATATATCATTAAACTAGGCATTATCAGCGAGTTAAATTCACGCAGATGTACTAATGTGTTGTTATTTTCTCTCAGAAGGATGAATCCCTAGTCTTAAGGGCCCACGATATGTTGTTATCTCAACTTACAAAGTGGCGAACGGTCCTATGTTAAATTGCTTATGCAAGTGCGTACGTTATCTGTAGTTCTTCACCATCTCGTTATCATTTCACCGGAGTTGTCTGTTGAAGTCCGGCGACGAGCCTGTCGGGTGAGGATGACGACGATTCATACCCCAATTCTCTTCTCCTCCTCCTCTTAATGCATTCAATTCTAATAAGTCTTCTAGTTTTTGGATTTGCGTTCTCTGAATTTGACGGTGAACCCTAAATTAGCTCTCTGGATTTTTATTTTTATTTTTATTTTTTTAATTCTCTGTTATTCGATTGTTACGATAGAGTTGAATTCTGTGATGCATTTATTCTTCGAAATTACGAGTATAATTTTACTCATTGAGCACTCATTTGTGTTGTATTCTATGGTTTGTCTTTGTTGTGTAGTTCAGAATATTGATTGCAGAGCTGTTTGGTTATAGCTATCCCCTTACTTCAGGCACGTTATTGATTCTCAGGTGACCTTTCTGCTTAAGACCTTTGGAATTACTGTTACTCTTGTTCAATTCTTTATAACCAAAGCTATATTGCTTTTGCTTTGTAAAAAGGAGTTGGAATTATTGATTAGATTCTGTTGTTTTTGCTACATCATATATTTTGTTTAGCGTGTTGAAAGTGTAATATTGAATTTTTGATAATGTACTGCATAGTTCTAACTTCTGAGTGAGCTAAGAAACTCTTATTTAGGAGTACTTCAGTTTTAGCTCTCATAACATACTGATGGGCTGCAAAGAAAATGCCAAGTACCACCCATCCATTATAATATATAAAAATTAGCCATGATCATATACCATGTATCACTCGTTAACCAATGGTATGCAATGTTTCTATAAACTCATTTGTCACAATTCTTTTCTTTTAGCTTTCCTTTTGAGTTAATACCCAATTTAGTCATCGACTATAGTGGTTTTTCTCAATTTAGTCTTAAACGTCTTTTTGTGCTTAATTTTCTCAATTTAGTCTTAAACGTCTTTTTGTGCTTAATTGGGTCCTCGACTTCGATGATTTTACCTAATTGAGTCCTCTGTAACTATAGCTTGGTAATTTCCCCTCTGTTAATGCGCAATTTAGTCTTCCAATATAGTGGTTTTGCCCAAATTAGTCATTGACTATAGTGGTTAATAGTTTAATACCCAATTTAGTCCTTCACTATAGTGGTTTTTTTTTTTTTTTTTTTTTTTTTTTTTTTTTTTTTTTTTTTTAATTTAGTCATTTATTCTAATAGTCGAGGACTCAATCAGGTAAAACTATCAAAGTTGAGGACCCAATTAAGCACAAAAAGACGCTTAGGACTAAATCTAGAAAAAACCACTGTAGTCGAGGACTAAATTGGGTATTAACTCCTTTCCTTTTTCTTTAATACCTATTGGCAATTCTATGTAGTTACATGTCTGGTTATTATATTAATCAGTATGTTTTTTAGGTAATGGCGTCAGCTAGTTATGTAGCAAAGCCTATTTTAATGAATGAATACCTCTAAAACAAGTGTTATAGAGGTCAAACTGCTAGAAACTATCTGAACTTTGGATCTTCATTCACTTCAACATCTCTAATTAACTAGCTTGCCCTATATAGAACATATACATATATACCACATTGTCAATGTGATATATTTTACTTACAAATTTGGTTTTATTTTTTCCTAAATATCTTTAACTAGCTATCTCTTGCTATATTTTTCTGAAATTAATAACCATGTTATTGGTTCGTCATATTTTACCAATAAATGTGGGTTGCATTTGTTCATTACATTGGTTTTACTATCATTTACTTGTGGCTATTTATGTTCCAGATGGATTCCAATGCAGAACAGCAAGAAGATTTCAGGTTCCAGCTAGAAGGTTTCAGGTCCCGGCTAGAAAATATGAGGTCCCGGCAAGTACATTTCTGGTCCAGGCAATTACTTACTATGTATCAGCGTATCTTAGTTTTAATCATGGCGCATCCAGAATATCTCAGGTTCCGAACAAGTTCTCTCACCACTGGTAACAGTGGATCTTGGCGGAGGAGACCAGGTAATGTTTTGGTTGTGGTAGAAGATCTCTGGTCCCAGCTAGAAGATCTCTGGTACCAGCAAGATTTCAGCTCCAGGCAATTAGTTCGCGTGGGTCTGCGTATCATATCCTTTGTCACGTCCCATCCACAATATCTCAGGCCCCCAACAAGTTCTAACACCACTACCAGTTTGAGAATTCATGAGAGGATTCAAGCACAAATTGCTGGCATCTTTAATGATCTTGTGGAATTGGAGCTACAGGCTAATTTTGTGGATGTGGACTATCTAGATGCCCAAGGGCTTGATGAATTGGTTGAGCATCTTCCAGAAACTGATGGTTTAAGGCGTGGTGACATGAGGTCCCTTGCAGGTTCTCGCACCACTCCTAGTTTGAGAATTCATGAGAGGATTCGAGCACAAATTGTTGGCATCTCTAATGATCTTGAGGAATTGGAGCTACAGGCTAATCTTGTGGATGTGGACTATCTAGATGCCCTAGGGCTTGATGAATCAGTTGAGCATGGCTTAAGAAGAGGAGCACCACCTGCAGCAGTCTCCGTTGTAAACAGTTTGCCATGTGTGGTTATTAAAGATCACGAGCAGCTTGATAACTTGGCTTGTGCAATATGCAAAGATTCTCTGTCTGTAGGATCTGTTGTAAACAAACTTCCTTGTTCCCATGTTTATCACCCTTCTTGTATCTTGCCATGGTTAAGTTCAAGGAACACCTGTCCCCTTTGCCGATATGAGCTTCCAACTGACGATCAAGACTACGAGGTCAGAAAATGGTGTAGTGGAAATGAGTTTGTGGTTCGTGAAACTCAGCAGCATAACATGTACGAAGGCAGCTCCTCAAATGCCATTGGTGATGCCGAAGCAATGGAACCTCGTGAATTTGGTGATGGCAGAACAGGGCAAGGGGCAGAAGTGATGAGTATGAGTGGATATGGCAGAACCACCGAGGCTCAAGAATTGGGTCATGGGAGAAATGTGCAAGAAGAAGCAATGAGTATGAGTGGATCCGACACAAGAACCACCCAGCGGAGATGGTTTTTTCAAGCTCTGGTAGCACAAGTTGTAAGTTTTGGGGGTATTGCCCTTACATTGTGGTTGGGCAACCGCAACCAATTCACAGAGAAGAATAAAGTGTAAATAAAGTAAGAATTCAAATTGCATTATTTAATAGGAAAGAATAGAATTATTGGGGATGAGAAAAGAACAAGTGATATATAAAGACTAAAATGTTGGTGTAAATAAAATGTCAGGTCTGGTGGCCGTTGAGGAGAGAAGCCTGCCCACAAGCCTTCTATAAACACCTGCATTCTTTAAGTAAAAGATCATCATCATGTGTTAACTGTTGCCCTGGCACTATGAGAGTACTCACAGGCTTGCACTCTAAAAACCCTTTTGACACAAGTTGAGTCCACTGGGAGATCTAGAAACTTCAATTCGTAGAAAATAACTCAATGTGCCTAGGTCCTTTATTTTAAAGGTAGAATCTAGAAATTGTTTCAAATCATCTATTAGACCGAGCTCACTTCTAGCCACTATAATATCATCCACGTAAACAAGGAGTGCAATAAATGTGTCACCAATGATCTTAATAAAGTGAGATGGATCAGATCTTAATAAAGTGAGATGGATCAGATTTTGCCTGCGTAAAGCCAACAATTAATAAAGCTGCCGTAAGCTTAGCATTCCGCTGCCTACTAGCTTGTTTGAGACCATACAAAGATCTCAATAACTTACAAACTTGGTTTGGCTTTTCGCAGCAAATTATATCGTGCACCGCGGTGCATAATCGATTATGTACCGTGCATCAAAACGACGTCGTTTTGTTTAATGAAAAGAAATGGCATCCGTTTTGCACCCTTTCGCAAAAAGTAACTCAGTTATTCAGTTTCATTTTGTACATACTCCACTTTCAGTTCAACACAACTATAGTTTCATTTCGATATAACTACAATTTCATTCGATATTTATAGATTCAAATATGTGAAAATGTTATTTAATTTTATTTTATATACAATATAATTTTATTAAAACACAACTACATGATCATTTTGATATAATTACAGATTCATTGTACAATATACACTCAAATATATGAAATGTTATTCAGTTTCATTTTATATACACAGTAGTTTCATTTCACCACAACTACAGTATCATTTTGATATAACTGCTGTTTCATTTGATAATATAAAAATAATACGTGAGGCAGTGTCGGTTTAGATACACTATAGTGTCAGTTGGTAATTAACATACAAAAAAACGCGTGCTCTGTTAACACTAACGGCGCGCCGTTTCTTTACTTAAAGAAATGGTGCTGTTTTGGCCGCAGTGTACGTGCACTGCGGTCCACGATATAACGACCCGCTTTTCGCTGTGAAAACCTAGTGGAAGAACCATGTAAACTTCTTCATCTAAGTCCCCATGAAGAAAAACATTATTGGTGGATGTGCCATCCTTTAGTCAACGCTACTGCCAAAGAAGGTTCTAATGGTACCCATTTTTGCCACAGGGAAAAAAACCTATGCAGTCTATTCCCAACTGTTGAGTATAACTTTTGACTACCAACCTAGCCTTATATCTTTCAATTTAACCATCTGCTTTGTACCCTATTGGAATCTTTCGAGGAGGTAAGTCGGTAAGTCAGTGACGGTAAGTATCCATGTTTTTATCTATGCTTGCATTGCTTGTTGCCAACACTCAACTTGGTTATATGTCTTGGGCTCAATATTAGATAAAATAGCATGTGCCACACAACCGCTACAAAGCTCGAAATGCGCCGCTCTAATACCATACCATGAGGAGAAATTACGCAGCAATACAGAATAGTATACACAAAGTAGAGAGAAGGTAGCTCTTCATATATTGATAGAAGAAAAGAAATAAATCTAACTACAGAATGCTTATTTTCACAGGAAGAGAAAGATCCATGTATTTATACAAGGAGAATAACCAAAAAATTACAATATTTCCCAATAACCTTTCTTAACAAACTAGAGAAACTACATGTAGTTCCTCAACAGATTCTAGTGCTTAGCTGCTCAACAGATTCTGGTACTAAGGTGCTGAGCTGTGCAGAGATCTTCTCATGTGTGTTGCTGCTTATGTATTCATTTGTATTTATAAAAGGTAAGTCATGTATGTATTCATTTAATTTGTATTTATTTACCGTATTATCTCTCATATAATGTACCGTATTCTACCTGGGAAAAAAGAATATAAAAATAAAAATGCATTCCTGAGATTTTCAATTTTCATTTGATGATTAGTTGTTGAATTCATGATGTTTTATGTTAACATGGTGAATTCAACAACTAATCATCAACTAGTCATGGTGATTAGGGACTCAATTGTAATTTTTTTAGTTTGATGGTCCAATTGCCTATTTGTGCATTATTTCAATTATAAAATAATACTCATTTATGCTATTTCATATTCTAAATTTACTATAAGATTATCTCATTCAAAATATAGTAAAAAATGTATACTTCAATATACAATGCTAAATGCTCAATACTCACAAATTTGCTACTCCCTAATATGACAAGTTTTAATACTTTTGTTTGTTTGTTTGTTTTTTGTTTGTTTGTTTGTTTGTTTGTTTGTTTTTTTTTTTGTTATTTCATTTTGAAATAAAAAAAAAAAAGAAAAAAATAACAAAAACAAACGTATTAAAACTTTCCATATCAGGGAGTAGCAAGTTTGTGAATGTAGAGACATATAGTCCTATCATACGTGACACGTTTTACGTTACAGATTAACTTCAATTATAAATTTCATGATTTTGTGACTTTTAGTTTTAAATGATATAGTCCTATCATACGTGGCCGTGGCCTAATGGATAAAGTACTTGATTTTCTAATAAAGCGATTCAAAATTTTTTTTAATCACGTTAGTCACTATTACATGACGTAATGAAAGCCCAATAATTTCCTCCAACTTATGATCTTTACGTTGTGGGTTCGACTCAAATTTCCTCCAATATTTTGGTTGTTTAATTATTATAGGTTTTAGTTATAAGACTATTGTATATGAACGTTACTAGAAATATATTGTTATTATATTTTTCTTAGTTATTTATTGGAGTTCTCACATATTTGAAGTGTGAAATTGAAATATTTTGTGACTTCAATACATTAAGGAAGCGAAAGCCTATTCGAAATGCTTATAATATGTTACAATCCTATTAGGGTCATAACAACAAGCTTGTGCACCTACCCTTTGTATCCACGATCTTTGAGTGCTCTACAAGCCCTATAGGCTCCATGCTCAGGGCGCTCTGATCTGTTGATCTGCCCAAGCTACAAGTGTCTTATGTGTCTAATCGTTGGCCATTGTCTTCTTGTCTCGTGGGTCGGATTTGAGATATTTGGTGCTCTTTGTAAAAAAAAAAAAGGAGCTTCTAGCTATGTGCGCTCCTATCTAGATTGATGGGCTTCCTTCTATCTAAGTGGACTGCATGCTTGGGTTTTTGGATTTTTCCAAACTAGTGGGCCTCAGGTAGGCACTTTACTAGCTACCATTGGGTTTTGGCCATTGGATTTTGAGAATGCATGGAAGGCTGAGTTTTTTTTTCTTCTTCTTATAATTGGTTTGACTCTTTAAATTAATTAACCAGTTTATTATCTATAGCCGGTGGGGAGGGGGGGGGGGGGGGGGGCGTAATTTGGTCATTTCTGCCATCAATGTATCTGGTAAGGTAGTATGTTTTTTGTTTTGTTCTCCTGTGCTTTGGGTTAAATTTTTTTTCCCTGTTGTCGTTGACAGTTAGAGTGTTTGTTTAAATCACTGGTTCGGCTACATTTACTAGGGCTTCTTTTTTCAGTCCAATGATTGCATATGTGTTTGAGTTTCGGTGGGTTTAGTGTTCGTTTTGGGTGTTGGAGTGTAGTGTGGTGGTCAGTCGGGTTGTTGGTGTAATTGTATTCTTGTTTCCTTCTTCATTATCTGTCATTTTTTTTTTTGGTAATGAATTTATGTCGTAAAACCTAGTGTTCATTAATGGCGGTGTTGAATACTCGGTGAGTCGTGGTTTGGGCGTTTGCGTAGTATTATTTCAATTTTATTGGTTTAGCGTTTGTTTTCCAGTTCTCGTCATTAGTGTTTTTTTTGTTTTGTTTTGTTTTTTTTTTTTTTTTTGTTTTTTTTTTTTTTTTTTTGTTTTTTAACTAGCTTTCATTACGTGGGTATGGGGTTGTGCTATTTGGGTGCACTGTCGTATTGTATATTCCAATTTATGACAAGGGATATGTATGTTTATGTGCTTGTAGAAATATCTTGCGTTCTGGATAGTTTGTGTATTAGCTTGTGTGCATTGTTTTGACTGTTTGTGAACACTTTTTTTTTTTTTTTTTTGAAGATGTTTGTGAACACTTTTTAATTTGTTTATTGTGTATATTGTATTTTTATAGTTGTGTGCATCGTGGTGGGATGATGCGTGCACTTTGGAGGTTAGGTTGTATATTGTGTGTGTATGTGGGTTTGGTAGGGTTTGAGTTTGATTGTTCTGTTTTTTTTTTTTTTTTTTTTTTTTTTTTTTTTTTTGGCGATGGTAGAACTCTTATGCGATCATGTTGGGGTTGTGTATCAGCTTGTGTGCATTGCTATGTCATAATATGTGCAAATTTGGTTTGTTGTGTATATGGTTCTTTTGTTATTCTATGTATCTGGGTGGTATGATGTCTGTTGGTTAGGATTGTGGTTCATTGTTATGCTTCCTTTTTTTTTTTTTTTTTTTTTTTTTTTTTTTTTTTTTTTTTTTTTTTTTTGGTTTTGTTTTGTTTTGTTTTTTTTTTTTTTTTTTTTGTTTTTTGTTTTACAGTTAGTTCCCACTTGCTTTATGGGAATCATGTGCCCACATGCTTTTGTATCAAATTATGTGCATTGTTTAATTTTGACTATATGTGTGCACTTTTTGTTTATTGTGCACATGATATTTTTATAGTTCTCTGCATCATGGTGGGATGATATGTGCACTTTGGAGTTTTTTTTATTGTATGTTGTGTGTGTATGTGGTTTTGGTAGGGTTCTGATGCGGTCAGGTTGGGGTTGTGAATCAGGTTTTGTGCATTGCTATATCTTAATTTGTGCACATTTGGTTTATTGTGTATATTAGAGATGTCAAAAAGGGTCACCTCACCCCATATCGGCTAAGCTGAAAACGGGTTGAGCCTGACCAACCCGTTTCCTATAGGTTACGCAAATTGTAACCCAGCCCGGCAACCAATTGGCTAGCGAGCTAAAGGGGCCTACATGTTAGCCAAATTATTATTAATTATTTAATGGTTTTTTTTTTATAATTTATTTGTTAAAATATTAAAGTGTTTGTATAAGCCAAGATTCAAACGTTCAACCTCAAAGTTAATGTTAGAAACAAATGTAAATTAGATTTGGATGATTCCAAAATTTAGGAATTTTAGTCCTCAATTTATTTTATTTCTTAGACTTAGGAACTCGTTTTCTCAATTCGAATAGTCTGAATGGTTACGTTGCAGATAGCCAAAGACTAAGCTACGAAGGATTGAAGATCAGAAGAGTTCAAGTTGAAGACTCGAAGAGTAGACGACTTGACGGAAAGGTTGCAAAGGCCGAATGGTAGAAGGGAGTATCTTTCGAGTAAAAGGGGATTTGAGAAGTAGCTCGAATAGTAAGGACAACTATTTGAAACTGAAAGGTTGCAAGTGTTAAGGTTCGAAAATTTAACTCGAATAGTAACAGTTAACTGCTCGAGACATTCTCTGAGCAAACATTTCGGAACCTTAAAGCACTCGTGCTTTAATGTGACCAAGGCAAAGAGAGTCCTAGGTACACATACCAAGAGAGATTTTCTTTAAAAAGCCTAGACATTTTGTGCAGAACAAAAAGTAAAGTTCAGCCAAAAAGGTGATCTATTGGCTGGAAAATCTGACACATAAAGCTACATTTTGGATTACATACTGGTCACTATCCACTGGTTAATAGACGTTTTAAATGGGATTACCTCCAACGGATCCATTTCAAAATGCATATAAATACCTTCATTCAAGACTGAAGAATGCATGTGCTAGGCCATTAATTGAGAAATATTCAAGTGTTCAAAGCTTTCAAAGTTCTATATTTTGTGACTAGTTAGAGAGAGACAAAAGCTACAAAGTTATATCCAGTTTTAGAAGCTTGGGCTGCTCAAACGTGAAGATCAAGATCAATATTTTAAGAGCCAAGACTTCTGGCTGGTTGGAGAATCAAAGAAACCTTTCCTTTGAAAACTTGTATCTCTACTCGGTAGGAGTAAAAAGAGGTAGAGTAAACTCGTGTTGAATTGAAAAACCTATGAAACTCAAGGCTGCACTAGTACAAACTTGAGAAAAAATATTAGCATATTAGCATATGTTGTTATAAAAAAAGGTTGCTGAAACACGCACGGTGGCATTAGTTGTTGTTAACCTCATTCCTTAATCATTTATAAAGCATAATAGTTAGTTAATTAGTAGTAATTACTACATAATAATTTGGAAAGTTAAATGTAATTAACAATTATTTGTAATTAGTGTTTAATAATAATTGATTCAAAATGATTTCTTAATAGTGAGTAAATAATGAAAAATAATAGTTTAATTATTAGGAATCATAAAAGTTATGAAATTAAAACGAAAAGGATGGAAGACAAATGAAAGTGGGAAAGAATTAGGGTTTAAGGTATTTATAAAAGGTAAGTCCTAAATGTATTCATTTGTATTTATTTATCGTATTATACCCGTATAATGTACCGTATTCTGCTTGGGGAAAAACATATAAAGATAAAAATGCATTCTTGGAATTTTCAATTTTCATTTGATGATTAGTTGTTGAATTCATGATGTTTTACGTTAACATGGTGAATTCAGCAACTAATCATCAACTAGTCATGGCGATTAGGGTCTCAATTGTAATTTTTTGAGTTCGATGATCCAATTACCTATTTGTGAATTATTCCAATTATAAAATAATAGTCATTTATGCTATTTCATGTTCTAAATTCACTATAAGATTATCTCATTCAAAATATAGTAAAAAATGTATACTTCAACATAAAATGCTAAATGTTCAGTACTCACAAACTTTCTACTCTCTAATGTGACCAGTTTTAATACCTTTGTTTTTTTTCTTTTTGTTATTTCATTTTGAAATAAAAAAGAAAAGGAAAAAAAAAACAAAAACAAAAGTATTAAAACTTTTCATATTAGGGAGTGGCAAGTTTGTGAATGGTTTATGTAGGGGTAGATAGTCTTATCATACGTGACACGTTTACGTAACAAATTATCTTAAATTATAAATTTCACAATTTTGTGACTTTTAGTTTTAAATCAAAATAGACTATAAACTTGTAACTTGTAAGCGCTCATGGCCTAATGGATAAGGCATTTGACTTCTAATCAAGCAATTGTGGGTTCGAATCCCATTGGGTGTGTAGAAATCTAAAAAAAATTATTAATCACGTTAGTCACAATTACATGATGTCATGAAACTAGAAATATATTTTTCTTAGTTATTTATTTGATTTTTCAGAAATTATTTGTGACTTGAATACATCTACGAAAAGCCTATTCGAAAGGCTTACAATATGTTACAATTCTATTAGGGTCGTAACAACAAGCTTGATTACATGATGTCATGAAACTAGCAACGTAACTAGAAATACATTTTTCTTAGTTATTTATTTGAGTTTTCAGAAATTATTTGTGACTTGAATACATCTACGAAGCGAAAGCCTATTCGAAAGGCTTACAATATGTTACAATCCTATTAGGGTCATAACAACAATCTCGTGCATCTACCCTTTGTCTCCATGATCTTTGAGGGCTCTATAGGCTCCATGCTCAGGGCATTCTGATATGTCGATCTGCCCAAGCTACAAGTGTCTTGTTGTGTCTAGTCGTTGGCCATTGTCTTCTTGTCCCGTGGGTAGGATTTGAGATATTTGGAGCTTTTTGCAAAAAAGGAGTTTCTAGCGACGTGTGGTCTTACATGGTCTTCCTTCTATCACTGTAGGCTTGGATTTTTGGATTTTTCAAAACTAGTGGGACTCAGGTAGACACTTCACTACCATTGGGGTTTGGCCATTGGATTTTTAGAGTGCATGGAAGGCTTAGTTTTTTTTTTTTTTTTTTTTTTTTTTTTTTTTGATAATTGGTTTGACTCTTTAAATTAAGTAACCAGTTTATTATCTATAGTCGGTGGGGAGGGGGGGGGGGGGGGTGTAATTTTGTCATTTCTGCCATCGATGTATCTGGTAAGGTAGTAATTCTTTGTTTCGTTCTTCTGTGCTTTGGGTTAAATTATTTTTCCTGTTGTCGTTGGCAGTTGTAGTGTTTGTTTGAATCGCAGGTTCGACTACATTTACTAGGGCTTCTTTTTTCAGTCTAAGGTTTGTATAGGCATTTGATTTCTAGTGGGTTTATTGTTGGTTTGGGGTGTAGGGGTGTCGCGTAGTGGTCAGTTGGTTTGTTGGTGTAATTGTATTATTGTTTCCTTCTTCATTATCTGTCAATTTTTTTTTTTTTTTTTTTTTTTTTTTTGTAATTAATTTATATTATAAAGCTCTTGTGTTCATTAATAGCAGTGTTGAATGCTCGTTGAGTCGTGGTTTGGGCAGTGTTAGTGTATTAGCATCTGTTGTTATAAAAAAGGTTGCTGAAACACGCGGGCACGGTTGTAATTTTTTAAATAACTTAAAACATCTGTTGTTCGACTAAACAGATGCTAGAAGTGTATTTAGAAAAAAAAAAGACAAGTACTCTAGCGTCTGTTTTCAGAGCAACAGGCATGTCCAATTTTTTAAATATAATTTATCTTATAAATTATAAACCTTATTGTTTCTTGAATCATAAACCAAAACCCTAGCTAGATTTTTCGGCGCCTCCTTCCGATCTCTTCTCTACCACGAATCTCTCTCTAAACAACCGACCACCCCAAACCTCCACAAATATCGCTGGCGACCTAGCTAAACAGTAACCACAAACCAGAGCAGTGGTGACGAGCTTTAGTTTCACAAATCTCGCCGGCGACCTAGCTAAACAACGACTACAAACCAAAGCAACGGCGACAAGCTTCGGTTTTGACACAGCCAGCGACGAGTGTGAGAGTAGCGGTGTGAACTTTGACTTTGAGCACCGTCAACAGGGATGAGCACTTTCTTGCAGCGACCTTACGTACATCGGAGTGTTTTTCATCTTTTTTTTTTCTTTTATTTTTTCTAGATTTTCCACATGTTTTTTTAAAATCAGATTTTACTTGTTTTTTCCTAGATTTCTACATGACACTTGAGCAAGGCGGCATAAGTAGGATCGGGGTGACGTAGGGACGATGTGAGCAGGCCAGCATGACCGGGGCATGAGGGTTGGTGTTGCCACATTATCTACAAACATTGTCTCTTATAATAATTCTTTAGGATTTCTCTTCTTCCAGGAAAATAAGCTTTGATCATATGCTAGCTGAAGGTAACATATTTTGAATCATATATAAACACAGTTGTTGTTTTGTTTTGTTTTGTTTTTTTTTTTGTTTTTTTTTTTTTTGCTTTGGGATACAAAAATAGGACGCTTTTGAAAAGTGTGCATATATAGGAAAAGTGTGCATATATAGGAAAAGAGAACACACTCGCAGAGGCCTCGTCAATATGCTTCGGCTTCTTCTTGCTCCGTTCTAGCAGATCTGCTTCTTCCGTCGACCGTTGGCCCGAGAGTGTTCTCATCGTTCCTTCACGCATTGTATCCCAAAGTGTGCATATATAGGAAAAGAGAACAATGTTGTTGATTGATTTGGTATCTGTATGCCTTCGGTGTGCCCTTTCTGGCTCAGTGTGTGCGCAAGTCTTGAGCATTGCCTTTTGCTTTGCAGTAGAGCTCGTGAAGTTTGGATCCACTTTGGAGGTTTTTTTGGGTTATCTTTGCTTTCTCCAAGTTCAGTACGCGCAGCATGTCATTCTTGGTGGCTACTTCCCTCTTCCACTCCCGCAACTTGCCACATTGTGCGTTTAATGCTGTGCCTTTTGCTCTGGTTTATTTGGATAGCGTACAATGAGTTCCTCTACGATGGTTCAACCTTCTCGCCTTTAGGCTTAATTAAGCGAATAGGTCAAGAATCAATGCTCATCTCCCTCGCTCGCTCTATCTGTGGGCTTGGTTCTGTAGACAATTTCCTTCTTTCAGTGGGACTGGTTGCCAGATTTGATGCCCCGTTGCGAAAACAGTCTATTTTGGTTAAGTGGCTTGTACCGCCGTCAGGGAGGTTGAATATGACACCCGTAAATCCAAAATCTACTTAAGGATTAATTAGGCAATTAATCCTAGCTTATTTGGTAATTTATTCCTAAAATCCTGAAAATTCAATAGTCGGAGGACTAGAAATTGACTAGTCAATCGAAGTCAAAGAGTTGTACTCTATGCCTTATGAGTTGTTCCCTTATCTCCTTATTCTCCCAACTTTAGTAAGGGCAAAGAAGTCTTTTTACCTTATGTTTGTGCCCCAAGCTAACCTAGCATCATCCATTCATTTCATTCACTAACACCCTAAACACAAAAGCTCCACCTTCTCTCTAGAAAATTGATAGCTTCTTTTTCAAGACAAATTTTGGGTGTCTTAAATCCTACAAGTTGGTCTCCAAGATTCAAACCTTCCTAACCTTGAGCATAGAGGAGGGTAAGGTCCTTGATCTCTTGGTGTTTTTAGTATCTTTTTAGGTATCTTTTTCTAAAGATAGAATCTTTGTTGTCTTTTGGTTTGTTTGTAAAGTTGAAGTTGAAGGAGATCTTTAAGAAAAGCTTTAAAGGTGTGAAAAGTGAAGTTTTAGGCTACAAGAGGTAACCCATGCTTTACAAAATCTATTTTCTTACCTATATGATAATTTCTTGACTTCTACTTGTGATTTTTGTTATGAAATGTGAGTTTTGATGCATTGTCTTGTGGTAATGCATATCTAGAGCTTGTTATTAGGGTTCTTGTATACCATTGCTTGGCTATTTCTTGGGTTCAAGTCATATTGTTGTATTGTGTGAGATTTTGGGTGTTTTGGACTTGTTGTTGAAAATCCACGAAGGGATTATTTTGTGGTACAGGGTGTACCCGCGGGCGGAACGGCGGGCAGAGCTCCACCCGTCGCCCCACCCGCGGGGTACTTATGGTTTTGGGCTTCGGTTCCCGCTGGCGGAACCACGGGTGGAGGTCCACCCGTGGCTCCACCCGCGGGGTACAATGTGGATGTTGCCCGGGGATTTGTTCCACGTGATTTTTTTTGACTCGGTAATTGATGTTTGACCTCCCGATGTTGTTTTATTGGGCTATTTGAGTGTCTTCTTGATGTTTCGTATGTGGGAAAAGATTTCCAAGGACAAGCACTTCGATGTTTCAAGTTCAGGGAGAGAGGACATAAGGCTGCCATTTGACCTCTTCAAGCTTACCAAAGAGCTTTGCCACCTAGTTCAGGATCCGGTGGAGCAACAGGAGGGAATTCAAGCCGAGGGGCAGCTGGAGCTAGACCTTCGGGTCGTGTGTTTTTGATGGGTTGATCCCAAGCTGAGACAGAGGGGTTGGTCGAAGAAGAGATAGCAGGTAACCCCTTTCTAAGCCTATCTTTATCTTGAGAGTGTGTCTTTCCTTGTTGCGTTATTTCCTTGTTATGTGATCCTTGATGGTGTTTTAAGTGAGTTTCTTTCGTGAGTTAATTGTTTATTTCTGGGTGGCTTGTGCTTGTGTATTTCCGTGGTCTTGTTTATGCTCTTTCAACTCGACCATTTTCTTTTGGGTCATCTAAGTTTAATTGAGTACCCTTCGAATTTATAATAGACAAAATCCTAAAAATCCCTTTCTTTTGTGGCCTAAAAAAACTAAGAAAGTTTCATTTGTAACCACTTAGTTTTGAACTCGGGTGTGTAAATTACCAATATTACCTTTGAACCACTTGAACTAATTATATTTCTTGAACTTTTTCCCATCTAAATTCCATTTAATCCATAATTTTTCCACTTTACCCAAAAATCCCCAAATTAAAACCTTCTTTCTCCCAATTTTCCCCAAAATTTCCCAAACCCTCCATTGTTCTCTTCCACCCGTGAGATGCCCGAAACCCCACCCCTACCCGTAGAACAGCCCCTACCCATCGACCCACCCCCTTGCCGACGCCGTCCAGCCCTCACCGCCGATGCCACCTGCAGCCCAACACCACCACCTGCTGCCGACGACATCGCCGCCGTGCCCTGCTGCCAGTTTGCCGAGAAGTCGAGAAAGAGACGAAAAAGAGGAGAAGAAGAAAAGAAGGAGAAGAAAGCTTTGGGTTTCCCTTTGAGTTTTTGGGTCATCTCAGAATCATGCCGAGGAGGACTAACTTGACGAGAAGAGTGGAATGGGTGGATGCCCACTACCTTGTGTTTGAAGGTAAAACCTGTAATCCTGATTCTTTTTCATGTTCCTTGTTAGAGATGTTGAACTATCAGGGTCTGTTGGATGGGTTTCTCGCCATCAGGGTTGAGACTTACCCGAGTTTGGTGAAGGAGTTCTACCGTCACATGGTTGTGACTAAGGATGGTGGAAATTTGGAGGTTGCCTCTAAGGTGAGAGGTGTGAAAATTGTTTTGTCTGAGAAGAGGTTGGCTCAGCTTTTGAGTCTGACCACTACGGGAGTCTCACAGTATAGTGGTAACTCTTGGATTGGGACGGATACCATGGGTTATCGAGACTACTTGAGTTATCTCTTGGGACAGACTAGTGGTTTTACCCAGGCCACGAGGCCAGAAAGGAAATGGTTGACTGCTGAACAAAGGATCTTAGTTATGCTTGTTTCTTACTGCATGTTGCCTAATAACAACAAGAGTCGTCTGTTGGGAAAGTTAGAGTGCACTTCTGCCTTTTGCTTGAAGAATATGGTGAAGTTAAACCTGCCTGCTTTAATGTTGCAACATATGGTCTTTTGCCCAGATCATAACCGAAAGATCTACCGTATGGTATGGTTTTGAGCTGGATTTTTGCCAAGAAAGGAGTAAGTGTTGACGGTTGTGTACCCAAGCCAGTGGGTAAAATGGTGTTGGATGTCACAAACCTGCGAAGTTGTAACCTGTTTCAGATTGAGGACGAGGAGTACATCACGCTTGAGGAAGTTGCCAGAAAAACCCCCGCCGAGAGGAGTGTGTTAGTTGCAGAGTTAGATATCCCTGTTGGGAAGTTGAACCTCGCAGTTCAGAGTTTAGGAGGAGATGCCGAGAATGATGATGATGAGGACCAAGAAGAAGGAGAAGGTGGGGATGAAGCCAATGAAGCCGAAGAAGCGGAGGAGGAGCAACTCTGAGGATGAAGAGAATCTAAGAAGGAAGGAAACCAGGACCAAGAGGGAACATGACGCCATGACACACGAGGAGAGTGTGGTCACCCTTCTACACCAGCAGAACAAAATGGTAGAGGAAGGTTTTGCTTACATGAAGACGCAGTTCGTTGCGGTCAACCTGAGGTTGGACCAGCTTGAAGCCGGTTCTAGCAAAGGAAGATCCGATGAAGATTCAGACGAAAACACCGAGGAGTCGGAGAGCGAGTCATTCCAGTTCGGAGTTGTGGTAATCTCGTCTTCCTTCCCTCGTTTGTTGTTATCGTTATGTTGTTGCCGCTTGTTAGTTGTGTTGTTGTGTGCCCCGTGTTATCTTTTCTGCTTGTTAGTTGGGTTGGAGTAGGTAGTTTTGTGGGTTGTTTTACTAGAATCTAGTTGTTTAGAACTCTAGTGTTGTTTAGAAGGCTTTTTTTTTTTTTTTGAAAACCAAACAACTTTGCATTACTGATTTAACAAGTTGGAAATACAATCCGGTGGCACTAAAGACCACGAGCCCGAGACAGCCGATGAACCAGTCGCCCTTGCTAACACGTGGGCTACTCGATTCGCTGACCTCCTGATATGGCGAACTGACACGTTCCCAATATCCCTAGCAATCAATTGACATTGCTTAACAATCGTACCTATGTAAGAGTTATCTACTAAACGAGAATTGAAAGCAATACAAAAATTTAAACAATCTGTTTCAATTATTAAACTATTTTGACCTATGCCTTTCAACCATGTAAGAGCTTCTTTAATCGCAACCGCTTCTGCCATATAGGGATCGATGTCACATTCCAGGCGTCCACATTTAGCTGCCATGAACCGCCCATCTTGATCACATACCACTGCGCTGTAGCCCACCCCATCCTCGAACGTTGCCACGTCTACGTTACATTTCACTTGGTTTGCAGGTGGTGCCTCCCAACTTGCAGGTGGAGTTGCTGCCGGACTCCCACGTCGAGTTTTACCGTATGAATCGTTCCATATTTGTTGTAGATTCAACACTTGAGGCAACAACACCGTTGTATTGCAACCCACATTGCGCCACAGCCGATCATTACGTGCATTCCAGACTACCCAAAAAATGGCAGCCATGCGAACAGCTTGGCTGGTATCCCCTGATTCCATCATATACTGCATGAATTGTTGTACCGAACGGCCGTGTAAGATATCCGCATTCACCCCATAAATTGCTTGCCACCGTGCAATCACACATCAAGTGTTTGACAGTTTCTTCTTGGGCTACACAAAGTGAGCAGCCTCCTCCAATCCATACCCTTTTCGACTTGAGATTTTCCTTCACTGGTAAGACTCCGCGTGCGCATCGCCATAGTAAATTGCGAACCTTGGGTGGAACCGGTAGACGCCACAAGGCTTTCCAGGCCGAGAACCCATTGATGTCTTCATGACTGGCCGTCGCCTCTGTGAGCAACCTATAGCCATGTTTAACCGTATAAAGTCCCCGTAGGTCGCCTTGCCACCTCCATGTATCGCTGAGGTGTACACATAAAGGAGTTTCGAGGATCCGTCTAGCATCATTCTCCTGAAAAATGTCTCTGACGAGTTCAACATCCCATTCTCCAGTGTCTGTTAGCAGCCCGTTCACCTTTGCGTCCTCATGCCCCAATAAACACGGAGTGTCCAGGTTCGGATGCGCGGAGTTGGCCAACCATGGCCACCCCCATATTCTCGTGTCCGCTCCATTGCCTATCCGCCTTGCTGCCCCGAGTCGTAACACTTGGTGACCTGCCAATATGCTACGCCAAACGAAGCTTGGATTACTCCCAAGCTTTGCATCGAGAAAGTCACACATAGGGTAATATTTGGCTTTTAGAAGCTTACTGACCAGAGATTCCGGATGCACCATCAGTCTCCAGCCTTGTTTAGCAAGCAGTGCAACATTGAATTCATGCAATTTTTTAAAGCCGAGTCCTCCGCGAAACTTCGGGGCACAAAGCCGAGTCCAACTTAGCCAGTGTATCCCTCTGCTGTTTGTATTACCTCCCCCCCACCAAAATCTGTTAAACAGCTTTTCTATAGAATCACACACGCTCAAAGGCAGTAAAAAAACCGACATTGTAAAAATCGGGAGAGCTTGTGCTATGCTTTTTAGCATAATCTCCTTACCGGCTTTTGATAGAAATTTTTGATGCCATGCCCCCATACGTTCCCGAACCTTTTCCTGTATGAAATGAAAAGTCTCCATCTTATTTCGGCCCAGTACTGAAGGCAGCCCCAAGTAGCGGCCAAGATCGGGAGATTCACGCACCCTTATGCAATCCGATACCGCTTGTCTACAAGCCGCGGTGGTGTTAAAGCTGAACATGGCACTTGATTTCTCAAAATTAATGTGCTGTCCGGACGCCGCACTGTACTCTTCCAAACAATCTTTCACTTTCTGAGCTTCCCCGCTAGTAGCTTTGAAAAACAGCAAGCTGTCATCGACAAAAAAGAGATGAGTTATAGGTGGCGCTCCACGTGCCACGCGAACACCATAAATTGTCCCTGCTGCTTCAGCTTGTTGTAGTAACAAAGATAGCGCCTCTGCACATAGTATAAATAGATACGGGGAAAGAGGGTCGCCTTGTCGAATGCCTCTAGTAGGACAAACCTGTCCCACCGCACCCCATTCACCTGGATAGTATATTTGACAGTTGATACGCATAGCATAAGCAAATTCGTCCACCGTTGTGCAAACCCCATTGCCTCCAACATACCCTGTAGGAATCCCCATTCCATTCTGTCGTAGGCCTTTGCCATATCCAACTTCAAAGCTGCCCAGCCCATAGCTCCATTCGTTTTGCGTCTCAAAAAGTGGCCAATTTCCCCTGCGACAATTATATTATCCATTAACAGTCTCTCGGGCACGAATGCGCTCTGTGACTGTGAGACCGCATTTTCCAGGACCGGTTTCATACAGTTGGCTAGGACTTTAGCCAACACTTTATAAGCCACGTTGCACAGAGCAATCGGGCGTAAGTCTGAAACTCTCTCGGGCGTCTTTTTCTTAGGAAGAAGTACCACATTAGCATTATTTAAGTCTTGTGGAAAAGTATCTGTTTCGATACAATTTAACACGAACATGGATAAATCGTGATCCACTATCGGCCAAAAATGCTGATAGAAGGATGGGGACATACCATCCGGGCCCGGTGCCTTCTCCGGTGCCATAGAAAATAAAGCCTCTTTGATTTCCTTAACCGTAAACGGTTGAAGGAGCAAATCGTTCATATCCGCTATTATCCGCCGATGGACTCGGCCAAAGATAGCAGGGTTATTGTATTCAGCATGGAAAATAGCGTTATAATACCTTAGGATTTCGTCGTGCATATGGACCCCCTCTTGCCATACACCATTCGAGTCTTTAAGCCGTGTGAGAAAATTTTTGCGGCTTCGGATTGAGGCAGCCTTATGAAAATATTTGGTATTCCGGTCCCCATGTTCCAACCATAGCTGTTTAGATCGTTGTTTCCAAAACAACTCCTCTTGGCTCAACAGCACTTCGAGCTTTCCCTCCGCGTCCAGAAATTCGGCTATGGCTTGCGTATCTCTGTTCTCCCTTAACCGATCCATACGGTTACGAAGTTTAGTAATTCGCCGGCCGAAACGTCAGAAATGTTCTCCACCCAATCTCATCAATTGTTGTCCACATAAACGAATGCGTTGCAGGAAATCCAGCCCCATAGAATGACTCCAGGCTTGTTCTACCACCCGACTACACCCTTCTTCAAGTAACCAAGCTGATTCAAATCTGAATGACTTTCTGGCACTACGTACCGGTCTCGCTTCAATGTCTAAAAGAATGGCACTATGATCGGAGTATTGAACCGACACTTTACGTACCGCCACCTCCTCATAGCATTCCATCCACTCTATCGATGCCACTGCTCTGTCTAGCCTTTCCTTGACCCAATTACTCGTACCATGTCCCTTATCCCATGTGAAACGACCTCCAACCATTCCCAAATCCACTAGCTGACAGTCATGTAAAGCTTCACTAAACCCATCAATCAACGCCGCTGGGTGCGAGTGTATTCCCCGTTTTTCTGAAAGACACGTGATGTCGTTAAAATCGCCTATGACGATCCAAGGTAAATTAGATTGTCCCTTAAGTCTCCGAAGGAGATCCCAGTTATCCCTTCTGTTTGATCTATCTGAATCACCATAAAACCCTGTTAACCTCCAATCCGGCTTGCCTGGGAGTGATACTACCACATCAATATGGTTTATTGAATAATTGATCAGTGATGCCATATTTGTGTCCCTCCAGAATAAAGCCAGACCTCCACCCATCCCCACTCTATCAACTCCAACCATACCCTCAAAACCTAACTTCACTTGTATCTGTTCCAATTTACTGACAGTCGACTTCGTTTCCATCAAGAAAACGAAGTTGGGTTGCTGCTTGGACACAATGCCCAAGAGTTCACGAACTGTCCGGGTGCTACCCAAACCCCGGCAGTTCCAGCTCAAAATGCTCATTGGACCGGGCGAGCCTGGTCCACCAGACCCGTCGAATCAATTGATTTCCCGGTTTCTGCCATCAACACATCGTCCTCCCTCATAGAACCAATTATATCACCATCCCCCCTACGCCGTTTGAGATCCCCCTGAATACCCCCAGCCTCCTCCAGCGTAACCAATTCCGGGGGAGTGTGTTTGGGTCCAGTTTCTGCGATTGCAGTCGGTACCCGACCAATGGAGGGTAAGAGCCATTTAGCCCCAATTGGCTTGGCTTGGCGTCTAACCCCAACCCTCATCCACGAACCAAACGGGAAGCAGTCTGGCTCGATTCCCTCCTCATAAACCCTCTTACAGAATTTATCAATGTGGCCTAAGAGGCCACAACAAAAACAGAATGCGTTTAACCTCTCATACCTGAATGTAAGCCATTGTGTGTCGCCATCCTTGCGACACAGTTTCATCCTGCGTTTCAGCGGAGTGTCGACAGCCATTTTCACCCTGACTCTAAAATAGCTTTTCCAATTGCCCCCGAAATTGAAGGGATCCTCCGCCACGAATTCTCTGATATGGTTCCCAATTTGAGCAATGAATTCCGGTGACACATACATTGTTGGTAATCCATGGATTTGAATCCAAAACAGGACAGAATCG
Organism: Ipomoea nil; assembly: GCF_001879475.1. Taxonomy (NCBI): domain Eukaryota; kingdom Viridiplantae; phylum Streptophyta; class Magnoliopsida; order Solanales; family Convolvulaceae; genus Ipomoea; species Ipomoea nil. The sequence continues at coordinate 679,122 of NW_017617996.1, read as the reverse complement.
AGAGCGACATCTTCTGGTCTCGTCCCCTGGGGTACCGGGGCGCAAATCAGCGTCTGGTTCTCGAAAGACCATGGGCCATCATCGAGGACCCTTTGTCTGTCTTTCGGATGCGGGAATTGAAAAAGGAACAGGTTTTCCTCCAAGGAGATCGCGTACATACCCATCACTGGGCGCCACACGGACGCCATAAGCTGTTGCATGTGGTCAAATTTGATCGGTTTGTCGGTGAGAAATCGCCCCACCAATGTCCAGTACTCGCCGGACCCAGACGGAATCTGGGGATCGGGTGCTGCCAGCCCCCCTATCTCCTCTTCCGCTATCGACAAATTCGTGCATCGGTCCTCAATTGACTGCGTATTCATGGTGGTGAAGCCGAGACACAGAATTATGAGTGTGATCGTTGCTCGGAAATAGCGAATGCTCTGGCTGTGTCGAGATTGCGATTGAAACTCCATTATATACCAAACAGAGAAAATCCCTAGATTGCTAGGGGGAAAACTCCCTTAGCCACCGCCAAGAGAGAGGGCCACGTTCGGAGGCACGATCAGAATACACGATCGCCGATCACGATCGGAGAACGCGAGGAGTGCGGAGCTTCTTTTTTTTTTTTTTTTTTTTTTCTCTGAGAGTTATTATTATTTGTTTAGAAGGCTTTGGTCGTTGAGTTTTGGCCTTAAGTGTTTGTTGTGCTCAGGGAATTTCGTTGGTAACTTCTTGCAATGCTATGTCTTCTTGATAATTTTATGCCTTTTTGAATTCTTGAAGTTTTGGTTATAAGATGTTCTTGTTTTCCCTTGTCACATTGTTGGTCCATGTTGCCGTTTTGTTTGAACTTGTCGTACCCAAGCTTTGGGGACGAAGCTTCTTTTAAGGGGGATAGGATGTGACACCCCGTAAATCCAAAATATATTTAAGGATTAATCCTAGCTTATTTGGTAATTTATTCCTAAAATCCTGAAAATTCAATAGTCAGAGGACTAGAAATTGACTAGTCAATCCAAGTCAAAGAGTTGTACTCTATGCCTTATGAGTTGTTCCCTTCTCTCCTTATTCTCCCAACTTTAGTAAGGGCAAAGAAGTCTTTTTACCTAATGTTTGTGCCCCAAGCTAACCTAGCATCATCCATTCATTTCATTCACTAACACCCTAAAAACAAACGCTCCATTTTCTCTCTAGAAAATTGATAGCTTCTTCTTCAAGCCAAATTTTGGGGTGTCTTAAATCCTGCAAGTTGGTTTCCAAGATTCAAACTTTCCTACCCTTGAGCATAGGGGAGGGTAAGGTCCTTGATCTCTTGGTGTTTTTAGTATCTTTTTAGGTGTCTATTTCTAAAGATGGAATCTTTGTTGTCTTTTGGTGTGTTTGTAAAGTTCAAGTTGAAGGAGATCTTTAAGAGAAACTTTAAGGGTGTGAAAAGTGAAGTTTTAGGCTACAAGAGGTAACCCATGCTTTACAAAATCTATTTTCTTACCTATATGATGATTTCTTGACTTCTACTTGTGATTTTTGTTATGAAATGTGAGTTTTGATGCATTATCTTGTGGTAATGCATATCTAGAGTTTGTTATTAGGGTTCTTGTATGCCATTGCTTGGCTATTTCCTGGGTTCAAGTCATAGTGTTGTATTGTGTGAGATTTTGGGCGTTTTGGACTTGAATTTGGACTTGTTGTTGAAAATCCACGAAGGGATTATTTTGTGGTACAGGGTGTACCCGCGGGTGGGGCGGCGGGCTTCGGTTCCCACGGGTGGAGGTCCACCCGTGGCTCCACCCGCGGGGTTCAATGTGGATGTTGCCCGGGGATTTGTTCCCCGTGATTCTTTTGACTCGGTAATTGATGCTTGACCTCCCGATGTTGTTTTATTGGGCTATTTGAGTGTCTTCTTGATGTTTCGTATGTCTTCAATCGTGCCAAGCGTTCAACTTCGTGATTTGTTAGACCATGATGAGTCTTGTATGTTCTACGGAACTATGTTCGATTTACCCGTTTGATAAGCATGCTAGTTTGATGTTGAAATGCTAGCGTGTGTGGTTTGTCCTTTCTTATGGAGGTTGGCAACTTGTGTTGACCATCGTTGGTGTAGGATTGTAATCCTTCCTTGTTGAGTATGGTTTCATATCTTTGTTGTGATCCATTGATCGATTCCTGTGATGAAAACATGTGTTTTGGCTATACCTTGATTGCACGATTAAGGGTATTGGACCTTAATCACCAAGGTACAGATGTAGTCCTCGTGGTGGCCATGAATGAAATTGGTGGTGTGACTTGAGCTTTGCTCACTTGTTGGTGGTTGTGTGATTGAAATGAACGGTACCCTCGTGTACTATGTGTAGGTGGAAATGTTGGTGGTTGTAGGTGGGGGAACGATGGTTCCCGGAGGCATAAGGTTGGACTCAGAAGTACAGGGGTTCTCGGAGGTAATGGTTGGAACTGTAATAAGGCCGGGGGTAGCCATAAGGTTGGAACATGGCATAAGGTTGGAACTTGGAACTATGATTCTCGTGACATGAAGTGTCACTATGGCATGTAGTTGCCAATGATTGAATGTCTATTCTTTGTTAATGAGCATGTCGAGTGGTATTCTACTTTGTGATCAGTAGATTACGCCTCGAGTTGTATTTGGTTATTGTTGTTGTTCTTGTCTTGGGATGTTGATTTCCCTTGTTCCTTTGAGAGTGAAATAGAGTCTTTGCAGTTGATTTCTCTCTAAGACTTTTGAATTAATATATACTGTACCCCGTTTCGAAAATGGTTTTGTTTTATACTATCTATATATGTTACTTAACGCGTATTGATGGGTTACCAGCAATGTTCGCTGACCGGACGTCGTCCCCTTTCTTTATGTTGCTTTACAGGTCTTGAGTAGCTTATGACGAGTGCGCTAGCTGTTTGTTGTAGTGTAGCTCCCTTGGACTGTGTAGATAGTGCTTTGGGCCTGTGTGCCTTGGGTTGTCTGAACATGGATAGTATGTTTGTTAGACTAGCCTGTGCATCCACTTTGAGGTGGATGTGGCATAACACTTCCCGCTTTTCCCATTTTTAAATTAAGACTTCCGCTGTTGTTTATGTTTTATGCTACCTGTTAGTTACCTTGCCTTATGAATTTAAGTTTTAAAATTTCGTGAAAATCGAGGGTGTTACAGTTGGTATCAGAGCTTAGGTTTGAGCCTAGGATGTTAGAGTCTGGACTTTTAAGAAGTTAAGTGTGATTTGAGACCCTAAGGTGACCTTAAGTATCTAAGTGTTTAGGACTTAGTACTTCTAGGACGTGTGGTGAGCTGTGTGTTGTTTATCGTTTGTTTTGTTTGCCTTGTTGTTTCAGCTTATCTTAGTGTTCTTTTAGTTAGCGCCATGTAAGGGTGCGTTGTTGTTTGTGCCTACCGTAACCGTGTTGTTGTTGTAGAAGCTTTGTCATGGCACCACCTCGTTAACGCGCTCGTACGCCGGAGAAACCAACCAACGAGCAGCTAGCTCAGAACTTGCAACACCTCATGCAGACCATGCAAACCCTCAGTGAAGCTCTCCTGCACAATAATCATCCTCCTCCGCCGCCACAGCCTGCCGGACACCAGGATGTGGGACGCCTTGTATCGGGCCATAGACCCCCGACGTTCGCCGGAGAGGAGGACCCCGTCATGCTTGAGGAATGGATCCGAACCTTCGACAAGATCTTCTTCGTCGTTGGGTGCCCCGAAGAGCACAGAGTGGAGTTGGCATCTTTCTACTTCAGTCATGAAGCTGACTTGTGGTGGGTGCACGAGGGACCCACATGCCTAGAGGAGCCCGACTTCGACTGGACAGCTTTAAAGGACCGAATGAGATAGTGGTTCTACCCGGCACATGTCCGAGCTGCTATGTATGAGGAGTTTCTACACCTCCAGCAGGGTTCATCGTCTGTGGTGGAGTACAACAAGTGATTCTTGGAGCTCGCTCGCTTTGCAGTTTGTTCTACAATGGTGTGAAACTATGGTGATGCTGCCAACCTTCGTAGAAGTAGACTCACAAGCTCTTGCTCAACTAATTGCCTGCGCAACGGCAGCTGTACCATGGAAGTTGAGGGACTCCGTTCTCTAAGCTCGTGCTTGCCTCTCGTTGTGGAACTCTTCGATCCGGCATATCTATAGGGAGGCAAGGCAAGTGGCCTATACTCTCGCGGCTGCTGGCCTCAACGCTCGATCATCCTCAATTTTTTATACCATTAGCTCCTTACCTATAAAGGTTAAGATGGCTCTTTTGTACGATCTTCGGGGTTTTGCAACCCACCTGGATGTTCACTGTTAATAAAAGCACGATTTTATTTAAAAAAAAAACAATGGTATTATACATGTATGTGTATAATATTGTAGTAGTAATGGGAAAAAAAGGTAGTAGTATGCAATTGAAAGTATAGTTGTTGTTAACCTCATTCCTTAATCATTTATAAAGCATAATAGTTAGTTAATTAGTAGTAATTGTTACATAATACTTTGGAAAGTTAAATGTAATTAACAATTATTTGTAATTAGTGTTTAATAATAATTGATTCAAAATGATTTCTTAATAGTGAGTAAATAATGAAAAATAGTAGTTTAATTATTAGGAATCATAGAAGTTATGAAATTAAAAGGAAAAGGGTGGAAGACAAATGAAAGTGAGAAAGAATTAGGGTTTAGGGTATTTATAAAAGGTAAGTCCTGTATGTATTCATTTGTATTTATTTGTCGTATTATACCCGTATAATGTACCATATTCTGCTTGGGGAAAAAATATATAAAGATAAAAATGCATTCCTGAAATTTTCAATTTCCATTTGATAATTAGTTGTTGAATTCATGATGTTTTACGTTAACATGGTGAATTCAACAACTAATCATCAACTAGTCATGGTGATTAGGGACTCAATTGTAATGAGTCCGATGGTCCAATTACTTATTTCTGCATTATTCCAATTATAAAATAATAGTCATTTATGCTATTTCATATTCTAAATTCACTATAAGATTATCTCATTCAAAATATAGTAAAAAATGTATACTTCAACATGCAATGCTAAATGCTCAGTACTCACGAACTTCCTACTCTCTGATGTGACAAGTTTTAATACCTTTGTTTTTTTTTTTCTTATTGTTATTTCATTTTGAAATAAAAAATAAAAAAAAAAACAAAAACAAAAACAAAAGTATTAAAACTTTTCATATTAGGGAGTGGCAAGTTTGTGAATGGTATATGTAGGGGTAGATTGTCCTATCATACGTGACACGTTTACATTACAAATTATCTTAAATTATAAATTTCATGATTTTGTGATTTTCAGTTTTAAATCAATATAGACTACAAACTTGTAACTTGTAAGCGCTCATGGCCTAATGGATAAGGAGCTTAATTTCTAATCAAGTAACAAGTAATTGTGGGTTCGAGTCCCACTGGGTGTGTGGTAATAAAAAAATTATTATTCATGTTCTTCTACGAAGAGAGAATAATACCATTGTATATGAACGTAACTAGTAAAATTTCTTAGTTATTTATTGGAGTTTTCAAACATTTGAAGTACACTATTGTATATGAACGTAACTAGAAATATATTTTTCTTAGTTATTTATTGGAGTTTTCACACATTTGAAGTGTGGAATTGAAATTATTTGTGACTTGAATACATCTAGGAAGTGAAAGGCTTACAATATGTTACAATCCTATTTGGGTCGTAACAACAAGCTTGTGCACCTATCCTTTGTCTCCACGATCTTTGAGGGCTCTATAGGCTCCATGCTCAAGGCGTCCTGATCTGTCGATCTGCCCAAGCTACAAGTGCCTTGTTGTGTCTAGTCGTTGGCCATTGTCTTCTTGTCCCATGGGTAGTGATAAGAATATTTTTGTAATAAGGTTTTGATGAGCCAAATGTACTTTAGATCCCCATAGAATTTAGGACTTTAGTACAAGCATCATAATTCAGATGGTCAAGCCAAAAAGCAAAGGAAAGACTGCTACATGAAGAATATAATTAATTTGGAAAATTAATTTTGGTCACACAAGTATTCATCCAGAAGATAAGCATTAAAAAAAAGGTGTTACAATGAATGATCATATGAGTTTTATGGTGAAATGGTAGAAGTCTTTACACATATCACTCATACCCAAGATCAAATCTCCCTAAAGGTTTTTTTTTTTTTTTTTTGATTTTTTTGAAGCTAAATCTGAAGGAAGGCATAAGCTAAATCTGAAGGAACGCATCTAGACTCAAAGAAGCAAGATGTATCAAGTCAAACAAGCAAGATGCATCAAGCTAAAGAAGCAAGAAGTCTGAAGTATAAAGAAGCAAGATGTGCCAAATCAAATAAGCACAATGTGTCTTTCGAAAAAGAGCACGATGTGACCAGATCAAACAAGCACGATGTAGCAAGATATGATTTTGACAAGCAAAATGTATCTTTCGAAAGGAAGCAAGATGTGCACAAGCAAATATACAAGAAAAACATCTGAAGTGCATGGTCAAAATCAAGTCAAATAAAGAAGCAAGACATGGCAAATTCGAAAGAAGCAAAATGTGACAAACAAGCAAAGATAATCAGAACCCTGAATAAATTCGAATGAATTTATTTTGGTTCATTTCACATGTCACAAGAAACCAAATTGCTTGAAGACATGATTAGAACGGTGGAAAATTTATGAAGGCATGAAGAGAACCTTACCCTAGAATTAAATCATGCTAGAAGGATTTATTGCCTAGAGACGTTGGCAATTCGAAAATGACGAAGATAATAATTTTTAGAAACAACTTGAAAATCAAGTTGAGATAAAAATATTATCTTGTCAGACAAGTTGGCAATCAAATCAAAATTGAAGAACCTAGTGTCAACAATATCAGGCTACAAAGATTCAAAATTCAAATATCAAATTATCCCGCTCCAACGGATACATTTGATCAGATATAAAAAGCCATGAAGACTTGATGATGAATAAGTGTGCGGAAAAACTACCAACTTTCAAAGTGATCTATTCAAGCAAAATTCAAGTGCTAAATATTCATTGAAATATCTAGAAGAGAGACTTAGTCTGATTAGTCTCAAAAATAGTTGGAGAGTTACAATTTCCTTCATATTTGTAATTGTAAAAAGAGTATAGCTGTGTGCAAAATACTCTAGTGAGTGTGGCTGTGTACAAAACACTCATAGTTGCTAAGTGTAGTTGTGTGCAAAACACTTAGTTGGCGTTTGAGTATAGCTGTGTGTGAAGTACTCGGAGTTGGGTGTAGCTGTGTGCAAGACATCCGAAGAAGTGCTTGTGTAGCACTTATTCACTATTGTAACTGTGTGTGGAAAATAGTGAATTACTCCTAGACGTGAAAGGAGTAAAGTGGACTAGGAAGATTACGCCACTTCCGAACCACTATAAATTCTCTCTCTCATTTACATACCGCACTTATTTAATTTGCTTTATTTACTTAGTATTTGACTAACCCGCTTACTATTCACTGCTTGATCTCAATCATTCAGGTTTAGTGTGTTTTCACGTGTGAATTTAACTCAATCTTTCCATGCTTAACATTTATTTAAGTTATTCTAAGTAATCTTGACGTGTTGCATGTGACATTTATCACATGGTTAATTTCGCACGAAATCTTATATACAATCTTGAATAATCTTGTTAAATATTGAGTGAACCATCTCCTTTAAATATTCAAGATATTCTTGTTATTCTTACACATCATCTGAGCACTTCCAACATAGTGCATGTGATCTAACTTGCTATTTGGGCATAACACTTTACACATATTTATTCCGCTGTGCACTCCAATTTAAATACTTGGTTATTTATATGTTACTTGGAGTTGAAATTACCAAAGTGTTATTAAGTGCGAAAATGTTTAGAAAGTCTATTCACCCCCCCCCCCCCTCTAGACTTTCTACCACCCTACCGGGACCAACAATTGGTATCAGAGCGGTTGTCTATTTGAGTCAATTTTGACTGCTAGACAGATCTCAAAAATTCAAAATGATGAAGAGAGATATGGCTCTTGCCCAAAATTTATTATTTTCCTTAGAAAAATTTGATGATTGGAAAATTCGCATGCAAGTACACTTATCCGCATTACATGACGAAATGTGGGAAGTAATCACAAATGGTCCGATTGAAATCTTGCAAGTAAAAATCGCATCCGTTCAAACAAGTGACACTCCACAATACATTCTGATGGGGACATGGGACCGTAGGGGGTCCATTTTATTAGGAAAGTATTGGCCCAAGTGGGGGTGGTAAAAGGAGGTTGGCCCAAGTCTTGTTGGGCTAGGAAGACAAGCAAGCATGGTGGGCCAGGGTGAAGAGCATGGACCGAAAGGGGGTGGGGGGGGGGGGGGGGGCGAGGGGGGCTTGTGAACGGGAGGTGGTTTGGGGTGTCGTCGAGAAGCATCGCCGGCGACGTACGGAATTGGCTCGGGCGGTGCGCCCTTGTCCGGCGCGGCTAGCGCGCCCGGTGGTGCGACCAGCGCACCATGCGCGGCTGGGCGCGGGCGTAGCGCCCCTGGGCAAGGCAACGGGGGCAGTGTCCAGCCAGCACCCATAGCCGGCAGAAGCCGCTGGCTGTGGCGCTGGCCCAAGCCGGCGGTAGCGCGCCCGGTGTGCGGCTGGGCGCGGGCCTAGCGCCCCCATCGCGGGGGGCGCGGCGGCGTGCAGTCGTTGGCACCGGATGGGTGGGGCCGCTCGGGGTGCGTGGGAGAAGAAGGTGGGGGCGTCGGTTCATGGCGAACATGCGGACTGCTCAAGTCCTAACACTTAGAGATCAACTTAACATCTTAATTCACACTTAACTTCTTAGAGGTCAACTTTCAACTTCCTAGGCTCAAACCTGGGCTCTGATACCGAGTGTAACACCCCCGAATTTTAACAACATTTAAAAACTTAGTTAAAGAAAACAATCTAGCATTAAACATTAAACAAAGCGGAAGCTAATATAATTCGGGCAGTGCTATACCACACCTATACCAAAAGATAGGCGCACAGGCTACAACTAAAACCAATTTCAAGAGTCTACGGTTCACAGGCCAACAAAAGACTAAGGCAAAACGAGGGCTACACTAACTACTGTCCATATCTAGCGCGCTCTTCAACTAATCAAAACCTGTAAGAACAATGGATAACACCCGGTCAGCGAATAATGTTGGTAACCCACCAATACGCGTTAAGTATCATAAGATATAGATATAATCAAAATCATTTGAGACTGGAATATAGTATATATATCATTTCAAAACCAAGAGAGGGGAAACATCAATAAACTTAACACACTCTCAATCAAACACCAAAGACCATCATACTCAACAAGATGATAGAAACCATAGACCACAAACGACATACACAACTCTAGATATAACCTACCATTGACAAGGTAGAGTTCATCGTAGACATGCTCATAAGCAAGAAGTACAACAATCACATAATGACAAGTTCACATGCAAGTTCCAACCTTATGGCTACCCCCGGCCTTATAACAGTTCCAACCTTTACCTCCGTGCCTGTACTTCTGAGTCCAACCTTTTACCACCTGGGACCGTCCCCCACCAATGATTATACCGCCGATCTCTTAGTACACGAGGGTACCATTAAATTCATAGTAACATACCACCGATCTCGTGAGCAAAGCTCAAGTAACAAACCACCAATCTCATTCATATACACGCATAGTCATCATCAAGAGGATTGAGGCTCATCTATAGCCCAATCAAGTATCAACAAAGGGTACAACAAATGTACAAGATCACATCATAAGAATCAATCCAGAGGTTTCAATGAAAAGACATGAAACGATACTCAATCAACAACAATGGACTTCAATCCAATCAACAACATGATTGGAAACACAAGTTGCCAATCCTCAAAGGGAAGGGCAAACCACGCATACTAGCATCAATGACAACATATCTAGCATGCTCATCAAACGGGTAAACCAAAACGGTTCCAACGATCCTTCAAGACTCATATTAGTCCAACGGATCACAAAGTTGGACCATTAGCACAATTCAAGACACCAAATGCTAACATGGATTCCTAAAACATCATTCTAGATATACGAAACATCAAGAAGACACCCAAAGGCTCAACCATTCAACAAAGGGAGGCCAAAACATCAAATACCAAAGGAAAGAACCACGGGGAAAGAACTCCCTGCCATCTCCCATATATGTTCCCTATGGGTGGAACCACGGGTAGGCCACCACCCGTGGCTCTGACCGCGAAGTACAAGCCTTCCACCCGCGGGTGGGGCGGTGGGTGGACAACCACCCGCGGGGAACGACCCCTGTACACCACCTTTCCCTTCTGGGAAAATCATCACCAAGGCCAAGTTCAAGTCCAAAACACCCAAAACCTCACATACAACAAAGATATGACTTTTTTAAAAATGTATATACTATTATTTTTAAAATAATTTTAATATAGAGCACCAATACTAAGTATTTATTTTTATGTAAATAAAGATGTATATATTGGTATTGAGTTTTAAAACTAAATTGGCTCAATTTATCTCTTCATAAACTTAGGGTGGATTCACGAGGTGTGAGATACAGTCTAGCGAAGCAGGAAATCAAGGTTATCAATAAATAAATAAATAAATAAATAAATAAATAAATATATATATATATATATATATATATATATATATATATATATATATATATATATATATATATAATTCCCTTTATGTGAGAACGCCTCGTCCAAGAGAGAAATCAGAACCGCTCATAGCCGCCACGTGTCCATATCTAACAGATCAGAAACATTGATTAAAAAAAAAAACAAAAACCGATGACATTTTTGTAAATAATTGAAAATCAAAGTGAAAGTAAATTGTGTTAAAAGTGCAAAAGTAACAGTTTCATATAGTGTACCTAAGTGCAAGTAAAACGTATTACAGGTGCACGTAAAATGTACACTGAGCATCAATATTAAGTGCACCTAACGTTATAATTAGTTGCACCAGACATTATCATTAAGTGCACCTATGTGAAAGGCTTTATCATCTGGTGCATGAATATTTTAGTTTCACTTGTAAGTGATAATAGATGCACTTGTAAGTGCTTTTACTTGCAAACTTGAACTAGTTACTTGCAGTTGTAGCACATTTTACTTGCATCAAAATTGGAGTTATTAACAAAATGCCACAACGTCGTTTTTTTAAAATTACATCTGATTCGTTGAATCGGGACATGTGAACGATTGTGAGTGGTTCTGATTTCTCTCCTAGGCAACCTGTGACACCTCGTAAATCTAAACTCTAGTTAAGGATTAATTAGATAATTAATCCTAGTCTAATTGTTATTTTATTCCTAAAATCCTGAAAATTCAATAGTCGGAGGACTAGAATTTGACTAGTCAATCCAAGTCAAAGAGTTGTACCTTATGCCTAGTGAGTTGTTCCCTTGTCTCCTTATTCTTCCAACTTTAATAAGGGAAAAAGTGTCTTTCTACCTAAAGCTTGTATTCCAAGCTAACCTAGCATCATCTTTTCATTTCATCCACCAACACTCTAAACACAAAACCTCTACCTTCTCTCTAGGAATTTGATAGCTTCTTCTTCAAGCCAAAATTTGCCCATCCTAAATCCTACAAGTTGTCTTCCAAGATTCATACTTTCCTATCCTTGAGCATAAGGGAGGGTAAGATCCTTGATCTCTTGGTGTTTTTAGCATCCTTTTAATTGTCTTTTTCTAAAAATAGAATCTTTGTTGTCTTTTGGGTTGTTTGTGAAGTTGGTGTTGAAGAAGAGCTTTAGGAGAAGCTTTCTAAGGTTGGAAAAGTGAAGTTCTAGGCTACAAAGGTAACCCATGCTTTACAAAACCTATTTTCTTACTTATATGATGATTTCTTGGCTTCTATTTGTGATTCTTGTGTTGAAAAGTGAGATTTGATGCATTGTCTTGTGGTAATGCATGTTTAGAGCTTGTTATTAGGGTTCTTGTATGCCATTGCTTGGCTATTTCTTGGGTTCAAGTCATATTGTTGTATATTGTGAGATTCTGGGTGTTTTGGACATGAATTTGGACTTGTTGTTGAAAATCCCCGAAAGGATTATTTTGGGTTCAGGACGGTACCCGCGAGCGGAACGACGGGTAGTGCACCACCCGCCGCCCCACCCACGGGGAACAGGTGGTCGTGGGCTTCGTACCCACGGGCAGAACCACGGGCGGAGGTCCACCCGTGGCCCCACCCGCGGGGAACACATATGGGTTGTGTCGGGGATTTGTTCCCCGTGATTCTTTTAACTCGGTATTGATGTTTTGACCTTCCGATGTTGTTTTATTGGGCGATTTGAGTGTCTTCTTGATGTTTCGTATGTCTAGAACGGTATGTTAGGAATCCATGTAGGATTTGGTGTCTTGAATCGTGCTTGTGGTCCAACTTTCTGATTCATTGGATTGATGTTGAGTCTTGTATGTTCTATGGAACTGCTTTGGTTTACCCGTTTGATAAGCATGTTAGTTTGATGTTGAAATGCTAGTGTGTGCGGTTTGTTCTTTCCTCTTGATATTGGCAACTTGTGTTGACCATCGTTTGGTGTCGGATTGTGATCCTTCGTTGTTGAGTATGGTTTCATATCATTGTTGTGATCCATTGATTGATTCCAATGATGTGAACATGTGTAAATGGTTTACCATTTGATGGAGGCATGACTTAGGTTTATGGGGCCTTAGTTTTCCTGATAATGATGCGGACCTCGTGTGGCCATGATTGATGTGACACCCCGTAATCCAAATTCAATTAAGGGATTAATTGAGTAATTAATTCTAACCCAATTGATAATTTAATTCCTTAAATTCCTGAAAATTCAATAGTCGGGGACTTGTAATTGACTAGTCAACCCGAAAGTCAAATGTTGTACATAAAGCTTTGTGAGTAGTTCCCTTGTTCCCTTACACCTCTTCCTTTTAGTAAGGGTAATAAAGACATCTCACCCTATGTTAGAATTGCAAGCTAACCTAGAGGATCACCCTTCATTCTTTCTCCTTACACTTCCTAAACTTGAGCTCCTCATTCTCTCTAAAAGTTAGATAGTCTTTCTTCCAAGCCAAGTTGAAGCTTTACCAAATCCTCAAAGTTTGTCTTCAAGATTCCACCTTTCCTACCTTTAAGCATCTAGGAGGGTAAGATCTATGTTTATCTTGTGTTTTTAGTGTTTTCTTAGGTGTCTTTCCTTAAAGATAGAATCTTTATGATCTTTTGGTGTGTTCTTGAAGTGGGTGTGGAAGGTGAACCTTAGTAGGAGCTTGGTGAAGTGTTAAGTGAAGGTTTTTGTCTACGAGAGGTAAGTCATGCTCTACAAAATCTATTTTGCTTACCTATATGATGATTTATTGGATTCTACATGTGATTTTGCTATGAAATGTGAGTGTTGATGCATTGTCTTGTGAAAATGCATATCTAGAGCTTGTTATTAGGGATCATGTATGCCATTGCTTGGATATTCCTTTGATTTAAGTTATTTTGTTGTATTTGGTGAGATTTGGCATGTTTTGGACTTGAATTTGAGCTTGGTGTTGAAAATCCCCGAAGGGATATTTTTGGTGCAGTACATGGTACCCGCAGGCGGAACGGCGGGCAGTGGCCTACCCGCCGCCCCACCCGCGGGGAACGCGGGTTGATGAGGTGTGTTCCCGCGGGTGGAACCATGGGTGGGGGTCTACCCGTGGGTCCACCCGCAGGGTACATGGTGTGGTTTGGCGGGGAATTGTTCCCCGTGATTCTTTTGACTCGGTATTTGGTCTTTTAACTTCCCGATGTTCTTTTGTGGAATTATTTGAGTGTCTTCTTGATGTTTCGTATGTCTAGAACTATATGGTAGGACTCCATGTAGGTTTTGGTGTCTTGAATCGTGCTAAGTGTTAAACATTGTGATTCGTTGAACCATGATGAGTCTTGTGTGTTCTTCGGAACTATGTTTGGTTTACCCGTTTGATAAGCATGCTAGTTCGGTGTTTAAATGCTAGCATGTGTGTTGTTTGTCCTTTCCTATTATGGATGATGACTTGTGTTAATCATCGTTGGAGTCGGATTGTGATCCATTCCTTGATTGAGTATGGTTTCATATCTTCGTTGTGATCCGTTGATTGATTCCTGTTGTGGTGTGGTGTGTGTGGCTGTACCTGGATTGCACAATCAATGGTATGGGACATTAGTCACCAAGGTACGACAGTGGTCCTCGTGGTGGCCATGATGCGATTATGGAGTTTGTGACCTTTGTGTAAGGTTCAGGTATTTCTTGGGTGGCATGTGTTTCCGTGTGTGTGATCGGTACCTTGTGTACTATGAATCGGTGGTCTTGTTGGTGGTTGTTGGTGGGGGACGACGGTCCCAGGTGGGAAAACGTTGGACTTAGAAGTACAGGGGTCCTGGAGGTAAAGGTTGGAACTAGCTATAAGGTTGGGGGGTAGCCATAAGGTTGGAACCGGGCATAATGAAGGCATATCAATTCGTGATGGGTGATGTCACAAAGGATTGTGTAGCCATTGTGTGTGATTCTCTCTTTGTGACATGTGTTGTCACAAAGGCATGTGTTGCCAATGGTTGTGTCCTTATTCTCTTGTGTTATTCATGTCGGGTGTTAATCTACTGTGTGATGGTAGATTATGCCTTGAGCCGTTCTTGTGAGTCGCTATTGCTTCTTGTGGTCTTGGGATGTGTTCCCTTATCTTTATTGTGAGTGCATAGAGTCTTGTGTTGATCTCCATCTTGACTTTTGAAATTGATATATACTATATCCCGTTTCGCAAATGATTTTGTATATATAAACTATCTACATATGATATTTCACATGTATTGGTGGGTTACCAGCATCATTCGCTGACCGGTCGTCGTCCCATATATTTATGTGTTTCTTTCATGTGCTGAGTAGGCGAGAGTGCGGTCTAGTGACTGATAGAGTAGATTCCCTTAATCCTTAAGATGTTTTGGGCTTGCGTGCCTTCGTTTAGACTTTAGACCTTTGCTGTTGACTTTATTTTTGGGATTGATAGAATATGTTGATGATGTTTACACCTGTGTGTTCACCGTTGTGTGAGCGTGGCATAACACTCTACGTTTTCCATCTATTTCATGCTTAATTCTTTCGCTGCGTATGGTTTTATGGTTAGAATTATCTGCATGTTTAAGGTTTAATTTGGTATGGAAATAGGGGGTGTTATAGTTGGTAACAGAGCCTAGGTTTGAGCCTAGGATGGTAGAGTCTAGACTTCTAAGTGGCTAAGAGTGGTTTGAGACCTTAAGGTGACCATAAAAACCTAAGTGTTTGGTTTAAGATTCTTAGGATGCGCGGCGAGCTGAGCGTTGTTTATAGTTGTTTGCTTGTTTCTTGTCTTGTTGGTAATCGTGTTGTTGTTGTAGAAGCTTGCGGTGCCTCCTCGTCCACGTGCGCGTACTCCGGAGACCCCGATGAATGAGCAGCTCGCCCAGAACCTACAACAGTTGACGCAGACTATGCAGACTCTTAGTGAGGCATTGCTGAATAACAACCATCCCGTGCCACCTCCTCACCCTACCGGGCATAGGGACATGGGGCGTCTCGTGTCGGGTCACAGGCCACCGACCTTCGCGGGTGAGGAAGACCCAGTTGTCTTGGAAGAGTGGATGAGAACGTTTGATAAGATCTTTTCGGTTGTTGGTTGTCCAGAAGAGCGAAGGGTAGAGCTTGCGACATTCTACTTCAGTCATGAGGCCGATTTATGGTGGATACACGAGGGCCCAGCTTGCCTTGAGGAGCCTGAGTTTGGTTGGACTGCCCTGAAGGATCGGATGCGTGAGAGGTTTTATCCGCCGCATGTTAGAGCTGCAATGTACGAGGAATTCCTTCATCTTCAGCAAGGATCTCTATCGGTGGTTGAGTACCACAAGAAGTTTCTTGAGCTTGCGCGTTTCGCCCGGATGCTCGTTCCAACAGAGCTCGCCAAAGTTGAGAAGTTCGTAACTGGCTTGAACTACGAGGCACGGAAGGCTCTAACCGTGAGTTGGCCGAGTTCTTTGAAAGAAGCATACCTGAGTGCCGTGGATTTGTACCGTGTTCAGCAGCTGCAGCGTGGATCTTTTGAGCTGGCAAGAAAGAGGACCGAGAGTGGAGGCTCTTCCAACTACAAGAAGCCACGACCGAGCTTTCAAGCCAAGAATACATCATCTCCAACCCAAGGACTCAATCGAGCAGAGCATGGAAATCAAGCTAAGATGTTTCCGTGTCGTAGATGTGGGAAGGTGCATGCTGGTCAGGATTGCCATGGTCAAGCGTTCCGGTGTTTTCGCTGCGAAGATAGGGGTCACAAAGTCGCCGAGTGCCCTCAGCAAGCCAATCAAAGGGCGTTACCGCCACCCCCAGGAGCCGGAGGAGCAGCAGGAGGTAGCTCGAGCCGTGGAGCAGCCGGGGCCAGGCCACCGGGGAGAGTCTTCGTGATGGGGCGATCGCAGGCGGAGACCGAGTGCTTAGTGGAGGAGGAGCTAGCAGGTAACCTTTTTCTAGCCCACCTTTGTCTTTACAACGCATCTTGTACCTTGTTGCCTTTGTGTGTTGTCTCATTCTTTCATTGTCTGTTTGAGTTGCCTTGTTAGCTTTGTTACGTTTTCCCTGGTGAGTTATTCTTTTGGTTTGACGAATAATCTTCTTAGTTTTGTGTGCGAGCCTTTTTATAGAGTTAGTTGTTTATTCCTAAAATGAGTCATGCTTGGGTTAATTCCTTAATCTTTGCACATGAATATTTTACAACCTTTCTTCTTGTGAGTCACCTAAAATCCTCCAAGCATTCTTTAAGTTTGGAATATAAAATCCATAAAAATCCTTTCTTGTTAAGCCTAAATGACAAGTAGGCTTTTAGTTGCAAGCTTTGAGTTTTGAACTTGAACCTAGGTATACCATTTGCTAACCCAACTCTTTAACCACTTGAGCTAATTATACTACTTGAAACTTATCCAACTTTAATTCCATCTAAACCATAAATTCTCACTTTACCCAAATCCCCAAATTAAATCATCTCTTTTCCCAATCTTTTTCCAAATCCCTACATTCCCAAATTTTCCTTTCTCCCTCCCCTCCCCCTACCCGTGGAGTTCAGCCAGACCACCCCCCTCCCTCAACCTTCGCTGCTGCAACCTGCCACCCGCCGATCCCCGTTGCCGTCGAAGACCCAGCAGCCGCCGCCGCCAGTCGCCGAAGACCGCCGGAGCCGCTGCCGTGCCGGGAAGCCGAGCATCGAAAAGAGAAGAAGCAGCGAGGGAAGAAGAAGAAGTAGGGGAGAAAAGTCTTGGGTCCTTTTTGTTGAGCTTTGGGTTATCTTCAATCATGCCTAGAAGAACAAGTTTGGCAAGGAAAGCGGAATGGGTGGATACCCATTATCTCGTTCTTGAAGGTAAAGCTTTCGACCCGGAATCTTTCTCTAGTTCTATGTTGGATATGCTTAGATATCAAGGGTTGCTTGATGGGTTCCTCGCCATAAGGGCCGAGACATACCCAAGTTTGGTCAAGAAATTTTATCGTCACATGGTTGTGACAAAGGATGGTGGTAAGCTTGAAATCACCTCTAAGGTGAGAGGCGTGAAAGTGGTTTTGTCTGAAAAGAGGCTAGCTCAGCTTTTGAGTTTATCTGCTTCGGGAGTTGCTCAGTACAGTGGTAAAGCATGGATTAGTACGGATACCATGGGGTACCGGGACTATTTGAGTTATTTGTTGGGTCGCTCGAGTGGTTTCACTCAAGCTTCAAGACCGGAGAAGAAGTGGTTGTCCGCCGAGCAAAGGATTTTGGTTATGCTTGTGACTGATTGCTTGTTGCCCAATAACAACAAAAGTCGGTTGTTGGGAAAGTTGGAATGCACCTTTGCTTTTTGCCTTAAGAACATGGTAAAGTTCAATCTGCCGGCTTTGATGTTGCAACATATGGTTGCCATCAATCTGCGAAGCTGCAACTTGTTTCAGTTGGACGATTATATCACTCTTGAAGAGGTTTCAAGGAAGGCTCTCGAGGAAAGAGCTGATTTGGCAGTTGAGCTCGAGATCCCTGTTGGGAGGTTGAACCTTGCTGTCCAGAGCTTGGGAGGTGATGTAGAGGACGAGGGTGAAGCAGACCAGGAAGAGGAAGTGGAAGCGCCAGAAGCTGCCGAAGCCGAGGAAAGTGACTCTGAGAGAGAAAACCAAAGGAGAAGAGAAGCCCGAACCAAACGGGAGCACGATGCTATGATGCACAAGGAGCGTGTGATCACCTTGCTACGCCAACAGAACCGGATGATCGAAGAAGGCTTCACTTTTATGAAGACGCAGTTTGTTGCCGTTCACCAGAGGTTAGATCAGATTGAGGCCAGCTCAAGCCGAAGAGGAGGAGATGAAGAGGAGTCCGAGGAGAGCACCGATGAATCTGAGAGCGAGTCGTTCTAGCTTGGTGTTATGGTAACCCTGTTCACCTTTTTCCCTTAGCTTGTGTTGTCTTTCTGGTCGTTGTTACCGTTTGCTAGTCGCTTGTTGTTTGTCTCGTGTATTCGTTTTGCTTGTTTGTTCAGTTGAGTAGTTAGTTCTGTGGTTTGTGCTTTGAGTTAGTTGTTTAGATCTTGGGTGTTGGGTAGAAGTTGTTGGTTGTGTTTGGTTTAGAGTTTGATATGCTCTTTATCTCTGTTGGTTATATCATTCAATCCTTACAACGATGCCACTTCTTACTTGTTTTGATGTCTTTTTGAACCCTTCGTGTTTTGACCAAATAAGGATGCTCTTGGCACTCTTGTCACATTGTGGTTTCGTTTCACCGTTTGATCTAACTCGTCGTACCCAAGCTTCGGGGACAAAGCTTCTTTGAAGGGGGAGAGGATTTGACACCCCGTAATCCAAATTCAATTAAGGGATTAATTGAGTAATTAATCCTAACCCAATTGATAATTTAATTCCTAAAAATTCAATAGTCGGGGACTAGTAATTGACTAGTCAACCCCAAAGTCAAGTGTTGTACATAAAGCTTTGTGAGTAGTTCCCTTGTTCCCTTACACCTCTTCCTTTTAGTAAGAGTAATAAAGACATCTCACCCTATGTTAGAATTGCAAGCTAACCTAGAGGATCACCCTTCATTCTTTCTCCTTACACTTCCTAAACTTGAGCTCCTCCTTCTCTCTAAAAGTTAGATAGCTTTTCTTCCAAGCCAAGTTGAAGCTTTACCAAATCCTCAAAGTTTGTCTTCAAGATTCCACCTTTCCTACCTTTGAGCATCTAGGAGGGTAAGATCTATGTTTATCTTGTGTTTTTAGTGTTTTCTAAGGTGTCTTTCCTTAAAGATAGAATCTTTATGATCTTTTGGTGTGTTCTTGAAGTGGGTGTGGAAGGTGAACCTTAGTAGGAGCTTGGTGAAGTGTTAAGTGAAGGTTTTTGTCTACAAGAGGTAACCCATGCTCTACAAAATCTATTTTGCTTACCTATATGATGATTTATTGGATTCTACATGTGATTTTGCTATGAAATGTGAGTGTTGATGCATTGTCTTGTGAAAATGCATATCTAGAGCTTGTTATTAGGGTTCATATATGCTATTGCTTGACTATTCCTTTGATTCAAGTCATTTTTTTGTATTTGGTGAGATTTGGCATGTTTTGGACTTGAAATTGAGCTTGGTGTTGAAAATCCCCGAAGGGATATTTTTGGTGCAGTACATGGTACTCGCGGGTGGAACGGCGGGCAGCGGCATACCCACCGCCCCACCCGCGGGGAACACGGGTTGATGAGGTGTGTTCCCGCGGGCGGAACCACGGGTTAGGGTCTGCCAGTGGGTCCACCCACGGGGTACATGGTGTGGTTTGGCGAGGATTTGTTCCCCGTGATTATTTTGACTCGGTATTTGGTCTTTTGACTTCCCGATGTTCTTTTGTGAAATTATTTGAGTGTCTTCTTGATGTTTCGTATGTCTAGAACTGTATGGTAGGATTCCATGTAGGTTTTGGTGTCTTGAATCGTGCTAAGTGTTCAACATTGTGATTCGTTGAACCTCGATGAGTCTTGTGTGTTCTTCAGAACTATGTTTGGTTTACCCATTTGATAAGCATGCTAGTTCGGTGTTTAAATGCTAGCGTGTATGTTGTTTGTCCTTTCCTATTTTGGATGATGACTTGTGTTAATCATCGTTGGAGTCGGATTGTGATCCATTCCTTGATTGAGTATGGTTTCATATCTTCGTTGTAATCCGTTGATTGATTCCTGTTGTGGTGTGGTGTGTGTTGCTGTACCTAGATTGCACAATTAATGGTATGGGACATTAGTCACCAAGGTACGGCAATGGTCCTCGTGGTGGCCATGACGCGATTATGGAGTTTGTAACCTTTGTGTAAGGTTCACGTATTTCTTGGGTGGCATGTGTTGCCGTGTGTGTGATCGGTACCTTGTGTACTATGAATCGTTGGTCTTGTTGGTGGTTGTTAGTGGGGGACGACAGTCCCAGGAGGGAAAAGGTTGGACTCAGAAGTACAGGGGTCCTGGAGGTAAAAGTTGGAACTAGCTATAAGGTTGGGGGTAGCCAAAATGTTGGAACCGGACATAAGAAAGGCAATTCAATTCGTGATGGGTGATGTCACGAAGGCTTGTGTAGCCATTGTGTGTGATTCTCTATTTGTGACATGTGTTGTCTCAAAGGCATGTGTTGCCAATGGTTGTGTCCTTATTCTCTTGTGTTATGCATGTCGGGTGTTAATCTACTGTGTGATGGTAGATTATGCCTTGAGCCGTTCTTGTGAGTCGTTATTGCTTCTTGTGGTCTTGGGATGTGTTCCCTTATCTTTATTGTGAGTGCATAGAGTCTTGTGTTGATCTCCATCTTGACTTTTGAAATTGATATATACTATATCCCGTTTCGCAAATGATTTTGTATATATAAACTATCTACATATGATATTTCACCTGTATTGGTGGGTTACTAGCATCATTCGCTGACCAGGCGTCGTCCCATATATTTATGTGTTTCTTTCTGGTGCTGAGTAGGCGAGAGCGTGGTCTAGTGACAGATAGAGTAGATTCTCTTAATCCTTATGATGTTTTGGGCCTGCGTGCCTTCGTTTATACTTTAGACCTTTGTTGTGGACTTTATTTTTAGGATTGATAGACTATGTTGATGATGTTTACGCATGTGCGTTCACCGTTGTGTGAGCGTGGCATAACACTCCACGTTTTCCATCTATTTCATGGCTAAGTCTTCCGCTGTGTAAGCTTTTATGGTTAGAATTATCTGCATGTTTAAGGTTTAATTTGGTATGGAAATCGGGGGTGTTACAATTGAGATTGGTGATTTGTTATTTGAGCTTTGCTCATGAGTTTGGCGATTTTTTGATATGATATTGAATGGTATCCTTGTGTACTGAGAATGGTGGAAATGCTAGCGGTGTCGGCGGGGGGACGACGGTCCTCGGAGGCAAAAGGTTGGACTCAGAAGTACAGGGTGGCACTAGAAGGTAAATGTTGGAACTGTAATAAGGTCGGGGGTAGCCATAAGGTTGGAACAGGGCATAAGATTGGAACGATGATCTTTGTGACATGTAGTTGTCACTGTGGCATGTAGTTGCCAATCTTGTGAATGTGTATCCTTGCTAATGGGCATGTCTTGATGTATTCTACTTTGTGATCAGTAGAATACATCTCGAGTTGTATTGTTTACTGTTGGTATTTTTGTCTTGTTGTTGTCGTGGGATGTTGATCTCCCTTTTTCCTTTGAGATTGTGAAAGAGTCTTTGAAGTTGACTTTTTCCTATGGCTTTCGAAATGATATATACTGTATTCCGTTTCGAAAATGGTTTTGACTTATACTATCTATTTATGCTATTTAACGCATATTGATGGGTTAACAACAATGTTTGCTGACCGGGTGTCATCCCCTATCTTTATGTTGCTTTACAGGTTATGAGTAGCTTTTAGAAAGCACGCTAGTAGTTCGTTAGTTAGTGTAGCTCCCTATGACTGTTTCTGTTAGACTTTTGGGCTGTGAGCCATGGATTTTTTAAAGCTTGACTTGGATGTGTTGTTTAGACTTAGCCTGTGCACCTATAGATGTATAGGTGTCGCATGACATCTCCCGTATTTGTCTTTTAGCTTCCGCTTTACTTTAATCTTGATGAGTAGACTTTATCTCTTTATTAAGCTATAATTGGTTTTTAAAAGTTGCGAAAATCGGGGGTGTTACACAACCGTTCTCACTTGAGCGTGCCCATATATATATATATATATATATATATATATATATATATATATATATATATATATATATATATATATAACTTGAAATGTTCTCAAAAATCTTTGGCGAAAGGGATTATTGGATGGATGGAATGATAAATCCGAGAATTTGAAACATTCTCAAAAATCTTCGACAGGAGGGAGTATTGGATGATTGGATGATAAATCTATTAACTTGAAACGTTCTCAAAAATCTTTGTCAGAATTGAATATTGGATGGATGGGATGACAAGTCTGAGAATTTGAAACGTTCTCAAAAATCTTCGGCAGAAGGAAGTATGGGATGGATGGGAGGACAAATCTAAGAACTT
Organism: Ipomoea nil; assembly: GCF_001879475.1. Lineage (NCBI taxonomy): Eukaryota > Viridiplantae > Streptophyta > Magnoliopsida > Solanales > Convolvulaceae > Ipomoea > Ipomoea nil. The sequence continues at coordinate 656,628 of NW_017617996.1, read as the reverse complement.
GAAACGTTCTCAAAATTCTTTGGCAGAAGGGAACATCAAATGGATGGGATGGTAAATCTGTGAACTTGAAACGTTCTCAAAAATCCTTAGCAAAAGTGAATATTGGACAGATGGGATGATACATCCGAAAACTTGAAACGTTCTTAAAAATCTTCGGCGGAAGGAAATATTGGATGGATGGGGTGATAAATCTGAGAACTTGAAATGTTTTCAAACAACTTTGGTAGAATGGATTATTTGATGGATGGGATGGTAATTCTCAGAACCTGAAACGTTTTCAAAAATCTTCGGCGGAAGGAATTACTAGATGCACGGATAATAAATTTGAGAACTTGAAATGTTCTTTGAAATCTGGCAAAACAAAAAGACAACAGACACAACTATCAAATAATTAAAATATCAGGACACTAAGCACAATCAATCGCGCAACCAAGAAATGATAAAAACAAAAGCACAGAACAAAATAGGAGCACAAAATGAACAAAGTAGAATAAGTAGACTTGAAATCACCAGTTATAGCTTCCAGTGGTCCAGAAACCATACAAGTAAAAGAAAAGAAGAAAATCAAATAAACCGCTACATGTCGTCTAGAGAACAGGAGCACGACTAGAAGCATCCTCTTGCTCGGCCCCACCTGTCAACTAAAGTCATCAGTCCTCTGACCTACGTTGTCCAGTTGCCCAAAAGATACGTCCGCATTTGAGAGATCAACTAGCACCTGAAGGTTGACGGTCAAGATCAGTTAATCGTGGTCTAGAGGAATCTCTCGCCGCTCACTCGAACCCTGCGACAACACCAAAATGGGAGGATGTGCGATAGGGGTAGTATCTGAATCCAATATCGGTGTGGCTGGTTCCTCATTCAGATGCCGGTCAGTCCAAAGATGGAGAGGAGACAAGAGACCTAGATCGGTCGGTCTAAACTAAGAATTATAGGCTACCAAAGCACTATAAATATCTTGTTGCATATGACACATCCCCGCATAATAGTCCTCTACGACATATCACTAGCATATCTAACACCCTCGGGGGTATACAACCACTCCTTGCTAATTGTCGTGAAATCCATTAGAGATTTACCGATCGCCTCCAAAGCATCCAATTTAAACTGCTCCGAACCTTGGTAATCTCCCACTATAGAACGAACTGACCCTCAGCTTTCTAGCACCTCTCCTCGAAGGCTCTCGAAGCCTCCTCAATAGCCCACTATGCTCGTTGGGCTGCCAAGCTAAGCTCCATAGCTTGCACATGGCCCTGGTACCGAGAAGAAAGGTTGGACAATTGAGTTGATAGCTCATCCAAATAGGTACGAAGATCCTCCGTCTTCTTGGAACATGCACGAAAATTCTCAAAACTCTCCATGATGGCCATAACCGCCTAACCACAGGAAAACAACTGATGAAAGGTTAAAACATGATCATAAAGTAACACATAAAGAGCATAAGGACCACATCTGAGATCTACTCACCTGGTAAAGTTGAGCAATCACTCGCCTATGAAGGTTATCAACCTCAAGGGACTTCACGGATTGCTGATCAAGCAGAAAAATAATGTTATCTCCCCATTCTAGAGGATTGAAATTGAAGCGCTTGCCACACATAGTGGAATCCTTCCAACCGGCCACAATCAAAGTCAAAACCCGTGGCTCCGACTCTACGGCACTGGATCATCCTGATCAAGCTCCACCCTAACCCTTTTCCGCGAAAGCCTATGGCTCGGTCTGATGCCCCATCTCAGCCGCCATTGTCATCGGTAGGGGAGATGACCCAATCTCCACCATCGCACCACGAGAAGATTGAGGGGGTGGCAAATCAGAAGATCCATCCATGGGCCTCTTGCCCTTATCCCGAGGGGTCGCTGCGGAAGGACGTTGAGAAACCGGGTGACGAGCAGTCCGCGGTCGAGTATGGCAACAAAACTGCTCCTGTAGAAGCTCCTCACATGTGGCCATTCTAGACAAGAAGAATGAGAAGACAAGCCGGAAGGAACGGCTACACCCGCGCAATGAATAGACAGAGCAAGGGGAGTGTCAACGTCCGAATCAGACCCTAAATTAGAGTTACCTGAAAATATGATAAATGAGAAAGCGATCAACAATACAGGATGGCAAGACATAAATATCTAAAGATAAAAGAAAGAAATACAAACCAGTTTCCGTAGCGTCAGGTAGCACCCCGGCTTTTTTAAAGCCCTTAGTCGGGTCTAGGTTCGTACCTCCACTAAACCGAGGCCGCGAAAAGCCAGTACGTGCTGGGCTAGCACCCCGGCCAGTGTAGGGACACGGTCAAGCTTAAAATAGGAAGAAGGACAAGAAGTGGAGAAATCAAAAGTACCTTTAGTAGGACGAATAAAGACAAAACTTTCCTTCCAATTCTTAATAGACTCAGTAGTATCGTCAAGAAAGCTCAAACTGTTGCGCTGAGGAAACTGGATGAAACCCGACGATCGGTCCCCACTGCAACAACATAGAAAAGTTATGTGAAGAATGAAAAGGTAGGTAAAATTCCAAGATGGCGGCATAGAGTGAGGAAACTCACCAGAAAACGAAAGGAATTGGGAAACAACTGACCAGGCACTAACTGAAAATATTTGCAAATCTCGCTAAATAAAGGTTGAAGAGGAATGTGAACCCCATACCTAATGGCCATCAACGATAAACTAACACAACTGCCCTCAAGGGGATCATCGATGGACCGCGACCTATCTAGAACCACGTCAACTAAAGGGCCCAACAATGTACGAATATAATCCTAGTCAGCGTGGTTCAAAATAGATGTTGCGAGAAGGAAGGGGAGCAATATCCTCAAAGATACTAGGACCCTCACTAAACGAGAAAACAGAGGGAATCAGCCAAATAGGTGCTCAATGGAGGAACTGTCTACAAAGGTAGAAGGACCGAAACCGGTCGATAAGAAGTAGAAACAATAAGTTGGATCAAGCAGGCCGAAGGAGAAGTAGTGGGGTGAATGGGAGTGAGAAGACAACACTATAAGACTGGACACAAACAGATAAATTAACATCCCAGGAATGGCAAATGTTCACGAAGGACCACCCACAAAAGAAAATGAACTAGCAACCAAAGAGGAAGATTCCTCAGGAATAGAAGAGGAGGGGTCAGAAGCAGATTGCGACTCGGAAGAACAAAAAACTATCCTTGGCATGATACTGGCCTAGAAGAAGTAACAAACAAATAAATGGGCGAGAGGGACTAACCAAGAGATGCTAGACAAAAAAAAAACAGAAGAACCACTAGCAGACCTAAAAAGAGATAACAAACACATAATATTCCAGTAATGTCAAAAAAAATGGGGGGTCAGCCAGACAAGTGATCGGTCAGCCAACTGACTCCCGGTGACCGACCGGTCGATCAGCCACCGCCGGCGACCAACCGGTCACTCAGCACTGGAAACAAGGAGACGCTTGTCGATCGCTGACAAAAAAAAGGGGGGGTCAAAATAATGACTGTTAGAATAATGAGAATATAGGAAATTGGAAAATACGAGGACAATATAGGTATTATATTGCTCAAAATTGCATGTACTGAGGGTCCTATTTATCCATATTTTGGCCTAGGGCCCTATAAGAATTTTAGACTACCTCATTTTGGGAGTCATTGTTACATTAGAATAATAAGCCCTAATCTTATTAAATCTCTAAGTTGCTCGGTACTATGCATCACTCTTGGGCTTCCTTGATCCAGTTACTTTCTTTGGTCGGTCCATATGGCCTAGGCCTAGTATGACATCCATCATATATATATATATATATATATATATATATATATATATATATATATATATATATATATATATATTGAGTTGAATTTTTGCAATTTATTGCAAAAAGAAAATAGTTATATATTTTTGAGTTATTATCATTTATTTTATAGTAATTATAAATGGGAGATTCTCACCAAGGAAGGAGTAAAGGAAAAAAAAAACATTATGGAAATTATGCATTGTGGGCATCTGAGGAGAGTAACGAGTTGTTACAACTTGTGGTTGGTGCGATAAAAAATGGATTGCATGATAGTAGTTGAGGTTTAAGCAAGTTAACTGTGGAGAAAATGATACTTCTTGCTCTTAATGAAAAGCTTGTGTGTAAAAGATTGTTTGCACACTACCAAAGCATATTGAAATGATTTATGAACCGTTTTAACAATTTTTCTGAGCTTATGCCCCATAATTTTGGATTTGGTTGGGATCCAATCACAAAGAGGTTTACAATTAGCGATGAAGTGTGGGAAGACAATTTCAAGGCGAGCTTCTTATATCGTTTAACATAGATGTTGTTTAAATTTTATATTTCAAATAATTCACTAACTACTTTTTTTTTTTGTAGTCTCATCCTACTCATAAAAATCTTTAGACAGATATTGTTGGTGACTATGAAAATTTAGCATTTGTATTTGGAAGTACTACTGCCATAGGAAAAAAGCTCTATCGAATTGGGTGATGAAACTGATGCAAAAATCTATGATATTGAAGAAGATAATCAGTATAGAATTAATAAACTACAATTTGATTAAGGATGATCATTTTTTATTGGTTCGTATAAATAGTTTTGTTTGTAGGTAGTATTTAATACCATTTAGATGATTGACATATAATGTTCATCTATAGAGAATGCAAATGAATGGAGGGCTAAAATAGCTTTGATATGTGGAGAGACACCCAAAAAGTGAAATCAATGATAATTGTACTAAAAAAAAGAAGACTTTAATTCATATTTTTTTCATTTTACACATTTTGATAATTATATTATTCAACATTAGTTGTTTCATTAGTTCCAGAAATATTTTTATTGGTTATATCATTTAGTGAAAGGATTTATATATTTATATATTAAATGCATGAAGTAAAATGCTCCTTGAAATTAAGGATAACCCATAACCAAATTGGTTGTTATATTTCCTAATCTGAACAAAATACAATTTGTGTATATTCCTAGTAATATTTTATGAAGCAATTTGATAAGTTAAGGTAATCTAAAATGAACCAAATACTTCCTTAAGAGTAATAATACTATATTTGTCTACAATAATAACTTACTAATATTCAGTACAGGATAAATCACTATTGTATTGGTTTTTTTTAAAAAAATAAAATTACCTATATAATGAATTTTTTATTAATTTGTAGCGAGGTGAATCGGTTCATAACAACTCATGATAGTCTCTATATATATTAAAACAAAATAATTGTCCCAAAAATTTTTTCTCCAAATGTGAAAATATTTATAATATTCATATTAATTTATAAATAGATTCATGTAATTCTCAAAAATTTTCCCTCCAAATATGAAAACATTTATTGTATTCATATTAATTTATAAACAGATTCATGTAATTCACGTAATTTAACGTGTTGAGTAAAGGAAGAATATAATATTAGTTACTACTACTACTACTACTACTACTACTACTACTACTACTACTACTACTACTACTACTACTACTACTACTACTACTACTACTACTACTACTACTACTACTACTATTATTATTATTATTATTATTATTATTATTATTATTATTATTATTATTATTTTATATATATATATATATATATATATATATATATATATATATATATAGATAAATATATAGATTATAGTAATACTAATTATTATAGTAATAATAATTCACATACAAAACGAATTTTTCACATACAGAAACACGGAATCATGCATCCTATTAGCCTTAACGAATTGTTATTTCTATAATTACTATTTACTATAATTTACTATAATAATAATAATAATAATAATAATAATAATAATAATAATAATAATAATAATAATAACAACAACAACAACAACAATAACAATAACAATAACAACAACAACAACAATAATAATAGTAATAGTAATAGTAATAGTAATAGTAATAGTAATAGTAATAATAATAATAATAATAATAATAATAATAATAATAATAATAATAATACAACACTATAACACTGTATTATAATAACGAATTAGCACATTTATAAATAAATTTATGTAATTCATGTAATTTAACATGTTGAGTAAAAGAAGAATTAATATTGATTATTATTATTATTATTATTATTATTATTATTATTATTATTATTATTATTATTATTATTATAGTAATAATAATTCATTATTATAGTATCGTATATTAATTAAATTAAATTATTTAAATTAAATCACCCTATATATATTTAATATTACAAATGATCATCCTTAATTAAATCATTTAAATTAAATTAGTCTATATATTTAGTATATTACAAATAATCATTCTTAATTAAATTAGATCATCCTTAATTAAATTAAATCATTTAAATTAAATCAGCCTATATATTTAGTATTACAAATAATCATCCTAAATTAAATTCAAGCATTTTTAATTAAATTATTTAAATTAAATCTATTAGGACTCTATTATCCATATTAGACTAGGACTATATTATCCATAAGGATGATCATTATTCTCTTTAGCAAATGATCATCCTTAATTACGAAGGGTGAAACTCAAAAAAGACATTATTCTCTTTAGCAAAACGTTGAACAGATAATAACGAAGAAGATAGACCAGGAACATGCAAAACATCAGACATACGAAACGACATTATCTGTTCAACGACATTATCTTCTTCGTTATTATCTGTTCAACGTTTTGCTAAAGAGAATAATGTCTTTTTTGAGTTTCACCCTTCGTGTTTCTTTGTGAAGGACATTCAAACTAGAAACACCTTTTTTAAGGGGCATGCATCCGGGGGTTTATATGCTTGGCCTGCCTCGCGTCCAGCTCCCGCTGCTTTCGTTGCTGCACGGTCTTCTTTCATCTGGCATATGCGGCTTGGGCATCCACACTCTCGTGTCCTGCGTCAAGTTTTAGCCTCTTCTAGTCTTAGTTCGTTTAATCCCAGTGATCTGCCCAATATTTTTTCCTCTTGTCAATTAGGCAAGTCGTCTCGTTTTCCTTTATCGCGTGTTGAATGTACTAGTTCGCATCCTTTAGAATTAATATATTCAGATATTTGGGGCCCTGCGCCGATACTTTCTGCAAATGGCTTTAAATATTTTGTATTATTTGTGGATGATTACACTCGTTACGTATGGTATTATCCTATGCGAGCTAAGTCTGATTTATATGCTATATTTGATAAGTTTCGGTCACTTGTTGAACGTTCCTTCTCTCGTAAAATTCTGCCCTTTCAGTCTGATTTAGGGGGAGAATACAAAAAGCTTGGTTCGACTCTCGCGTCATTGGGTATTCGACATAGGCAGTCCTGTGCGTACACTCATGAACAAAACGGCAGAGTAGAATGCAAGCATCGCCATGTTGTCGAAACGGGACTGGCGCTAATGGCCCAATCCTCTGTTCCGTCACGTTTCTGGGATTATGCCTTCGAAACTGCTGTGTATCTTATCAATAAAATGCCCACTCGTGTCTTGTCTGATAAGTCCCCTCACTACCTCTTGCATCGGTCTCCACCCTCTTACTCATACTTACGGGTTTTTGGGTGTCTGTGTTTTCCTAATCTGCGGCCCTATAATCACAACAAACTGCAGTTTCGGTCGTCTCCTTGTGTCTTTCTAGGATATCCTCCGTCCTTTCGTGGCTATCGTTGTTTAGACACTAACACTAACAAGGTTTTTATCTGTCGCTATGTGCGATTCGATGAGACTGTCTTTCCTTTTGTTGCTTCTGTTAATTCATAGGTACCTGCACCACGCCCGGAGCCATGGGGTGTTGCGCCGGTTGTGCCTCCTGGTGAGCCGAGTGATGTCTCGGCCTTTGATCCTCCTGCCGTGCCTGAGCCACACTGCCAGCAGCCCGTTCCTGCCGAGCCGACCGTGATCGAGTCCGAGCGGACAGTTACGGACCAGCCGCCTGCTCGGCCGAGGGGTCGATCCCGTCCCGTGCCCTCGCCGTTCGGTCTCATACGATGAATACGCGGAGCTCGGGACCACATGATCATGTTGCTCTATCTACTGACATCACTACTGAGCCTACATGTTTTACTCAAGCAGTCAAATTTCCTGAATGGCGGGATGCAATGGATTTGGAATTTAATGCCTTGGTGCACAACAATACATGGAGGCTTGTTCCTTTTAAATCAGGTATGAATGTGGTTGGCTGTAAGTGGGTGTTTAGAACCAAGAGGAAAGTTGATGGTTCGATTGAACGTTACAAGGCTCGTTTGGTTGCCAAGGGATTCAATCAGGTTGCTGGTGAGGATTTCTTTGAGACCTTTAGTCCTGTGGTTAAACCGACTACGGTACGTATTCTTTTATCCTTAGCTATTTTTCGTGGATGGACTATTCGACAGTTGGATATACACAATGCTTTTCTAAATGGCAATCTCGCTGAGACGGTTTATATGCGCCAGCCCCCTGGCTATGAAGACAAAATGATGCCCGGGCACGTTTGTCTCCTTCAACGTTCTTTATATGGGCTTAAGCAAGCTCCCCGTGCTTGGTTCACTCGTTTGCATGATTTTCTGGTTTCTGCTGGTTTCTCACCTTCCAAGACGGATGTCTCTCTATTTATATATTCACATGGCAATACACGTCTATATTTTCTGGTTTATGTGGATGATATTTTGGTTATGGGATCTGATTCGGCTCATGTGACTGCTCTTATTGACAAGTTGGCTCTTGAGTTTAAAGTTCGTGATATGGGTGTGCCCTCGTTTTTTCTGGGTATTGAGACTGTTCCGTTGTCTGATGGCATGCTTTTGTCTCAACAACGGTACATGAAGGATATTCTAAAACGAGCAGGTATGGTTGATTGCAAGCCCGTGGCTACTCCGGTTTCAACCACGAAGGCCGAGACTAATGCCGTGGTACCATACGCTGATCTCACTCAGTATCGTAGCTTTGCAGGTGCTCGGCAATATCTTACGGTAACTCGGCCTGATCTTTCCTATGCAGTCAACCGTTTGTGCCAGCACATGCACTCTCCCTCTACTGCGGATTGGGCGGCTCTCAAGAAGGTGTTACGGTATGTAAATGGGACACTACATCTTGGTCTTAAGATTACGTCTTCTCCTTCTCTAGATATTCATGCATATTCTGATTCGGGTTGGGCTGACAATCCTGATGATCGCAAATCTACTAGTGGTTTTGCTGTATTTTTGGGGACCAATCTTG